>NC_056458.1:26839936-27160561 GCF_018296145.1 Oncorhynchus tshawytscha
AAACATCATGATCATTAGAAAGCCAATTACGGACTCCTCTTTAAATCTGCGTATTCCTCCAAAGCTCAGTTGTCCTGAGTCTACACAACTCTGCCAGGACCTAGGATCAAGAGAGACGCTCAAGTGTTTTAGTACTTCAGTCGTTCCAAGACTGAAGACATCCTCTGATAAACCGAAATATGTAACGTTAGTGACAGTAAACAAATTATACTATAATGACAGAAACAATCCCCCCGCCTGAACTCAGGAGTAAAACTCTTGAACCTCTGAACCATATCTTTTAAAACTATTCGGGAGATCATTTTGATGCCCAGTACATATTTTCAAACTGGTCCTTGGATTATCAATCAACTTTTTCTCCAAATTGCGGAACGCCAGAGAGTAGATAACTAGCTAGCAAGATATTCCCACTAGATAACACAGCCACAAAGTACAAATTGGCTATATCGTAAAAATGTAATGAAAAAGAAATACGCGTTTTGGTCTTAATTTAAGGTTGGACCATTAGATCAGCAGTGTGGTTAAGTTTAAAATCCGTTTATAAGAAGATTAATTGTAGAAATATCCGGGCAAGCTTGCTCAGCCCAAAAAAATGTACAACTTCAAAGTTGCTCAACTGTTGCACAGGGGATCAACTACTGACATTTGAAGACACTGCCACCTGCTGACATGTGCCTCAAATGTGATTATCAAAGAGTCCTCAACAGCCATTTGAGGTTAGATAGCTACATAGATTTGATTTGACAGTTATAAATTACACCCAGGGGGAAGATACCACCAGTCCGGTCCCTTACACGCCTTTCTTGTGACGTGTTATGCGCGGCCATAAAACGGTGACCTATTGTGACGTAACCAAGCATCAATACGCTACATGAACTGTGTTCAGTTTTGATATCAACAGTACAATCTCTTTCTTCAATCAGCTTGTTTCAGCTAATCTTTTGCCGCATAGTCTGCCCTAGCTGACGCTGTGCAGAGAATACTACGATTGGAAACGGTTGGTTAGACCCGTTCGCACTGCACAAGGTGATTTGGAGTTTAGAATGTCTGGTAGGCTCTTACATTCTTTGGGAGGTCCCAAATGGCACCCTGTAGTGTAGTACTTTTGATCTGTGCCCAGTGGGCTCAGATCAAAATAAGTGCACAAGTCAAAGTAAGTGCACTATATAGGGAATGGCGTGCCATTTGTCTGTGTGTGTGTGTGTGTTAGGATATGTTTTGTGCCAATCAATTGATGAAAATGTATCCCTCAGAAAACAAGATGGATCGTAGTGATGAGAGAATCAAAAGAGCTTTAAGGCGCCGCCCTTATGTGGTAAATACCTATTTATTTATTTTGTGTTCTGTCTTTGTTATCACATTTTAAATTGAGTGTTGTGTTGACAGTTGAATCCAGTGAGGGTGAACTCCCCTGATTCTGTGATGTGGCCAACCGGTAAGGTGCACAGAAGACCAAGGCCTGTAAGTCAAATCCGACCTGAAAACAATTACACATAAACATTACTTATGCTCCATGTACAAACTGCAGTTATCACAATAAAAGCAACTGCAGATATCCCTCCCCATCTAAACTCATTTGAAATTGAATGCTCTCTTGACAGTCTACTTCAGCGCAGACCCCTCAGATCCACAAAAGGCCTGTAAGTCACATTCAAATCAACCACATAACAGTAGCTACTTAAATGATTTATTGATAGCTACATCATTTATTTCCAAGGCCAAAATGAGCAAAATAGTTTTTACTGTTCACAGCCAATCATTGAGAACTGTGGGCAGGAACAGACATCTGGGGATGGACGGGACATGAATCCAGAGCGTCTCAGCCAGGTCAGACATCTCTGCTGTTCCCATAGAGATCAATCTGTTGATTCAAATGGCAATTTTGGTTGGCTTGGTTGAATTGACAATCCTTCATTGGAAATGCTAAAGAATCCTACAGTATGGAAGGTCTTTAGTCCCATCCCTAATGTTATGGGAGTTGCATTTATTGCATTTCAATCCACTTGCATTTTCAATTACCCATGAATTACTCACTACTTGTACAAGTATGTTGGATTGCCTAAATATTCAACATTTTCTTGGCAGTCAATGCCAGTGAATTCCATGGCTGCCCTAAGTACATGCCTTTGTCTGTCTCCTCAGTCTGGAAGGGTGACTCGGCTGATGGAGAGAAATTATGATGGGGTGATCTCATCCTCCAACTCTGATGACATCTCTATCTACTCCTTCACTGACTGTGAATCTGAGGTAAGAGAGTTGTACACCATAGATGTGTTGAGTGATATGACTGTGAAGAGAATAGTCTCAGACTAATTGACTCTGATACACAGTCTGATGAGGATCATGAAAGGAGGACACCACCGCTGATAGTGAAGGATAAGGAGGATGGAAAGGTGACAAAGTTTGAAGTGAGGGAAATGGTAGAGGACGACAATCTGTCTCTCCACTCCTTGGATGATTCAGACTTTCTGGTATGTTCTGCACCATGTATTTGAGTAACTCTTTGACTGAATGTGGAGAATGGACTATGACCAACTAGCTCTCTGACACAGTGTGATAATGGCAATGATGCCTCTGCTGAGGACAGTCCAGGGTCTTCAAAGGAACCACAGAGAAAAGGGGCTTCACTGAAGGACCCTCGACTGGTATTCTCTTACATTTGTGTGTTAGTGGTGCGCAAGTCAGCTGTTTGTTCAACCAAGCCCACCCGCAATTGCTAATAACCCATCCGCAACCGCTCGACTATATGTGAAAAGTGAAAACCTGACCCTAGTCCACAAATATAGAACACATCAGAGAAGGCGGTACTATTTAATTGTCAGGGGGTGCAGGATTTTGTTGTGGCTAATATGGATATGTTTCTGCTTATCATTTCCGACATTTTGGCAGGCTATTTGTTAGTCAACTTGTCTATAATTTGATAGAAGACTAAATAAACCCTTGCTCACCGGAATAATGTTATAAATGGTAGAATGAATGCTTCAATCTAGTTGACATCGGTAAAGTTCTCCGTCATCTTTGATTCTTTCGCGGAGCAAGAAGAAAATGCAAAAACTCAAGATAAAAAAGGGAAACTACTATCAGCTTTTAGGAGGCTAATAAAGCAGTCCCTAACTGCACAATCGCATTCTCTCAAGATGCTGAAAGAAATCATATTTCTCCACTCCTGTTCCCGAGTAAAAATATAGTCTACATTTGTTGTAGCCTATCATTTTACTGCAATAAATGCTTCATTCTGCAGGAGTTAATATTAAGACTGTGAGAGGTTAATTAAAGATCTACAGTCAGTGTCCAGATTTCAGTTTCCATTTAACTCATCTGAACAGTTTGTTCCCTTGATGTGCCATAGGCCTATTTGAATCCCCCTCTTGTGACTGTCGAATTTGTATAGTGCCTCACAATCGTCACACATAATAGAGACACTGCCATCATCCTCTTTGAATACTTCATCAAATCTTTTCCAAACATTCCTTTTCTGGCCATCCCTTTATTTTCGTAGATTTCCTCTTATTGAATTAAACTCTGACATTGTCCTTTTTTCTGCCCTTTCCCAAAAGTGTTTGGTGATTGATGTCTAGTCTATTTGGCACGCGCCAAATTAGGCCCTAAAGCTTAGGTTTACGTACAAATGCTAAATAGCCTATAGATATAAATGACACAAGAATGATACATTTATGGAATTTTTCATGTATTGTTTTCTCTTTATTCAACCTGACCGCCTCCCACATAATATTTCATGACCCTAAACCCGCCGCCCTGTGGATATAACCGTGGGACTGCTGCTTATGAGTCAATGCATCACTAATGTGTGTTACATCTCAATGATTTGACCCTATGTCTGTACAGATTATTGTGGCCAAGCCCAACATCCTTCTCCCTCCCTCTGTGAGTGCCCTGAAGAAGGCATCACGCCTGATGGAGTTGGTCCCTACTGTCCGGCCCTGCAGGGAGCAGCTGGACAAGAAGACACAGTGGACCAACACCAACGAGGAGAGCCTGAGGAGGATTAAAAAAACTGGCCTCCATAGAGCTCGACCTGGAGGAAGGCCTGAACAAGGTCAACGACGGTCAGGACATCAACCAAGAGAGGCAGAAGAATGAGGGATGCTTCAGAGCCTGGATTGAGAAGTGGATGGGGAGGAGGAAGGAGGAAAGACTGAGGGATGAAGATGTGAATAGGGAAGACAAAGGGAGGATGGGCGAGGAAGTGAGGGCACTGATCCAAGTGATGAAGAGAAACTGCAGTGAAAGTGATCTTGAGGCAGTAAACCTGGACAGTTGGCTGAATGACTTGGAAAGGTTGAAAGTGGCCTTCAAGAAATGCACTGGGAGATGGCCGAAATGGTAGAGAGCATGGCAGAAATGCAGACCAGAATAGCTGAGAGCAGGCTCCTCAAGCTTGATAAAAATAACTATGTCCAGAGCTTTGTAAATGAATCTTACTTATTGAGTGTAGTCATGTATCTAATGTATTTATAGATTAGTCATACAGTATATCTACAGATTTTGTATAACCATAGCACTGTCCTAACAGTTTGTTTGTTGTTTGTGGTCTTACAGAGCCCAGGGAAAGTCTCTGGTCCTGTGTCTGGCCTCTCTCCTCTTGTGACCTCAGCACCCCGGACCCTGGCTGAAGCCCTACAAGCCCTGCCCTCTGCTGTGGCCCGTCCCTCCCAAAAGGATGTCCCAAAGCCTCCGACACCTCTAAGCCCTGTCTCTGTCATTGTTGCTTCGCCTGCTGTGGAGTACTTACCATACCACCGCAGCCCTCGCCTGGCCCCAATCACCAACCTGAGTGAGAACGGCAGGAAGCTGCTCCAGAAAATGTCAGGAGGGACGCCACAGGTGAGAGGAAACAGGAAGGGAATATTAGCCATATTTCCTTCTACAGTATATCATACCTCTAGATACCATAGCTCAAGAGTAGAAAATAGCCATAAGCTTATATTACTTTATCTCCTTGTCCAAAATATTCAGGAAAGGAAGGTCAAAAGGAAAAAGACCAAGGGAAAAAAGCAAGTGAAGAAAGAGAAGGCCAGTAAGATGCAGCAGGTGGAAAATGTTGGAGAAAGTAAGGAGGACAAGAAAGAGGAAATGACGAGTCTGAGGAAGAGGTGAGGAAATAGAAGAGGGGAACATAACAAGGGCGTTTTAGAGATTTATAGAAATAGAATGAGGTAGAGAAATATAGACATTGAATGAGGTAGCAGAGAAAGAGCAGCTATCTGATGTTTAATGGCAAACTGCTATTTATTCTCCTGTTGTGTTTGATTGACAGGTTTCTCCAGTGGCTGCTGCCCAAACTGAGATGTTCGAAGAAATAATGGCCAACTACTACTACAGCACACACACATACTATTGATATTGGTCTCATTGTTATATTTTGAGACATGCACCATTCTTAAAAAAATAAAAAAGACCCAATAATTATATTGGTTCCCATACAGCCTACTAGGGTAGCGTATGATAATGGGTTGGATTTACATAGCGTGTAGTTATCAGGCTTGGAAATATAGCCAGGAGATGCAGGGTCAACACCCCTACTCATGTCATAAGTGCCATGAGATGTTTAGTGACCACAGAGAGATAGGACCTCTGTGTGCACAGTCTCATCCGAAGGACAGCACCGGCCGCAGGGCAGTGTCTGGCATTGGGGTCTTAGGTCTTCTTTGGCCAAAGGGAAGTGAAGAGGGCCAGTATGAGAGAGCAAGAACTTTCTTAGCAGATAATGATAACATGACAACAGTAGCTGTAGATGATGTAATGAAAAGTTGGAGGGTGGTTGGTAATGGAGAACATCAGGTGGATCCACGTCTGGGTGTTGGGCAGGACCCCTAGCTCCTGGAGAACAGGAGCAGAGTTAAAGGGAACAGGGTAGGAGACAGAGACGTAAACACTCCGGTAGCTCTCCTTCTGTTTCTCCTGCGCCTTGTCCATGTTCTGTCTCACCTTGATTGATGACAGGAATACATGCAATTATATTTCATATTACAAATACATTTCTTACATATCTCTTGGAGGGACAGAACATAAATTAACAGAGGACAATCATTTTTACCTGGTCAAAAACCTCCACACGTCCTTCTCAGTCTGTGCCTGAAGGTAGTACTCAAAGGCGTTCTGATCTGGTTCGACAACTTCCACCACATCAGGTGGTGTTTCAGTGATCTGAAAGTACGTTATGCAAAAATAGCAATAGACAAACACTAAGTCAATCACAATTTTGAAAGACTACAGTACATGCAATAATTGTATATACAATTGCATTGTTTACCTCAGTCAACAGCTGCGGCTCCTGTCCATACTCAGCCTGGATGCTGCTGTTGTGTGCAAAGAGAATTACCTTCAGGTTGTTCTCCCACCCTTCCTGATACCAATCAAGGGACTTGCCATGGCAGTCTTGAGGGTCTGGTTGGTCCATTTACTAAGGGTTTTGAAAAACTTTGTTTTAATCTAGGTTGTATAAATCAAGAGTACCAAGAGATTTGTCTACTGTATGGGTAAAAAAACACAAAGTACAAAACACACAAGCCAAAAGGAGGTCTTACAATCAACTGACAATCAATGCTTTCTTGCATTGATTTGACCTTGAACATTCAGAGCCTGCTTGTGTATTCAAATCAAAAACATCCGTGAAGAAAGGGTGGACCTTCAAGTACTGCCTCAAACCACTTGTCCAAGCATATTACATCTCAATGTATAACATGAGACAGAAAACACATTGAATGAAAACTATGGGCTCGATTAAATCTGTATCGCCGAAGTTCAGAGCTATAGTGGCTTATAACCACACTGACATCATTTTTTAAAAACGTTATTAGTTATACCATAAGTTGACTTTTTTACAAGGATTGTGATTGCTGAAAATAGCGCCATTGAAATGTAAAGGTCATTTCCAATCTTTGAGAACATTGCCTTTGAATTTCAATCGAGCTATAGCGAGTTTTGGTGTTACTGATTGAAGTCATCAATCTGTCAGTGACGACACAGGTGCTCCTGGATGAACCATCACAGATTCTGTTAGTGACTCCGGCATGTTTACTGTGAAACTCTGGGGGACACTGACAGACAGACAGTGGACTGAGGTGGGAATGTTGAAAATGTGGATGTTGAGCCACTGGAGCCCAGTGACTGCTGGTTTGAGAGGCAGATGCATGCCATGACTGAGTCCATGGCCAAAGCTGTGTTTGTGACTATGTCCATGACCGTGGCTGCAGCTGTGTCCATGCTTGTGACCATGTCCGTGACTTGGCCTCAAGCCCCCCATGGTTGTGTCCGTAATAACCTGAGAGCTGAACAGGGCTCCCCTGTGTATAGTAGGAGTGGGCCCAGCCTTCAAATGTCTTTGGTGTGGTCTCGGTAGCCTGTAGGTTGGAGGTAGAGGACACTGGAGCATAGGCTTGATATGGGCAGGAGCCTGGTGTTGGAATGATTCTGCAATCAATGAGAACATAGACAGATTTCAGAGAGCTTCTCTATACCAGTGATTCTCTATCTAATCATGGGGGACCACTAGGTGCCTATTGTAACGTATTCAATTACAGCTGAGGATCATCTATTATAACTGCACCTCATTATACTGTAGTGTGTAACGGATGTGAAACGGCTAGCTTAGTTAGCGGTGCGCGCTAAATAGCGTTTCAATCGGTGAAGTCACTTGCTCTGAGACCTTGAAGTAGTCGTTCCCCTTGCTCTGCAAGAGTCACATCTTTTGTGGAGCGATGTGTAATGATGCTTCGTGGGTGACTGTTGTTGATGTGTGCAGAGGGTCCCTGGTTCGTGCCCGGGTATGGGCGAGGGGACGGTCTAAAGTTATACTGTTACAAGTACATCATGTGCTCTGGCTTGCACACAGCAAATGTTATTTAATGACCTCTTGTCTTGTCTGATAAATGATGGTTCTGCTGCTTTCTCAGTAGTCACGGTGGGTGGACCGTCTTCCTTCTCGCCTCTATTGATGCAGGGACATACAGGACACCAATATTCCTCAGCAGCCTGAAAGGCATCTTCTTATCCAGCACTGATGCCCTGGCATCGGACATGTCCAGAAGTGAGAGCAAGCCCTTTCCGTCTGTTTCACCGGTGCAAGTTAAGGAGAATGTGTGAAGCAGTGATGCATGCCATAATGTTTAGCAGCAGGACTCATATACAAGACCTATAACCTAATAACACTTAACTACACTACTAAGCACACTTCTAAAGCTGTGACATACTGCAGAGGAGCGTATCACATTTATTTTGAACCGCAATGATGTTGGAATAAGGATACAGATCTCCCCTGCGATGAGTGCACTGTGGCCATACACATACAGGAGAAGGATACTGGCATGAACCCCTCCACCAAACAGTAGCAGACCCAGTATGCTGTACAACACCCCTGTGCTGAGAGAGAGCAGCAGAAACCAAACAGTGCTCACACTCTTCTCAATGCCACCAGAGAGGCCCCAGAACCCCAATACTGATGAGTCCCAATACTGAGGAGTAGCTGGGTCACTGTCTTGTGGTGGAAGACAGTGACCCAGCCCTCACTGCTGCTCGATCATCCTATTTTTCCAACTTAATTGGGGAAAATAAGAACAATCCGAAATGTATTTTTGATACTGTCGCGAAGCTAACTAAAAAGCAGCATTCCTCAAGTGAGGATGGCTTTCACTTCAGCAGTAATAAATTCATGAACTTCTTTGAGGAAAACATCATGATCATTAGAAAGCCAATTACGGACTCCTCTTTAAATCTGCGTATTCCTCCAAAGCTCAGTTGTCCTGAGTCTACACAACTCTGCCAGGACCTAGGATCAAGAGAGACGCTCAAGTGTTTTAGTACTTCAGTCGTTCCAAGACTGAAGACATCCTCTGATAAACCGAAATATGTAACGTTAGTGACAGTAAACAAATTATACTATAATGACAGAAACAATCCCCGCCTGAACTCAGGAGTAAAACTCTTGAACCTCTGAACCATATCTTTTAAAACTATTCGGGAGATCATTTTGATGCCCAGTACATATTTTTCAAACTGGTCCTTGGATTATCAATCAACTTTTCTCCAATATTGCGGAACGCCAGAGGGTAGATAACTAGCTAGCAAGATATTCCCACTAGATAACACAGCCACAAAGTACAAATTGGCTATATCGTAAAAATGTATGAAAACAGAAATACGCGTTTTGGTCTTAATTTAAGGTTGGACCATTAGATCAGCAGTGTGGTTCGGTTTAAAATCCGTTTATAAGAAGATGAATTGTAGAAATATCCGGGCAAGCTTGCTAGCCCCAAAATGTGTACAACTTCAAAGTTGCTCAACTGTTGCACAGGGGATCAACTACTGCATTTGAAGACACTGCCACCTGCTGACATGTGCCTCAAATGTGATTATCAAAGAGTCCTCAACAGCCATTTGAGGTAGATAGCTACATAGATTTGATTTGACAGTTATAAATTACACCCAGGGGGAAGATACCACCAGTCCGGTCCCTTACACGCCTTTCTTGTGACGTGTTATGCGCGGCCATAAAACGGTGACCTATTGTGACGTAACCAAGCATCAATACGCTACATGAACTGTGTTCAGTTTTGATATCAACAGTACAATCTCTTTCTTCAATCAGCTTGTTTCAGCTAATCTTTTGCCGCATAGTCTGCCCTAGCTGACGCTGTGCAGAGAATACTACGATTGGAAACGGTTGGTTAGACCCGTTCGCACTGCACAAGGTGATTTGGAGTTTAGAATGTCTGGTAGGCTCTTACATTCTTTGGGAGGTCCCAAATGGCACCCTGTAGTGTAGTACTTTTGATCTGTGCCCAGTGGGCTCAGATCAAAATAAGTGCACAAGTCAAAGTAAGTGCACTATATAGGGAATGGCGTGCCATTTGTCTGTGTGTGTGTGTTAGGATATGTTTTGTGCCAATCAATTGATGAAAATGTATCCCTCAGAAAACAAGATGGATCGTAGTGATGAGAGAATCAAAAGAGCTTTAAGGCGCCGCCCTTATGTGGTAAATACCTATTTATTTATTTTGTGTTCTGTCTTTGTTATCACATTTTAAATTGAGTGTTGTGTTGACAGTTGAATCCAGTGAGGGTGAACTCCCCTGATTCTGTGATGTGGCCAACCGGTAAGGTGCACAGAAGACCAAGGCCTGTAAGTCAAATCCGACCTGAAAACAATTACACATAAACATTACTTATGCTCCATGTACAAACTGCAGTTATCACAATAAAAGCAACTGCAGATATCCCTCCCCATCTAAACTCATTTGAAATTGAATGCTCTCTTGACAGTCTACTTCAGCGCAGACCCCTCAGATCCACAAAAGGCCTGTAAGTCACATTCAAATCAACCACATAACAGTAGCTACTTAAATGATTTATTGATAGCTACATCATTTATTTCCAAGGCCAAAATGAACAAAATAGTTTTTACTGTTCACAGCCAATCATTGAGAACTGTGGGCAGGAACAGACATCTGGGGATGGACGGGACATGAATCCAGAGCCTCTCAGCCAGGTCAGACATCTCTGCTGTTCCCATAGAGATCAATCTGTTGATTCAATTGGCAATTTTGGTTGGCTTGGTTGAATTGACAATCCTTCATTGGAAATGCTAAAGAATCCTACAGTATGGAAGGTCTTTAGTCCCATCCCTAATGTTATGGGAGTTGCATTTATTGCATTTCAATCCACTTGCATTTTCAATTACCCATGAATTACTCACTACTTGTACAAGTATGTTGGATTGCCTAAATATTCAACATTTTCTTGGCAGTCAATGCCAGTGAATTCCATGGCTGCCCTAAGTACATGCCTTTGTCTGTCTCCTCAGTCTGGAAGGGTGACTCGGCTGATGGAGAGAAATTATGATGGGGTGATCTCATCCTCCAACTCTGATGACATCTCTATCTACTCCTTCACTGACTGTGAATCTGAGGTAAGAGAGTTGTACACCATAGATGTGTTGAGTGATATGACTGTGAAGAGAATAGTCTCAGACTAATTGACTCTGATACACAGTCTGATGAGGATCATGAAAGGAGGACACCACCGCTGATAGTGAAGGATAAGGAGGATGGAAAGGTGACAAAGTTTGAAGTGAGGGAAATGGTAGAGGACGACAATCTGTCTCTCCACTCCTTGGATGATTCAGACTTTCTGGTATGTTCTGCACCATGTATTTGAGTAACTCTTTGACTGAATGTGGAGAATGGACTATGACCAACTAGCTCTCTGACACAGTGTGATAATGGCAATGATGCCTCTGCTGAGGACAGTCCAGGGTCTTCAAAGGAACCACAGAGAAAAGGGGCTTCATTGAAGGACCCTCGACTGGTATTCTCTTACATTTGTGTGTTAGTGGTGCGCAGGTCAGCTGTTTGTTCAACCAAGCCCACCCGCAATTGCTAATAACCCATCCGCAACCGCTTGACTATATGTGAAAAAGTGAAAACCTGACCCTAGTCCACAAATATAGAACACATCAGAGAAGGCAGAACTATTTTTTTGTCAGGGGGTGCAGGATTTTGTTGTGGCTAATATGGATATGTTTCTGCTTATCATTTCCGACATTTTGGCAGGCTATTTGTTAGTCAACTTGTCTATAATTTGATAGAAGACTAAATAAACCCTTGCTCACCGGAATAATGTTATAAATGGTAGAATGAATGCTTCAATCTAGTTGACATCGGTAAAGTTCTCCGTCATCTTTGATTCTTTCGCGGAGCAAGAAGAAAATGCAAAAACTCAAGATAAAAAGGGAAACTACTATCAGCTTTTAGGAGGCTAATAAAGCAGTCCCTAACTGCACAATCGCATTCTCTCAAGATGCTGAAAGAAATCATATTTCTCCACTCCTGTTCCCGAGTAAAAATATAGTCTACATTTGTTGTAGCCTATCATTTTACTGCAATAAATGCTTCATTCTGCAGGAGTTAATATTAAGACTGTGAGAGGTTAATTAAAGATCTACAGTCAGTGTCCAGATTTCAGTTTCCATTTAACTCATCTGAACAGTTTGTTCCCTTGATGTGCCATAGGCCTATTTGAATCCCCCTCTTGTGACTGTCGAATTTGTATAGTGCCTCACAATCGTCACACATAATAGAGACACTGCCATCATCCTCTTTGAATACTTCATCAAATCTTTTCCAAACATTCCTTTTCTGGCCATCCCTTCTTTATTTTCGTAGATTTCCTCTTATTGAATTAAACTCTGACATTGTCCTTTTTTCTGCCCTTTCCCAAAAGTGTTTGGTGATTGATGTCTAGTCTATTTGGCACGCGCCAAATTAGGCCCTAAAGCTTAGGTTTACGTACAAATGCTAAATAGCCTATAGATATAAATGACACAAGAATGATACATTTATGGAATTTTTTCATGTATTGTTTTCTCTTTATTCAACCTGACCGCCTCCCACATAATATTTCATGACCCTAAACCCGCCGCCCTGTGGATATAACCGTGGGACTGCTGCTTATGAGTCAATGCATCACTAATGTGTGTTACATCTCAATGATTTGACCCTATGTCTGTACAGATTATTGTGGCCAAGCCCAACATCCTTCTCCCTCCCTCTGTGAGTGCCCTGAAGAAGGCATCACGCCTGATGGAGTTGGTCCCTACTGTCCGGCCCTGCAGGGAGCAGCTGGACAAGAAGACACAGTGGACCAACACCAACGAGGAGAGCCTGAGGAGGATTAAAAAAAAACTGGCCTCCATAGAGCTCGACCTGGAGGAAGGCCTGAACAAGGTCAACGACGGTCAGGACATCAACCAAGAGAGGCAGAAGAATGAGGGATGCTTCAGAGCCTGGATTGAGAAGTGGATGGGGAGGAGGAAGGAGGAAAGACTGAGGGATGAAGATGTGAATAGGGAAGACAAAGGGAGGATGGGCGAGGAAGTGAGGGCACTGATCCAAGTGATGAAGAGAAACTGCAGTGAAAGTGATCTTGAGGCAGTAAACCTGGACAGTTGGCTGAATGACTTGGAAAGGTTGAAAGTGGCCTTCAAGAAATGCACTGGAGAGATGGCCGAAATGGTAGAGAGCATGGCAGAAATGCAGACCAGAATAGCTGAGAGCAGGCTCCTCAAGCTTGATAAAAATAACTATGTCCAGAGCTTTGTAAATGAATCTTACTTATTGAGTGTAGTCATGTATCTAATGTATTTATAGATTAGTCATACAGTATATCTACAGATTTTGTATAACCATAGCACTGTCCTAACAGTTTGTTTGTTGTTTGTGGTCTTACAGAGCCCAGGGAAAGTCTCTGGTCCTGTGTCTGGCCTCTCTCCTCTTGTGACCTCAGCACCCCGGACCCTGGCTGAAGCCCTACAAGCCCTGCCCTCTGCTGTGGCCCGTCCCTCCCAAAAGGATGTCCCAAAGCCTCCGACACCTCTAAGCCCTGTCTCTGTCATTGTTGCTTCGCCTGCTGTGGAGTACTTACCATACCACCGCAGCCCTCGCCTGGCCCCAATCACCAACCTGAGTGAGAACGGCAGGAAGCTGCTCCAGAAAATGTCAGGAGGGACGCCACAGGTGAGAGGAAACAGGAAGGGAATATTAGCCATATTTCCTTCTACAGTATATCATACCTCTAGATACCATAGCTCAAGAGTAGAAAATAGCCATAAGCTTATATTACTTTATCTCCTTGTCCAAAATATTCAGGAAAGGAAGGTCAAAAGGAAAAAGACCAAGGGAAAAAAGCAAGTGAAGAAAGAGAAGGCCAGTAAGATGCAGCAGGTGGAAAATGTTGGAGAAAGTAAGGAGGACAAGAAAGAGGAAAAGACGAGTCTGAGGAAGAGGTGAGGAAATAGAAGAGGGGAACATAACAAGGGCGTTTTAGAGATTTATAGAAATAGAATGAGGTAGAGAAATATAGACATTGAATGAGGTAGCAGAGAAAGAGCAGCTATCTGATGTTTAATGGCAAACTGCTAATTATTCTCCTGTTGTGTTTGATTGACAGGTTTCTCCAGTGGCTGCTGCCCAAACTGAGATGTTCGAAGAAATAATGGCCAACTACTACTACAGCACACACACATACTATTGATATTGGTCTCATTGTTATATTTTGAGACATGCACCATTCTTAAAAAATAAAAAAGACCCAATAATTATATTGGTTCCCATACAGCCTACTAGGGTAGCGTATGATAATGGGTTGGATTTACATAGCGTGTAGTTATCAGGCTTGGAAATATAGCCAGGAGATGCAGGGTCAACACCCCTACTCATGTCATAAGTGCCATGAGATGTTTAGTGACCACAGAGAGATAGGACCTCTGTGTGCACAGTCTCATCCGAAGGACAGCACCGGCCGCAGGGCAGTGTCTGGCATTGGGGTCTTAGGTCTTCTTTGGCCAAAGGGAAGTGAAGAGGGCCAGTATGAGAGAGCAAGAACTTTCTTAGCAGATAATGATAACATGACAACAGTAGCTGTAGATGATGTAATGAAAAGTTGGAGGGTGGTTGGTAATGGAGAACATCAGGTGGATCCACGTCTGGGTGTTGGGCAGGACCCCTAGCTCCTGGAGAACAGGAGCAGAGTTAAAGGGAACAGGGTAGGAGACAGAGACGTAAACACTCCGGTAGCTCTCCTTCTGTTTCTCCTGCGCCTTGTCCATGTTCTGTCTCACCTTGATTGATGACAGGAATACATGCAATTATATTTCATATTACAAATACATTTCTTACATATCTCTTGGAGGGACAGAACATAAATTAACAGAGGACAATCATTTTTACCTGGTCAAAAACCTCCACACGTCCTTCTCAGTCTGTGCCTGAAGGTAGTACTCAAAGGCGTTCTGATCTGGTTCGACAACTTCCACCACATCAGGTGGTGTTTCAGTGATCTGAAAGTACGTTATGCAAAAATAGCAATAGACAAACACTAAGTCAATCACAATTTTGAAAGACTACAGTACATGCAATAATTGTATATACAATTGCATTGTTTACCTCAGTCAACAGCTGCGGCTCCTGTCCATACTCAGCCTGGATGCTGCTGTTGTGTGCAAAGAGAATTACCTTCAGGTTGTTCTCCCACCCTTCCTGATACCAATCAAGGGACTTGCCCATGGCAGTCTTGAGGGTCTGGTTGGTCCATTTACTAAGGGTTTTGAAAAACTTTGTTTTAATCTAGGTTGTATAAATCAAGAGTACCAAGAGATTTGTCTACTGTATGGGTAAAAAAACACAAAGTACAAAACACACAAGCCAAAAGGAGGTCTTACAATCAACTGACAATCAATGCTTTCTTGCATTGATTTGACCTTGAACATTCAGAGCCTGCTTGTGTATTCAAATCAAAAACATCCGTGAAGAAAGGGTGGACCTTCAAGTACTGCCTCAAACCACTTGTCCAAGCATATTACATCTCAATGTATAACATGAGACAGAAAACACATTGAATGAAAACTATGGGCTCGATTAAATCTGTATCGCCGAAGTTCAGAGCTATAGTGGCTTATAACCACACTGACATCATTTTTTAAAAACGTTATTAGTTATACCATAAGTTGACTTTTTTACAAGGATTGTGATTGCTGAAAATAGCGCCATTGAAATGTAAAGGTCATTTCCAATCTTTGAGAACATTGCCTTTGAATTTCAATCGAGCTATAGCGAGTTTTGGTGTTACTGATTGAAGTCATCAATCTGTCAGTGACGACACAGGTGCTCCTGGATGAACCATCACAGATTCTGTTAGTGACTCCGGCATGTTTACTGTGAAACTCTGGGGGACACTGACAGACAGACAGTGGACTGAGGTGGGAATGTTGAAAATGTGGATGTTGAGCCACTGGAGCCCAGTGACTGCTGGTTTGAGAGGCAGATGCATGCCATGACTGAGTCCATGGCCAAAGCTGTGTTTGTGACTATGTCCATGACCGTGGCTGCAGCTGTGTCCATGCTTGTGACCATGTCCGTGACTTGGCCTCAAGCCCCCCATGGTTGTGTCCGTAATAACCTGAGAGCTGAACAGGGCTCCCCTGTGTATAGTAGGAGTGGGCCCAGCCTTCAAATGTCTTTGGTGTGGTCTCGGTAGCCTGTAGGTTGGAGGTAGAGGACACTGGAGCATAGGCTTGATATGGGCAGGAGCCTGGTGTTGGAATGATTCTGCAATCAATGAGAACATAGACAGATTTCAGAGAGCTTCTCTATACCAGTGATTCTCTATCTAATCATGGGGGACCACTAGGTGCCTATTGTAACGTATTCAATTACAGCTGAGGATCATCTATTATAACTGCACCTCATTATACTGTAGTGTGTAACGGATGTGAAACGGCTAGCTTAGTTAGCGGTGCGCGCTAAATAGCGTTTCAATCGGTGAAGTCACTTGCTCTGAGACCTTGAAGTAGTCGTTCCCCTTGCTCTGCAAGAGTCACATCTTTTGTGGAGCGATGTGTAATGATGCTTCGTGGGTGACTGTTGTTGATGTGTGCAGAGGGTCCCTGGTTCGTGCCCGGGTATGGGCGAGGGACGGTCTAAAGTTATACTGTTACAAGTACATCATGTGCTCTGGCTTGCACACAGCAAATGTTATTTAATGACCTCTTGTCTTGTCTGATAAATGATGGTTCTGGTGCTTTCTCAGTAGTCACGGTGGGTGGACCGTCTTCCTTCTCGCCTCTATTGATGCAGGGACATACAGGACACCAATATTCCTCAGCAGCCTGAAAGGCATCTTCTTATCCAGCACTGATGCCCTGGCATCGGACATGTCCAGAAGTGAGAGCAAGCCCTTTCCGTCTGTTTCACCGGTGCAAGTTAAGGAGAATGTGTGAAGCAGTGATGCATGCCATAATGTTTAGCAGCAGGACTCATATACAAGACCTATAACCTAATAACACTTAACTACACTACTAAGCACACTTCTAAAGCTGTGACATACTGCAGAGGAGCGTATCACATTTATTTTGAACCGCAATGATGTTGGAATAAGGATACAGATCTCCCCTGCGATGAGTGCACTGTGGCCATACACATACAGGAGAAGGATACTGGCATGAACCCCTCCACCAAACAGTAGCAGACCCAGTATGCTGTACAACACCCCTGTGCTGATAGAGAGCAGCAGAAACCAAACAGTGCTCACACTCTTCTCAATGCCACCAGAGAGGCCCCAGAACCCCAATACTGATGAGTCCCAATACTGAGGAGTAGCTGGGTCACTGTCTTGTGGTGGAAGACAGTGACCCAGCCCTCACTGCTGCTCGATCATCCTATTTTTCCAACTTAATTGGGGAAAATAAGAACAATCCGAAATGTATTTTTGATACTGTCGCGAAGCTAACTAAAAAGCAGCATTCCTCAAGTGAGGATGGCTTTCACTTCAGCAGTAATAAATTCATGAACTTCTTTGAGGAAAACATCATGATCATTAGAAAGCCAATTACGGACTCCTCTTTAAATCTGCGTATTCCTCCAAAGCTCAGTTGTCCTGAGTCTACACAACTCTGCCAGGACCTAGGATCAAGAGAGACGCTCAAGTGTTTTAGTACTTCAGTCGTTCCAAGACTGAAGACATCCTCTGATAAACCGAAATATGTAACGTTAGTGACAGTAAACAAATTATACTATAATGACAGAAACAATCCCCGCCTGAACTCAGGAGTAAAACTCTTGAACCTCTGAACCATATCTTTTAAAACTATTCGGGAGATCATTTTGATGCCCAGTACATATTTTTCAAACTGGTACTTGGATTATCAATCAACTTTTTCTCCAATATTGCGGAACGCCAGAGGGTAGATAACTAGCTAGCAAGATATTCCCACTAGATAACACAGCCACAAAGTACAAATTGGCTATATCGTAAAAATGTATGAAAACAGAAATACGCGTTTTGGTCTTAATTTAAGGTTGGACCATTAGATCAGCAGTGTGGTTCGGTTTAAAATCCGTTTATAAGAAGATGAATTGTAGAAATATCCGGGCAAGCTTGCTAGCCCCAAAATGTGTACAACTTCAAAGTTGCTCAACTGTTGCACAGGGGATCAACTACTGCATTTGAAGACACTGCCACCTGCTGACATGTGCCTCAAATGTGATTATCAAAGAGTCCTCAACAGCCATTTGAGGTAGATAGCTACATAGATTTGATTTGACAGTTATAAATTACACCCAGGGGGAAGATACCACCAGTCCGGTCCCTTACACGCCTTTCTTGTGACGTGTATTGCGCGGCCATAAAACGGTGACCTATTGTGACGTAACCAAGCATCAATACGCTACATGAACTGTGTTCAGATTTGATATCAACAGTACAATCTCTTTCTTCAATCAGCTTGTTTCAGCTAATCTTTTGCCGCATAGTCTGCCCTAGCTGACTCTGTGCAGAGAATACTACGATTGAAAACGGTTGGTTAGACCCGTTCGCACTGCACAAGGTGATTTGGAGTTTAGAATGTCTGGTAGGCTCTTACATTCTTTGGGGAAGTCCCAAATGGCACCCTGTAGTGTAGTACTTTTGACCTGTGCCCAGTGGGCTCAGATCAAAATAAGTGCACAAGTCAAAGTAAGTGCACTATATAGGGAATGGCGTGCCATTTGTCTGTGTGTGTGTGTGTTAGGATATGTTTTGTGCCAATCAATTGATGAAAATGTATCCCTCAGAAAACAAGATGGATCGTAGTGATGAGAGAATCAAAAGAGCTTTAAGGCGCCGCCCTTATGTGGTAAATACCTATTTATTTATTTTGTGTTCTGTCTTTGTTATCACATTTTAAATTGAGTGTTGTGTTGACAGTTGAATCCAGTGAGGGTGAACTCCCCTGATTCTGTGATGTGGCCAACCGGTAAGGTGCACAGAAGACCAAGGCCTGTAAGTCAAATCCGACCTGAAAACAATTACACATAAACATTACTTATGCTCCATGTACAAACTGCAGTTATCACAATAAAAGCAACTGCAGATATCCCTCCCCATCTAAACTCATTTGAAATTGAATGCTCTCTTGACAGTCTACTTCAGCGCAGACCCCTCAGATCCACAAAAGGCCTGTAAGTCACATTCAAATCAACCACATAACAGTAGCTACTTAAATGATTTATTGATAGCTACATCATTTATTTCCAAGGCCAAAATGAACAAAATAGTTTTTACTGTTCACAGCCAATCATTGAGAACTGTGGGCAGGAACAGACATCTGGGGATGGACGGGACATGAATCCAGAGCCTCTCAGCCAGGTCAGACATCTCTGCTGTTCCCATAGAGATCAATCTGTTGATTCAATTGGCAATTTTGGTTGGCTTGGTTGAATTGACAATCCTTCATTGGAAATGCTAAAGAATCCTACAGTATGGAAGGTCTTTAGTCCCATCCCTAATGTTATGGGAGTTGCATTTATTGCATTTCAATCCACTTGCATTTTCAATTACCCATGAATTACTCACTACTTGTACAAGTATGTTGGATTGCCTAAATATTCAACATTTTCTTGGCAGTCAATGCCAGTGAATTCCATGGCTGCCCTAAGTACATGCCTTTGTCTGTCTCCTCAGTCTGGAAGGGTGACTCGGCTGATGGAGAGAAATTATGATGGGGTGATCTCATCCTCCAACTCTGATGACATCTCTATCTACTCCTTCACTGACTGTGAATCTGAGGTAAGAGAGTTGTACACCATAGATGTGTTGAGTGATATGACTGTGAAGAGAATAGTCTCAGACTAATTGACTCTGATACACAGTCTGATGAGGATCATGAAAGGAGGACACCACCGCTGATAGTGAAGGATAAGGAGGATGGAAAGGTGACAAAGTTTGAAGTGAGGGAAATGGTAGAGGACGACAATCTGTCTCTCCACTCCTTGGATGATTCAGACTTTCTGGTATGTTCTGCACCATGTATTTGAGTAACTCTTTGACTGAATGTGGAGAATGGACTATGACCAACTAGCTCTCTGACACAGTGTGATAATGGCAATGATGCCTCTGCTGAGGACAGTCCAGGGTCTTCAAAGGAACCACAGAGAAAAGGGGCTTCATTGAAGGACCCTCGACTGGTATTCTCTTACATTTGTGTGTTAGTGGTGCGCAAGTCAGCTGTTTGTTCAACCAAGCCCACCCGCAATTGCTAATAACCCATCCGCAACCGCTCGACTATATGTGAAAAAGTGAAAACCTGACCCTAGTCCACAAATATAGAACACATCAGAGAAGGCGGTACTATTTAATTGTCAGGGGGTGCAGGATTTTGTTGTGGCTAATATGGATATGTTTCTGCTTATCATTTCCGACATTTTGGCAGGCTATTTGTTAGTCAACTTGTCTATAATTTGATAGAAGACTAAATAAACCCTTGCTCACCGGAATAATGTTATAAATGGTAGAATGAATGCTTCAATCTAGTTGACATCGGTAAAGTTCTCCGTCATCTTTGATTCTTTCGCGGAGCAAGAAGAAAATGCAAAAACTCAAGATAAAAAAGGGAAACTACTATCAGCTTTTAGGAGGCTAATAAAGCAGTCCCTAACTGCACAATCGCATTCTCTCAAGATGCTGAAAGAAATCATATTTCTCCACTCCTGTTCCCGAGTAAAAATATAGTCTACATTTGTTGTAGCCTATCATTTTACTGCAATAAATGCTTCATTCTGCAGGAGTTAATATTAAGACTGTGAGAGGTTAATTAAAGATCTACAGTCAGTGTCCAGATTTCAGTTTCCATTTAACTCATCTGAACAGTTTGTTCCCTTGATGTGCCATAGGCCTATTTGAATCCCCCTCTTGTGACTGTCGAATTTGTATAGTGCCTCACAATCGTCACACATAATAGAGACACTGCCATCATCCTCTTTGAATACTTCATCAAATCTTTTCCAAACATTCCTTTTCTGGCCATCCCTTCTTTATTTTCGTAGATTTCCTCTTATTGAATTAAACTCTGACATTGTCCTTTTTTTCTGCCCTTTCCCAAAAGTGTTTGGTGATTGATGTCTAGTCTATTTGGCACGCGCCAAATTAGGCCCTAAAGCTTAGGTTTACGTACAAATGCTAAATAGCCTATAGATATAAATGACACAAGAATGATACATTTATGGAATTTTTTCATGTATTGTTTTCTCTTTATTCAACCTGACCGCCTCCCACATAATATTTCATGACCCTAAACCCGCCGCCCTGTGGATATAACCGTGGGACTGCTGCTTATGAGTCAATGCATCACTAATGTGTGTTACATCTCAATGATTTGACCCTATGTCTGTACAGATTATTGTGGCCAAGCCCAACATCCTTCTCCCTCCCTCTGTGAGTGCCCTGAAGAAGGCATCACGCCTGATGGAGTTGGTCCCTACTGTCCGGCCCTGCAGGGAGCAGCTGGACAAGAGACACAGTGGACCAACACCAACGAGGAGAGCCTGAGGAGGATTAAAAAAACTGGCCTCCATAGAGCTCGACCTGGAGGAAGGCCTGAACAAGGTCAACGACGGTCAGGACATCAACCAAGAGAGGCAGAAGAATGAGGGATGCTTCAGAGCCTGGATTGAGAAGTGGATGGGGAGGAGGAAGGAGGAAAGACTGAGGGATGAAGATGTGAATAGGGAAGACAAAGGGAGGATGGGCGAGGAAGTGAGGGCACTGATCCAAGTGATGAAGAGAAACTGCAGTGAAAGTGATCTTGAGGCAGTAAACCTGGACAGTTGGCTGAATGACTTGGAAAGGTTGAAAGTGGCCTTCAAGAAATGCACTGGAGAGATGGCCGAAATGGTAGAGAGCATGGCAGAAATGCAGACCAGAATAGCTGAGAGCAGGCTCCTCAAGCTTGATAAAAATAACTATGTCCAGAGCTTTGTAAATGAATCTTACTTATTGAGTGTAGTCATGTATCTAATGTATTTATAGATTAGTCATACAGTATATCTACAGATTTTGTATAACCATAGCACTGTCCTAACAGTTTGTTTGTTGTTTGTGGTCTTACAGAGCCCAGGGAAAGTCTCTGGTCCTGTGTCTGGCCTCTCTCCTCTTGTGACCTCAGCACCCCGGACCCTGGCTGAAGCCCTACAAGCCCTGCCCTCTGCTGTGGCCCGTCCCTCCCAAAAGGATGTCCCAAAGCCTCCGACACCTCTAAGCCCTGTCTCTGTCATTGTTGCTTCGCCTGCTGTGGAGTACTTACCATACCACCGCAGCCCTCGCCTGGCCCCAATCACCAACCTGAGTGAGAACGGCAGGAAGCTGCTCCAGAAAATGTCAGGAGGGACGCCACAGGTGAGAGGAAACAGGAAGGGAATATTAGCCATATTTCCTTCTACAGTATATCATACCTCTAGATACCATAGCTCAAGAGTAGAAAATAGCCATAAGCTTATATTACTTTATCTCCTTGTCCAAAATATTCAGGAAAGGAAGGTCAAAAGGAAAAAGACCAAGGGAAAAAAGCAAGTGAAGAAAGAGAAGGCCAGTAAGATGCAGCAGGTGGAAAATGTTGGAGAAAGTAAGGAGGACAAGAAAGAGGAAAAGACGAGTCTGAGGAAGAGGTGAGGAAATAGAAGAGGGGAACATAACAAGGGCGTTTTAGAGATTTATAGAAATAGAATGAGGTAGAGAAATATAGACATTGAATGAGGTAGCAGAGAAAGAGCAGCTATCTGATGTTTAATGGCAAACTGCTAATTATTCTCCTGTTGTGTTTGATTGACAGGTTTCTCCAGTGGCTGCTGCCCAAACTGAGATGTTCGAAGAAATAATGGCCAACTACTACTACAGCACACACACATACTATTGATATTGGTCTCATTGTTATATTTTGAGACATGCACCATTCTTAAAAAAATAAAAAAGACCCAATAATTATATTGGTTCCCATACAGCCTACTAGGGTAGCGTATGATAATGGGTTGGATTTACATAGCGTGTAGTTATCAGGCTTGGAAATATAGCCAGGAGATGCAGGGTCAACACCCCTACTCATGTCATAAGTGCCATGAGATGTTTAGTGACCACAGAGAGATAGGACCTCTGTGTGCACAGTCTCATCCGAAGGACAGCACCGGCCGCAGGGCAGTGTCTGGCATTGGGGTCTTAGGTCTTCTTTGGCCAAAGGGAAGTGAAGAGGGCCAGTATGAGAGAGCAAGAACTTTCTTAGCAGATAATGATAACATGACAACAGTAGCTGTAGATGATGTAATGAAAAGTTGGAGGGTGGTTGGTAATGGAGAACATCAGGTGGATCCACGTCTGGGTGTTGGGCAGGACCCCTAGCTCCTGGAGAACAGGAGCAGAGTTAAAGGGAACAGGGTAGGAGACAGAGACGTAAACACTCCGGTAGCTCTCCTTCTGTTTCTCCTGCGCCTTGTCCATGTTCTGTCTCACCTTGATTGATGACAGGAATACATGCAATTATATTTCATATTACAAATACATTTCTTACATATCTCTTGGAGGGACAGAACATAAATTAACAGAGGACAATCATTTTTACCTGGTCAAAAACCTCCACACGTCCTTCTCAGTCTGTGCCTGAAGGTAGTACTCAAAGGCGTTCTGATCTGGTTCGACAACTTCCACCACATCAGGTGGTGTTTCAGTGATCTGAAAGTACGTTATGCAAAAATAGCAATAGACAAACACTAAGTCAATCACAATTTTGAAAGACTACAGTACATGCAATAATTGTATATACAATTGCATTGTTTACCTCAGTCAACAGCTGCGGCTCCTGTCCATACTCAGCCTGGATGCTGCTGTTGTGTGCAAAGAGAATTACCTTCAGGTTGTTCTCCCACCCTTCCTGATACCAATCAAGGGACTTGCCCATGGCAGTCTTGAGGGTCTGGTTGGTCCATTTACTAAGGGTTTTGAAAAACTTTGTTTTAATCTAGGTTGTATAAATCAAGAGTACCAAGAGATTTGTCTACTGTATGGGTAAAAAAACACAAAGTACAAAACACACAAGCCAAAAGGAGGTCTTACAATCAACTGACAATCAATGCTTTCTTGCATTGATTTGACCTTGAACATTCAGAGCCTGCTTGTGTATTCAAATCAAAAACATCCGTGAAGAAAGGGTGGACCTTCAAGTACTGCCTCAAACCACTTGTCCAAGCATATTACATCTCAATGTATAACATGAGACAGAAAACACATTGAATGAAAACTATGGGCTCGATTAAATCTGTATCGCCGAAGTTCAGAGCTATAGTGGCTTATAACCACACTGACATCATTTTTTAAAAACGTTATTAGTTATACCATAAGTTGACTTTTTACAAGGATTGTGATTGCTGAAAATAGCGCCATTGAAATGTAAAGGTCATTTCCAATCTTTGAGAACATTGCCTTTGAATTTCAATCGAGCTATAGCGAGTTTTGGTGTTACTGATTGAAGTCATCAATCTGTCAGTGACGACACAGGTGCTCCTGGATGAACCATCACAGATTCTGTTAGTGACTCCGGCATGTTTACTGTGAAACTCTGGGGGACACTGACAGACAGACAGTGGACTGAGGTGGGAATGTTGAAAATGTGGATGTTGAGCCACTGGAGCCCAGTGACTGCTGGTTTGAGAGGCAGATGCATGCCATGACTGAGTCCATGGCCAAAGCTGTGTTTGTGACTATGTCCATGACCGTGGCTGCAGCTGTGTCCATGCTTGTGACCATGTCCGTGACTTGGCCTCAAGCCCCCCATGGTTGTGTCCGTAATAACCTGAGAGCTGAACAGGGCTCCCCTGTGTATAGTAGGAGTGGGCCCAGCCTTCAAATGTCTTTGGTGTGGTCTCGGTAGCCTGTAGGTTGGAGGTAGAGGACACTGGAGCATAGGCTTGATATGGGCAGGAGCCTGGTGTTGGAATGATTCTGCAATCAATGAGAACATAGACAGATTTCAGAGAGCTTCTCTATACCAGTGATTCTCTATCTAATCATGGGGGACCACTAGGTGCCTATTGTAACGTATTCAATTACAGCTGAGGATCATCTATTATAACTGCACCTCATTATACTGTAGTGTGTAACGGATGTGAAACGGCTAGCTTAGTTAGCGGTGCGCGCTAAATAGCGTTTCAATCGGTGAAGTCACTTGCTCTGAGACCTTGAAGTAGTCGTTCCCCTTGCTCTGCAAGAGTCACATCTTTTGTGGAGCGATGTGTAATGATGCTTCGTGGGTGACTGTTGTTGATGTGTGCAGAGGGTCCCTGGTTCGTGCCCGGGTATGGGCGAGGGGACGGTCTAAAGTTATACTGTTACAAGTACATCATGTGCTCTGGCTTGCACACAGCAAATGTTATTTAATGACCTCTTGTCTTGTCTGATAAATGATGGTTCTGGTGCTTTCTCAGTAGTCACGGTGGGTGGACCGTCTTCCTTCTGCCTCTATTGATGCAGGGACATACAGGACACCAATATTCCTCAGCAGCCTGAAAGGCATCTTCTTATCCAGCACTGATGCCCTGGCATCGGACATGTCCAGAAGTGAGAGCAAGCCCTTTCCGTCTGTTTCACCGGTGCAAGTTAAGGAGAATGTGTGAAGCAGTGATGCATGCCATAATGTTTAGCAGCAGGACTCATATACAAGACCTATAACCTAATAACACTTAACTACACTACTAAGCACACTTCTAAAGCTGTGACATACTGCAGAGGAGCGTATCACATTTATTTTGAACCGCAATGATGTTGGAATAAGGATACAGATCTCCCCTGCGATGAGTGCACTGTGGCCATACACATACAGGAGAAGGATACTGGCATGAACCCCTCCACCAAACAGTAGCAGACCCAGTATGCTGTACAACACCCCTGTGCTGATAGAGAGCAGCAGAAACCAAACAGTGCTCACACTCTTCTCAATGCCACCAGAGAGGATAGAACCCCAATACTGATGAGTCCCAATACTGAGGAGTAGCTGGGTCACTGTCTTGTGGTGGAAGACAGTGACCCAGCCCTCACTGCTGCTCGATCATCCTATTTTTCCAACTTAATTGGGGAAAATAAGAACAATCCGAAATGTATTTTTGATACTGTCGCGAAGCTAACTAAAAAGCAGCATTCCTCAAGTGAGGATGGCTTTCACTTCAGCAGTAATAAATTCATGAACTTCTTTGAGGAAAACATCATGATCATTAGAAAGCCAATTACGGACTCCTCTTTAAATCTGCGTATTCCTCCAAAGCTCAGTTGTCCTGAGTCTACACAACTCTGCCAGGACCTAGGATCAAGAGAGACGCTCAAGTGTTTTAGTACTTCAGTCGTTCAAAGACTGAAGACATCCTCTGATAAACCGAAATATGTAACGTTAGTGACAGTAAACAAATTATACTATAATGACAGAAACAATCCCCGCCTGAACTCAGGAGTAAAACTCTTGAACCTCTGAACCATATCTTTTAAAACTATTCGGGAGATCATTTTGATGCCCAGTACATATTTTTCAAACTGGTACTTGGATTATCAATCAACTTTTTCTCCAATATTGCGGAACGCCAGAGGGTAGATAACTAGCTAGCAAGATATTCCCACTAGATAACACAGCCACAAAGTACAAATTGGCTATATCGTAAAAATGTATGAAAACAGAAATACGCGTTTTGGTCTTAATTTAAGGTTGGACCATTAGATCAGCAGTGTGGTTCGGTTTAAAATCCGTTTATAAGAAGATGAATTGTAGAAATATCCGGGCAAGCTTGCTAGCCCCAAAATGTGTACAACTTCAAAGTTGCTCAACTGTTGCACAGGGGATCAACTACTGCATTTGAAGACACTGCCACCTGCTGACATGTGCCTCAAATGTGATTATCAAAGAGTCCTCAACAGCCATTTGAGGTAGATAGCTACATAGATTTGATTTGACAGTTATAAATTACACCCAGGGGGAAGATACCACCAGTCCGGTCCCTTACACGCCTTTCTTGTGACGTGTTATGCGCGGCCATAAAACGGTGACCTATTGTGACGTAACCAAGCATCAATACGCTACATGAACTGTGTTCAGTTTTGATATCAACAGTACAATCTCTTTCTTCAATCAGCTTGTTTCAGCTAATCTTTTGCCGCATAGTCTGCCCTAGCTGACGCTGTGCAGAGAATACTACGATTGGAAACGGTTGGTTAGACCCGTTCGCACTGCACAAGGTGATTTGGAGTTTAGAATGTCTGGTAGGCTCTTACATTCTTTGGGAGGTCCCAAATGGCACCCTGTAGTGTAGTACTTTTGATCTGTGCCCAGTGGGCTCAGATCAAAATAAGTGCACAAGTCAAAGTAAGTGCGCTATATAGGGAATGGCGTGCCATTTGTCTGTGTGTGTGTTTTGTGCCAATCAATTGATGAAAATGTATCCCTCAGAAAACAAGATGGATCGTAGTGATGAGAGAATCAGAAGAGCTTTAAGGCGCCGCCCTTATGTGGTAAATACCTATTTATTTATTTTGTGTTCTGTCTTTGTTATCACATTTTAAATTGAGTGTTGTGTTGACAGTTGAATCCAGTGAGGGTGAACTCCCCTGATTCTGTGATGTGGCCAACCGGTAAGGTGCACAGAAGACCAAGGCCTGTAAGTCAAATCCGACCTGAAAACAATTACACATAAACATTACTTATGCTCCATGTACAAACTGCAGTTATCACAATAAAAGCAACTGCAGATATCCCTCCCCATCTAAACTCATTTGAAATTGAATGCTCTCTTGACAGTCTACTTCAGCGCAGACCCCTCAGATCCACAAAAGGCCTGTAAGTCACATTCAAATCAACCACATAACAGTAGCTACTTAAATGATTTATTGATAGCTACATCATTTATTTCCAAGGCCAAAATGAACAAAATAGTTTTTACTGTTCACAGCCAATCATTGAGAACTGTGGGCAGGAACAGACATCTGGGGATGGACGGGACATGAATCCAGAGCCTCTCAGCCAGGTCAGACATCTCTGCTGTTCCCATAGAGATCAATCTGTTGATTCAATTGGCAATTTTGGTTGGCTTGGTTGAATTGACAATCCTTCATTGGAAATGCTAAAGAATCCTACAGTATGGAAGGTCTTTAGTCCCATCCCTAATGTTATGGGAGTTGCATTTATTGCATTTCAATCCACTTGCATTTTCAATTACCCATGAATTACTCACTACTTGTACAAGTATGTTGGATTGCCTAAATATTCAACATTTTCTTGGCAGTCAATGCCAGTGAATTCCATGGCTGCCCTAAGTACATGCCTTTGTCTGTCTCCTCAGTCTGGAAGGGTGACTCGGCTGATGGAGAGAAATTATGATGGGGTGATCTCATCCTCCAACTCTGATGACATCTCTATCTACTCCTTCACTGACTGTGAATCTGAGGTAAGAGAGTTGTACACCATAGATGTGTTGAGTGATATGACTGTGAAGAGAATAGTCTCAGACTAATTAACTCTGATACACAGTCTGATGAGGATCATGAAAGGAGGACACCACCGCTGATAGTGAAGGATAAGGAGGATGGAAAGGTGACAAAGTTTGAAGTGAGGGAAATGGTAGAGGACGACAATCTGTCTCTCCACTCCTTGGATGATTCAGACTTTCTGGTATGTTCTGCACCATGTATTTGAGTAACTCTTTGACTGAATGTGGAGAATGGACTATGACCAACTAGCTCTCTGACACAGTGTGATAATGGCAATGATGCCTCTGCTGAGGACAGTCCAGGGTCTTCAAAGGAACCACAGAGAAAAGGGGCTTCACTGAAGGACCCTCGACTGGTATTCTCTTACATTTGTGTGTTAGTGGTGCGCAAGTCAGCTGTTTGTTCAACCAAGCCCACCCGCAATTGCTAATAACCCATCCGCAACCGCTCGACTATATGTGAAAAGTGAAAACCTGACCCTAGTCCACAAATATAGAACACATCAGAGAAGGCGGTACTATTTAATTGTCAGGGGGTGCAGGATTTTGTTGTGGCTAATATGGATATGTTTCTGCTTATCATTTCCGACATTTTGGCAGGCTATTTGTTAGTCAACTTGTCTATAATTTGATAGAAGACTAAATAAACCCTTGCTCACCGGAATAATGTTATAAATGGTAGAATGAATGCTTCAATCTAGTTGACATCGGTAAAGTTCTCCGTCATCTTTGATTCTTTCGCGGAGCAAGAAGAAAATGCAAAAACTCAAGATAAAAAAGGGAAACTACTATCAGCTTTTAGGAGGCTAATAAAGCAGTCCCTAACTGCACAATCGCATTCTCTCAAGATGCTGAAAGAAATCATATTTCTCCACTCCTGTTCCCGAGTCAAAATATAGTCTACATTTGTTGTAGCCTATCATTTTACTGCAATAAATGCTTCATTCTTCCTTTTCTGGCCATCCCTTCTTTATTTTCAACTCTCCATTTCGTAGATTTCCTCTTATTGAATTCAACTCTGACATTGTCCTTTTTCTGCCCTTTCCCAAAAGTGTTTGGTGATTGATGTCTAGTCTATTTGGCACGCGCCAAATTAGGCCCTAAAGCTTAGGTTTACGTACAAATGCTAAATAGCCTATAGATATAAATGACACAAGAATGATACATTTATGGAAATTTTTTCATGTATTGTTTTCTCTTTATTCAACCTGACCGCCTCCCACATAATATTTCATGACCCTAAACCCGCCGCCCTGTGGATATAACCGCGGGACTGCTGCTTATGAGTCAATGCATCACTAATGTGTGTTACATCTCAATGATTTGACCCTATGTCTGTACAGATTATTGTGGCCAAGCCCAACATCCTTCTCCCTCCCTCTGTGAGTGCCCTGAAGAAGGCATCACGCCTGATGGAGTTGGTCCCTACTGTCCGGCCCTGCAGGGAGCAGCTGGACAAGAAGACACAGTGGACCAACACCAACGAGGAGAGCCTGAGGAGGATTAAAAAACTGGCCTCCATAGAGCTCGACCTGGAGGAAGGCCTGAACAAGGTCAACGACGGTCAGGACATCAACCAAGAGAGGCAGAAGAATGAGGGATGCTTCAGAGCCTGGATTGAGAAGTGGATGGGGAGGAGGAAGGAGGAAAGACTGAGGGATGAAGATGTGAATAGGGAAGACAAAGGGAGGATGGGCGAGGAAGTGAGGGCACTGATCCAAGTGATGAAGAGAAACTGCAGTGAAAGTGATCTTGAGGCAGTAAACCTGGACAGTTGGCTGAATGACTTGGAAAGGTTGAAAGTGGCCTTCAAGAAATGCACTGGAGAGATGGCCGAAATGGTAGAGAGCATGGCAGAAATGCAGACCAGAATAGCTGAGAGCAGGCTCCTCAAGCTTGATAAAAATAATTATGTCCAGAGCTTTGTAAATGAATCTTACTTATTGAGTGTAGTCATGTATCTAATGTATTTATAGATTAGTCATACAGTATATCTACAGATTTTGTATAACCATAGCACTGTCCTAACAGTTTGTTTGTTGTTTGTGGTCTTACAGAGCCCAGGGAAAGTCTCTGGTCCTGTGTCTGGCCTCTCTCCTCTTGTGACCTCAGCACCCCGGACCCTGGCTGAAGCCCTACAAGCCCTGCCCTCTGCTGTGGCCCGTCCCTCCCAAAAGGATGTCCCAAAGCCTCCGACACCTCTAAGCCCTGTCTCTGTCATTGTTGCTTCGCCTGCTGTGGAGTACTTACCATACCACCGCAGCCCTCGCCTGGCCCCAATCACCAACCTGAGTGAGAACGGCAGGAAGCTGCTCCAGAAAATGTCAGGAGTGACGCCACAGGTGAGAGGAAACAGGAAGGGAATATTAGCCATATTTCCTTCTACAGTATATCATACCTCTAGATACCATAGCTCAAGAGTAGAAAATAGCCATAAGCTTATATTACTTTATCTCCTTGTCCAAAATATTCAGGAAGGGAAGGTCAAAAGGAAAAAGACCAAGGGAAAAAAGCAAGTGAAGAAAGAGAAGGCCAGTAAGATGCAGCAGGTGGAAAATGTTGGAGAAAGTAAGGAGGACAAGAAAGAGGAAAAGACGAGTCTGAGGAAGAGGTGAGGAAATAGAAGAGGGGAACATAACAAGGGCGTTTTAGAGATTTATAGAAATAGAATGAGGTAGAGAAATATAGACATTGAATGAGGTAGCAGAGAAAGAGCAGCTATCTGATGTTTAATGGCAAACTGCTATTTATTCTCCTGTTGTGTTTGATTGACAGGTTTCTCCAGTGGCTGCTGCCCAAACTGAGATGTTCGAAGAAATAATGGCCAACTACTACTACAGCACACACACATACTATTGATATTGGTCTCATTGTTATATTTTGAGACATGCACCATTCTTAAAAAAATAAAAAAGACCCAATAATTATATTGGTTCCCATACAGCCTACTAGGGTAGCGTATGATAATGGGTTGGATTTACATAGCGTGTAGTTATCAGGCTTGGAAATATAGCCAGGAGATGCAGGGTCAACACCCCTACTCATGTCATAAGTGCCATGAGATGTTTAGTGACCACAGAGAGATAGGACCTCTGTGTGCAGGGCAGTGTCTGGCATTGGGGTCTTAGGTCTTCTTTGGCCAAAGGGAAGTGAAGAGGGCCAGTATGAGAGAGCAAGAACTTTCTTAGCAGATAATGATAACATGACAACAGTAGCTGTAGATGATGTAATGAAAAGTTGGAGGGTGGTTGGTAATGGAGAACATCAGGTGGATCCACGTCTGGGTGTTGGGCAGGACCCCTAGCTCCTGGAGAACAGGAGCAGAGTTAAAGGGAACAGGGTAGGAGACAGACGTAAACACTCCGGTAGCTCTCCTTCTGTTTCTCCTGCGCCTTGTCCATGTTCTGTCTCACCTTGATTGATGACAGGAATACATGCAATTATATTTCATATTACAAATACATTTCTTACATATCTCTTGGAGGGACAGAACATAAATTAACAGAGGACAATCATTTTTACCTGGTCAAAAACCTCCACACGTCCTTCTCAGTCTGTGCCTGAAGGTAGTACTCAAAGGCGTTCTGATCTGGTTCGACAACTTCCACCACATCAGGTGGGGTTTCAGTGATCTGAAAGTACGTTATGCAAAAATAGCAATAGACAAACACTAAGTCAATCCCAATTTTGAAAGACTACAGTACATGCAATAATTGTATATACAATTGCATTGTTTCCCTCAGTCAACAGCTGCGGCTCCTGTCCATACTCAGCCTGGATGCTGCTGTTGTGTGCAAAGAGAATTACCTTCAGGTTGTTCTCCCACCCTTCCTGATACCAATCAAGGGACTTGCCCATGGCAGTCTTGAGGTTCTGGTTGGTCCATTTACTAAGGGTTTTGAAAAACTTTGTTTTAATCTAGGTTGTATAAATCAAGAATACCAAGAGATTTGTCTACTGTATGTGTAAAAAACACATCGTACAAAACACACAAGCCAAAAGGTCTTACAATCAACAGACAATCAAAGCCTTCTTGCATTGATTTGACCTTGAACATTCAGAGCCTGCTTGTGTATTCAAACCAAAAACATCAGTGAAGAAAAAGTGGACCTTCAAGTAGTCTCAAACCACTTGTCCAAGCATATTACATCTCAATGTATAACATGAGACAGAAAACATATTGAATGACAACTATGGGCTCAATTAAATCTGTATCGCCGAAGTTCAGACTATAGCAGTTTATAACCACACTGACATAATTTGTTTTATGTTATTAGTTATACCATAAGTTGACATTTTTACAAAGATTGTTGAAATTAGAGCACATGAAATGTAAAGGTAATTTCCAATCTTTGAGAACATTGCCTTTGAATTTCAATCGAGCTATAGCAAGTTTTGGTGTTACTGATTGAAGTCATCAATCTGTCAGTGACGACACAGGTGCTCCTAGAGGAACCGTCACAGATTCTGTTAGTGACTCCGGCATGTTTGCTGTGAAACTCTGGGGGACACTGACAGACACAGACAGTGAACTGAGGTGGGAATGTTGAGAATGTGGATGTTGAGCCACTGGAGCCCAGTGACTGCTGGTTTGAGAGGCAGATGCATGCCCATGACTGAGTCCATGGCCAAAGCTGTGTTCATGACTATGTCCATGACCTTGGCTGTGGCTGCAGCTGTGTCCATGTTTGTGACCATGTCCGTGACTTGGCCCAAAGCTATCCTTGATGCCATATCCATGGTTGTGTCCGTAATAACCTGAGAGCTGAACAGGGCTCCCCTGTGTATAGTAGGAGTGGGCCCAGCCTTCAAATGTCTTTGGTGTGGTCTCGGTAGCCTGTAGGTTGGAGGTAGAGGACACTGGAGCGTAGGCTTGGACTGGGTAGGAGCCTGGGGTTGGAATGATTCTGCAATCAATGAGAACGTAGACAGATTTCAGAGAGCTTATCTATACCAGTGATTCTCTATCTAATCATGGGGGACCACTAGGTGCCTATTGTAAAGTATTCAATTACAGCTGAGGATCATCTATTATAACTGCACCTCATTATACTGTAGTATATCATGTGCTCTGGCTTGCACACAGCAATTGTTATTTAATGACCTCTTGTCTTGTCTGATAAATGATGGGTCTGGTGCTTTCTCAATACTCACGGTGGGTGGACCGTCTTCCTTCTCGCCTCTATTGATGCAGGGACATACAGGACACCAATGTTCCTCAGCAGCCTGAAAGGCATCTTCTTGTCCAGCACTGATGCCCTGGCATCGGACATGTCCAGAAGTGAGAGCAAGCCCTTCCCGTCTGTTTCACCGGTGCAAGTTAAGGAGAATGTGTGAAGCAGTGAAGCAAGATTTTTTCAAAACAAACATGCCATAATGTTTAGCAGCAGGACTCATATACAACACCTATAACCTAATACCAGTTAACTACACTACTAAGCACACTTATAAAGCTGTGAGATACTGTAGAGGAGCGTGTCACATTTATTTTGAACCGCAATGATGTTGGAATAAGGATACAGATCTCCCCTGCGATGAGTGCACTGTGGCCATACACATACAGGAGAAGGATACTGGCATGAACCCCTCCACCAAACAGTAGCAGACCCAGTATGCTGTACAACACCCCTGTGCTGATAGAGAGCAGCAGAAACCAAACAGTGCTCACACTCTTCTCAATGCCACCAGAGAGGCCCCAGAACCCCAATACTGATGAGTCCCAATACTGAGGAGTAGCTGGGTCACTGTCTTGTGGTGGAAGACAGTGACCCAGCCCTCACTGCTGCTCGATCATCCTATTTTTCCAGTTTAATTGAGGAAAATAAGAACAATCCGAAATGTATTTTTGATACTGTAGCAAAGCTAACTAAAAATATCATCTACTGTATCTTGCCTATGCTGCTCTGTACCATCACTCATTCATATATCCTTATGTACATATTCTTTATCCCCTTACACTGTGTATGACAGTAGTTTTTTTGGAATTGTTAGTTAGATTACTTGCTCGTTATTACTGCATTGTCGGAACTAGAAGCACAAGCATTTCGCTACACTCGCATTAACATCTGCTAACCATGTGTATGTGACAAATAAAATTTGATTTGATTTGATTTGCACGCCTTTCTTGTGACGTGTTATGCGCGGCCATAAAACGGTGACCTATTGTGACGTAACCAAGCATCAATTCGCTACATGTACTGTGTTCAGCTTCGAGTGCCAAGATGGCTACTTGAACAGACGCTTTTTTTTACCGAGCTCCGTAACAAACTTCAGAAATATTGTGAAAAATTAAAATAAAATAAAGTTTAGTCATTATTATTTTTATTTGTTCAAGATATTAGACCTTTCCTGTGACTGGAATGATAATTGGATCATTTATTTCAGTATGTCCATGCAAAGTCGTGACAAAAAAAGAAAGGAAAAAGTTAGCCGTTCTATTGCTAATCAACAAGAGAGAAACGTGCTTATAGACAACTGCCATAACTACACTTGGCCTATGGATAATATCATGCTTTCGAATGCTGAAGATGACGAATTCCCCTCTTTACCGATTACTCCGTGCAAACCTCCACCCTCCAAAAAACCCAACATGAACTCTGACATCGTGGCTACCCTCTCCTTACTCATCAACTCCAGGTGTGACGCCATTGAGAAAATGGTAGGCGCGAACACCATGGTTATCGAAGGCTTGAAAAAGACTGTGGAGTTTGCATGTGGTGAAATTAATGATGTGAAAACGAGAGTGGCAAAAGTTGAAAAAAATGTGGAAAGGGTGGAAAAGAATAACAATGTCTACCATAGACGTCTCACTGATCTGGAACAATACACAAGAAAATGGAACCTGAGACTCTACGGCTTGCCAGAGGTGGAGAATGAAGATGTGCGAGGAGAGGCTATCCGTATCTGCCAAGAAGTTTTGCCTGCAGAGAAGAACAAAGTTGGTGATACCATCGACGTTGTACATCGCCGCGGCAAGAAGCAACAGCAAAGCGATTCAAGACCCAGGGGTATCATCATCCTATTCACTACCAGATTCTACAGGGATGCTGTCTGGAAAGCTGCTAGGAAGAACGCCTTCCTTCAGAGCCATGGTATGCGTTTCGCCGAGCATCTCAGCCCGGAAGACATCGAAAGAAGGAACAAGTTGTGGCCAACGATCAAGATAGCACGAAGTGAGGGGAAGGCTGCTTACTTCGTCGGAGGACGAGGTTTCATCAACGTTTCAGAAATCCATATTCCTCCCTAAAATCTCACCAGAAGGAAGAAGGAACAGGTTGATGGTTTCAGCCATGGTATTCTCATTTTCCTTATGTGGTTTACCTAACAAGCATCAGGTGACTATTTTACAGAAATACTCAGGTATTTAAATTCATTAGTTTATTATTGTATGACCAGAAGTCCTATTTTGTTCACAAACTTACGAAGAAGATTGAAAGCTGAATTGATGTTTTATGTATAAAGTAACTAAGATACTGTTTTAAATGGCATACAGGTCTGCTCTGACTTTACACGGTTATTGTTCTATTCAGTTATTAATACTTATTTCCAAAAAAGGTCTTAGGAACGTTTATATGTGAAACATTTTGTTATTCAATTATTTTATGATCAGTTTTCATATGTACTTAAAATAGTAGGTACCCTTTTATTTAAATGATTATTTGTTGTTTTATTTCTCAGAATAGTTCCTGATTACACTAAAGAGGGTTTTTAGTCTCTTACTACAAGAACCCTTGGTTTGGTCTTGAACATAATTTCCAGTTGAGTTGAATTTTAAAGGTTATGGAATAAGCTATTTTCACTTTAAATTGACTTAAATGGTGCACTTCTCGGTTCCTTATCGTTTACGTTCACTGCTCCTACGTCTTTGACTCATCCTACTACAGTTTATACTTTTATATAATCTTTGTTGTTTTGTCTTTGTCTATATTATCTGTTAATGCTAGGGGGTTACGAAACAGTGTGAAGCGCAAGGCCTTATTTTTATTTGCTAAACAATTTCGAACAGATTTTTGCTTTTTTCAAGAGTCTCACTCAATTTCTGCTGATGCCAACTTCTGGAGGTCACAGTGGGGCAACGATATTTGGCTTTCCCATGGATCTGAACGCTCTGCTGGTGTCACTACAATGAAAAATACCTTTGGTGGTAATATTCTACACTCGGAATGTGACCCCTTTGGTCACTTTATTTGTCTTGTGATCAGTTACAATGACATTACGCTCATTACTGTAAACTTCTACGGGTACAACACCAAACATGAGAATGATGAGTTGCTTGAATCTATAGAGAAACATATACTTCATTGGTTATCTAAATTTCCCAATTCGTTATTATTGATAGGAGGGGACTTTAACATTACAATAGATAATTCAACTGAAAGATGGCCCCCAGGTAGGCCAACCAATCAGAATTGGGTTTAATACTTTTTATGGAAAAGTTTGATCTTACTGATATATGGAGAGAGAGGTTTCCGGCCGAAAGATCATTCACTTGGAGTATCAAAACAGGCTCCAGACAATCCAGAATAGATTTTTGGCTTATATCCAAATGTATTGATAGTGAGTGTGTTACTACAAATATTTGTACTACTCCCCTCACAGACCATAAGGCTATTTACATTGATATCAAAATATTTACCCCTGATACGAACCTTGGTAGAGCATCCTACTGGAAGCTAAATAGCTCATTATTAAATAATGATATAGTTACATTTGAGGTTAAAGATCTGCTCTCACACTTTTGGGAAAGGGCTTGTGAAGAAAAATCTTATTGCAAGAACTGGGAGCTCTTTAAATTTGAGGTGTCCAAATATCTTAGAAAATATGGTAGTAATCTTGCTAAGACCAGAAGAGCTGAGGAGGAAAAGGTGATCATTAAGATAACTTCCCTTTCTCAGAGGTCCCCAGCTGACCTCTTGGGGGAGGAGAAGATGGAACTAATTGAGTTACAAAATAAACTGGATAATATATATAAATTAAAAGCAGAAGGAGCCTTTATTAGATCTAGGAAAAAATGGATTGAGGAGGGAGAACAGAATTCATCCTATTTCTTTAGACTTGAGAAATTTCACTCTAAAAATAACACTATCCATAAGTTAAACATTGATGGTGTTATTACAGATGACCAAAAATTAATCGCTAAATACTGCAGCAATTTTTACAGAAAATTGTATAGCTCTACGTACTGTCAGGAATCCACAGATGTTTTTTAACTCACTGAATAATGTTCACTCTATCAGTGATATAGAATCTAAACAGTGTGATGAACCCATCAAAGTTGAAGAGATTATAGAGTCTATCAAACATCTAAAGAACAATAAATCACCAGGTGTTGATGGAATTACATCAGAATTTTACAAATTATTTTCTGAACAAGTAGCTCCCTTCCTATTTGAAGTCTTTTTAGAGAGTATTAAAAACAATGTTCTCCCTCCTACAATGAGTCAGGGGTTAATAACACTGATACCTAAGCCTAAAAGAAGTGCTGCTCATCGATAACTGGCGTCCAATTTGTCTTCTTAATAATGACTATAAGATATTAGCCTCACTACTTGCAAAAAGAATTAAAGAAGTCCTGGATGCAATCATTGATGAAACACAGTCTGGCTTCATGAGGAACAGACATATTTCTAACAATGTCAGACTAGTATTAGACGTACTTGACTACTCAGACATAATAACTGAGGATAGCTTCATATTATTTTTAGATTTTTATAAAGCATTTGACACAGTAGAGCATCAGTTTCTCTTCCACTCCCTTGAGAGACTTGGCTTTGGGGATTTTTTCTGTAAGGCTATTAAGACTCTCTATGCAAATGGTAACAGCTCTATCAAATTGAAATATGGCACCTCACCTAGATTTGAGTTAAAGAGAGGAATTAGGCAAGGTTGTCCTATCTCTCCGTACCTGTTTTTATTAATCACCCAACTTCTTGCAAATTCTTTAAATAATAGTCCTGTACAAGGTATTTCCATAGCTGGTAAAGAAATGATTATAAGCCAGCTGGCTGACGATACTACACTTTTTCTGAAAGACGCTAACCAAATTCCCATATCGATCAATGTGATACAATCCTTTTCCAAAGCGTCTGGTCTATATCTTAACATTAAGAAATGTGAACTCATGGCTGTCAAAGATTGTGTGACACCTTCATATTATGGTATTCCAGTAAAAGGAGAACTTACATATTTAGGCATAACCATTACAAAGGATCAGAAGTCTAGAGGCTTACTAAATTTTAACCCTCTTATTAAAAAAACCCAGAAGAAACTAAATCAATGGCTACAGAGGGACTTATCTTTAAAAGGTAGAGTCCTAATAACCAAGGCTGAAGGTATCTCTAGACTAACATATGGTGCTCTATCTTTATATCTTGACCGTAAAATAAGCAAGGAGATAGACCAGATGCTTTTCAACTTTCTTTGGAGAAACCGTACCCATTACATTAGGAAAACTGTTGTAATGAACACTTATGAGAATGGTGGACTGAATTTTCTGGATTTTACTACTTTAAATAATACTTTCAAGATCAATTGGATAAAACAATTCCTAAGAAGACCCACTTCTATCTGGAATTTTATTCCTCATCATGTCTTCTCTACTTTTGGTGGCCTTAACTTCATGTTGTTTTGCAATTATAATATTGACAAAGTTCCAGTGAAACTTTCTGCTTTTCATCGGCAGGTTTTCTTGTCATGGTCCTTAATTTATAAACACAATTTTTCTCCACACAGATATTATATATGGAATAATCGGGATATATTGTATAAAAATACCTCTCTGTTTTTAGAATATTGGTTCAGAAATAATATCCTATTGGTGAGCCAACTGGTAAATGCAGAGGGTCTTTTACTCAGTTATAAAGAATTCTTATCACTTTACAAGGTCCCTGTAACACCTAAAGATTTTGCAATTGTTTTAGATGCCATTCCCTCAGGTGTTACTATGTTATTCAGGAACATGTCAAGACCTGACCCTCAGAGCCTACCTTCTATTGACCCTGTTGACTCATCAGTAGGAAAGATTTGTTTCTCTTTTGGTCCATTCAACAACAGAGCGATACGATCCTTGTTTCAGCAGGATGTTGTAGCTATACCTTATGTCATGCCTTATTGGAATGGATTTATTGATAATATCTGTTGGGAAAAAGTTTGGATGTTGCCACACACATACCTACTTGTTAACAAAATTAAGGAAGTTTCCTTTAAAATTATTCATAAATATTATCCTGCCAACCACTATATGAAGAAGTTTAAGGAAAACATCAACTCAAATTGCTCCTTTTGTAATGACCACCCAGAAACAGTTGTGCATCTTTTTTGGCATTGTATGCATGTAAGAAAACTGTGGCAAGACAGCCAAAGAGCTAATGCAATTAAAGAACCATAGAGAAAAGGAGATGATGAGCAAGCTTGACAGTTTTCTAAAGAAAGATAATCTATCCGAAGAAGAGGAGTCTGCGTTCAGGTCTTTACAACTAGAATTAGAACAGACTTACACGGATCTGGCAAAGGGCGCCTTTGTAAGGTCAAGAGCCAAATGGATTGAAGAGGGGGAAAAAAACACTAGTTACTTTTTTGCACTTGAAAAGAGAAACAACAAAAGAAAATCTATAACTGCACTCAAAATGTACAATGTTTTATGCAAAGATCCCATTACAATATCATCATTTGTCAATTCCTTTTATGAAAACCTTTACAACTCTCAATTTCAGGAAGATGGTTGTGAAAGTTACATTTGCCACATTCCGAATTGTGTCCCTGTAATTGAGGATAATTTCCACTCAGTTTGCGATTCACCTGTGTCAATTGGAGAAATTAGAGAGGCTCTGAATTCAATGAAAAAAGGGAAATCACCTGGCCCTGATGGCCTGTCAGTTGAATTCTATAGACAGTTTTGGGAGTTACTAGAAGACCCGATTTTCAATATGTTTCAAGATTGCATTAAAAAAGGGGAAATGGTCTCCACTATGAAACAGGGCCTTATTTCACTGATTCCGAAGCCTGATAAAGACCCTTCTCTCATTGACAATTGGAGACCAATTACTTTATTAAATACTGATTACAAATTGATTGCTCTGCTTTATGCCAAAAGATTAAAGAAAGGAATAGATACCATTATAAATAAGACTCAAACAGGATTTATGAAGGGCCGTCACAAGCTCTAACATTCGTTTAGTCTTGGACCTTATAGATTATTCAGATGCAATTGACTCAGATGCGGTTGTCCTATTTCTGGACTTCTGTAAAGCCTTTGACACAATTGAACATGAATTTCTCTTTAGGTCTCTTAAACTTTTTGGATTTGGTGAACATTTTATTAAAGTAATTTGCATGTTTTACAAATATATAAATAGTTCTGTGCTACTAAACCTTAATACTTCCAAAAGATTTAGTATCAACAGAAGTGTTCGACAGGGATGCCCAATTTCGCCATTTTTATTCATTTTGGTTGTGGAACTTCTATCTCTAGATATTCTGAATGATGCAAATTTGTATGGCTTAACCATTTTTAACAAAGAAATCAAAATTTCCCAACTGGCTGATGATACCACTCTTTTCTTAAGAGACAAAGACCAGGTCGCACATGCCCTTAATGCTGTAACTGCATTTTCTATTGCATCAGGATTAAAACTGAACGTTTCTAAATGTGAAATTGTATGTTTATTTGACTCTGATGATAAAGAAATTGAAAATATTCCTGTAAAGGACTGTGTTAAATATTTAGGAATACATCTGTCAAAAAACCACTTAGTCAGACAACATTTGAATTTCTCTCCTAAAATGAAGAGAACTAAAAATATATTTAATAATTGGCTACAAAGAGATCTTTCTATACTTGGGAGAGTACTTCTGTCCAAGGCAGAGGGACTGTCTCGTTTTGTGTACCCCTCATTATCGTTATGTGTAAATCCAGCTACTTGTAAAGAGATCAAGAAGACCTTTCTTGACTTCATCTGGAAAAATAAGCCTCACAAACTAAAAAAAAAGAGGTCCTTTCTAACCAAAGAGCTGAAGGCGGTCTAGAAGTGTTGGACTTTGTTGACATAAATAACACTTAAGATAAACTAGTTGAAAAAATGTTTGCTCGATACTGATTCAATATGGTATTTCATTCCAAATAATGTGTTTAATAAATTGGGAGGTCTTCAATTTTTACTGAAATGTAATTACATTCCTGAAAGATTACCTGCTAAATTGGCTAGGTTTCACCAACACGCTTTACTGGCCTGGAAAATATGTTTCCTGCACAATTTTTCCCCTCATAAAGCTCTTTTGTGGAATAATTCAGACATAACTGTAAGGAATAAGTCATTGTTCTACCCCAGCTGGCATGAGAGGAATATTGACTTTGTCCTTGATATTTTCGACAACAAGGGTAAAATTCTCACATATGAACAATTTATAACATTGAAAGAGTTTCCAATACCTTTCAGAGAGTTTATTTCTGTGATCAAAGCCGTTCCCAGTGGTCTAACTACACTTATGAAAAGTCATCTTAATTTTGGGAATGATCACAAAGTTTATCCAGAATTCAGATTGGAAGGCGTGGGCTTACTTGAGAAATCTTGTTGTAATAAATATATAAGACAAATTCTTCATTCACAAAACCAACTTACACCGAGAGGAAAGTATTTCTGGAACATGCTTATTCCTGACATTGTCTGGAAAAATGCATGGTTAAGACCCTGCAAATACTGTATACCAAACAAAGTTAAGGATGTGCACTTCAACATTTTGCATAAGATATATCCATGTAATTCTATGATGTCCAAATTTGTGGCTATTGATGATATCTGCGTTTTCTGTGAAAAAAGGTGAGAATCTGTCTCACTTGTTCTTTGAATGTAAATTTGTGTCCGAATTTTGGGAAAACCTTGCAAAGTACTTATTTACCATTATGAACACTGCCTATAATTTTAACAGAAAATATATAATGTTACTTATTGCAATGATAACAAAACGACTGAAATGATTGTAAAAAAATGTATTCTTGTTGCCAAACACTTTATACACAAACAAAAATTCTACACCAAAATGACCAATTTTTCTGATTGAATTTAATTATCTTATTAAAACACTAACCCTAGTGAATAACAAAAAGAATAACATCTTCATGAATCATTATAACAAGATATTTTCGGAGTGAATATAATTGCACTTAAATGGTTTCTTTTTTGTATTTTATTTATATTTTTTGTATGTTTGAGCATTGTTAATACCTGTGTTTGGTTTGCTAGACATGTTTGATGTAGCAATGTAAGTTGACTTTTGTATTATGAAAAACAAAAAACAAAACCTGTTCAGCTTTGATATCAACAGTACAATCTCTTTCTTCAATCAGCTTGTTTCAGCTAATCTTTTGCCGCATAGTCTGCCCTAGCTGACGCTGTGCAGAGAATACTACGATTGGAAACGGTTGGTTAGACCCGTTCGCACTGCACAAGGTGATTTGGAGATTAGAATGTCTGGTAGGCTCTTACATTCTTTGGGGAGGTCCCAAATGGCACCCTGTAGTGTAGTACTTTTGACCTGTGCCCAATGGGCTCAGATCAAAATAAGTGCACAAGTCAAAGTAAGTGCGCTATATAGGGAATGGCGTGCCATTTGTCTGTGTGTGTGTGTGTGTTAGGATATGTTTTTTGCCAATCAATTGATGAAAATGTATCCCTCAGAAAACAAGATGTATCGTAGTGATGAGAGAATCAAAAGAGCTTTAAGGCGCCGCCCTTATGTGGTAAATACCTATTTAGTTATTTTGTGTTCTGTCTTTATCACATTTTAAATTGAGTGTTGTGTTGACAGTTGAATCCAGTGAGGGTGAACTCCCCTGATTCTGTGATGTGGCCAACCGGTAAGGTGCACAGAAGACCAAGGCCTGTAAGTCAAATCCGACCTGAAAACAATTACACATAAACATTACTTATGCTCCATGTACAAACTGCAGTTATCACAATAAAAGCAACTGCAGATATCCCTCCCCATCTAAACTCATTTGAAATTGAATGCTCTCTTGACAGTCTACTTCAGCGCAGACCCCTCAGATCCACAAAAGGCCTGTAAGTCACATTCAAATCAACCACATAACAGTAGCTACTTAAATGATTTATTGATAGCTACATCATTTATTTCCAAGGCCAAAATGAGCAAAATAGTTTTTACTGTTCACAGCCAATCATTGAGAACTGTGGGCAGGAACAGACATCTGGGGATGGACGGGACATGAATCCAGAGTGTCTCAGCCAGGTCAGACATCTCTGCTGTTCCCATAGAGATCAATCTGTTGATTCAATTGGCAATTTTGGTTGGCTTGGTTGAATTGACAATCCTTCATTGGAAATGCTAAAGAATCCTACAGTATGGAAGGTCTTTAGTCCCATCCCTAATGTTATGGGAGTTGCATTTATTGCATTTCAATCCACTTGCATTTTCAATTACCCATGAATTACTCACTACTTGTACAAGTATGTTGGATTGCCTAAATATTCAACATTTTCTTGGCAGTCAATGCCAGTGAATTCCATGGCTGCCCTAAGTACATGCCTTTGTCTGTCTCCTCAGTCTGGAAGGGTGACTCGGCTGATGGAGAGAAATTATGATGGGGTGATCTCATCCTCCAACTCTGATGACATCTCTATCTACTCCTTCACTGACTGTGAATCTGAGGTAAGAGAGTTGTACACCATAGGTGTGTTGAGTGATATGACTGTGAAGAGAATAGTCTCAGACTAATTGACTCTGATACACAGTCTGATGAGGATCATGAAAGGAGGACACCACCGCTGATAGTGAAGGATAAGGAGGATGGAAAGGTGACAAAGTTTGAAGTGAGGGAAATGGTAGAGGACGACAATCTGTCTCTCCACTCCTTGGATGATTCAGACTTTCTGGTATGTTCTGCACCATGTATTTGAGTAACTCTTTGACTGAATGTGGAGAATGGACTATGACCAACTAGCTCTCTGACACAGTGTGATAATGGCAATGATGCCTCTGCTGAGGACAGTCCAGGGTCTTCAAAGGAACCACAGAGAAAAGGGGCTTCACTGAAGGACCCTCGACTGGTATTCTCTTACATTTGTGTGTTAGTGGTGCGCAGGTCAGCTGTTTGTTCAACCAAGCCCACCCGCAATTGCTAATAACCCATCCGCAACCGCTCGACTATATGTGAAAAAGTGAAAACCTGACCCTAGTCCACAAATATAGAACACATCAGAGAAGGCGGTACTATTTAATTGTCAGGGGGTGCAGGATTTTGTTGTGGCTAATATGGATATGTTTCTGCTTATCATTTCCGACATTTTGGCAGGCTATTTGTTAGTCAACTTGTCTATAATTTGATAGAAGACTAAATAAACCCTTGCTCACCGGAATAATGTTATAAATGGTAGAATGAATGCTCAATCTAGTTGACATTGGTAAAGTTCTCCGTCATCTTTGATTCTTTCGCGGAGCAAGAAGAAAATGCAAAAACTCAAGATAAAAAAGGGAAACTACTATCAGCTTTTAGGAGGCTAATAAAGCAGTCCCTAACTGCACAATCGCATTCTCTCAAGATGCTGAAAGAAATCATATTTCTCCACTCCTGTTCCCGAGTCAAAATATAGTCTACATTTGTTGTAGCCTATCATTTTACTGCAATAAATGCTTCATTCTTCCTTTTCTGGCCATCCCTTCTTTATTTTCAACTCTCCATTTCGTAGATTTCCTCTTATTGAATTCAACTCTGACATAGTCCTTTTTTCTGCCCTTTCCCAAAAGTGTTTGGTGATTGATGTCTAGTCTATTTGGCACGCGCCAAATTAGGCCCTAAAGCTTAGGTTTACGTACAAATGCTAAATAGCCTATAGATATAAATGACACAAGAATGATACATTTATGGAATTTTTTCATGTATTGTTTTCTCTTTATTCAACCTGACCGCCTCCCACATAATATTTCATGACCCTAAACCCGCCGCCCTGTGGATATAACCGTGGGACTGCTGCTTATGAGTCAATGCATCACTAATGTGTGTTACATCTCAATGATTTGACCCTATGTCTGTACAGATTATTGTGGCCAAGCCCAACATCCTTCTCCCTCCCTCTGTGAGTGCCCTGAAGAAGGCATCACGCCTGATGGAGTTGGTCCCTACTGTCCGGCCCTGCAGGGAGCAGCTGGACAAGAAGACCACATATTTAGTCTTCTATCAAATTATAGACAAGTTGACTAACAAATAGCCTGCCAAAATGTCGGAAATGATAAGCAGAAACATATCCATATTAGCCACAACAAAATCCTGCACCCCCTGACAATTAAATAGTACCGCCTTCTCTGATGTGTTCTATATTTGTGGACTAGGGTCAGGTTTTCACTTTTTCACATATAGTCGAGCGGTTGCGGATGGGTTATTAGCAATTGCGGGTGGGCTTGGTTGAACAAACAGCTGACTTGCGCACCACTAACACACAAATGTAAGAGAATACCAGTCGAGGGTCCTTCAATGAAGCCCCTTTTCTCTGTGGTTCCTTTGAAGACCCTGGACTGTCCTCAGCAGAGGCATCATTGCCATTATCACACTGTGTCAGAGAGCTAGTTGGTCATAGTCCATTCTCCACATTCAGTCAAAGAGTTACTCAAATACATGGTGCAGAACATACCAGAAAGTCTGAATCATCCAAGGAGTGGAGAGACAGATTGTCGTCCTCTACCATTTCCCTCACTTCAAACTTTGTCACCTTTCCATCCTCCTTATCCTTCACTATCAGCGGTGGTGTCCTCCTTTCATGATCCTCATCAGACTGTGTATCAGAGTCAATTAGTCTGAGACTATTCTCTTCACAGTCATATCACTCAACACATCTATGGTGTACAACTCTCTTACCTCAGATTCACAGTCAGTGAAGGAGTAGATAGAGATGTCATCAGAGTTGGAGGATGAGATCACCCCATCATAATTTCTCTCCATCAGCCGAGTCACCCTTCCAGACTGAGGAGACAGACAAAGGCATGTACTTAGGGCAGCCATGGAATTCACTGGCATTGACTGCCAAGAAAATGTTGAATATTTAGGCAATCCAACATACTTGTACAAGTAGTGAGTAATTCATGGGTAATTGAAAATGCAAGTGGATTGAAATGCAATAAATGCAACTCCCATAACATTAGGGATGGGACTAAAGACCTTCCATACTGTAGGATTCTTTAGCATTTCCAATGAAGGATTGTCAATTCAACCAAGCCAACCAAAATTGCCAATTGAATCAACAGATTGATCTCTATGGGAACAGCAGAGATGTCTGACCTGGCTGAGGCTCTGGATTCATGTCCCGTCCATCCCCAGATGTCTGTTCCTGCCCACAGTTCTCAGTGATTGGCTGTGAACAGTAAAAACTATTTTGCTCATTTTGGCCTTGGAAATAAATGATGTAGCTATCAATAAATCATTTAAGTAGCTACTGTTATGTGGTTGATTTGAATGTGACTTACAGGCCTTTTGTGGATCTGAGGGGTCTGCGCTGAAGTAGACTGTCAAGAGAGCATTCAATTTCAAATGAGTTTAGATGGGGAGGGATATCTGCAGTTGCTTTTATTGTGATAACTGCAGTTTGTACATGGAGCATAAGTAATGTTTATGTGTAATTGTTTTCAGGTCGGATTTGACTTACAGGCCTTGGTCTTCTGTGCACCTTACCGGTTGGCCACATCACAGAATCAGGGGAGTTCACCCTCACTGGATTCAACTGTCAACACAACACTCAATTTAAAATGTGATAAAGACAGAACACAAAATAACTAAATAGGTATTTACCACATAAGGGCGGCGCCTTAAAGCTCTTTTGATTCTCTCATCACTACGATACATCTTGTTTTCTGAGGGATACATTTTCATCAATTGATTGGCAAAAAACATATCCTAACACACACACACACAGACAAATGGCACGCCATTCCCTATATAGCGCACTTACTTTGACTTGTGCACTTATTTTGATCTGAGCCCATTGGGCACAGGTCAAAAGTACTACACTACAGGGTGCCATTTGGGACCTCCCCAAAGAATGTAAGAGCCTACCAGACATTCTAATCTCCAAATCACCTTGTGCAGTGCGAACGGGTCTAACCAACCGTTTCCAATCGTAGTATTCTCTGCACAGCGTCAGCTAGGGCAGACTATGCGGCAAAAGATTAGCTGAAACAAGCTGATTGAAGAAAGAGATTGTACTGTTGATATCAAAGCTGAACAGGTTTTGTTTTTTGTCCTAACAGTTTGTTTGTTGTTTCTGGTCTTACAGAGCCCAGGGAAAGTCTCTGGTCCTGTGTCTGGCCTCTCTCCTCTTGTGACCTCAGCACCCCGGCTGAAGCCCTACAAGCCCTGCCCTCTGCTGTGGCCCGTCCCTCCCAAAAGGATGTCCCAAAGCCTCCGACACCTCTAAGCCCTGTCTCTGTCATTGTTGCTTCGCCTGCTGTGGAGTACTTACCATACCACCGCAGCCCTCGCCTGGCCCCAATCACCAACCTGAGTGAGAACGGCAGGAAGCTGCTCCAGAAAATGTCAGGAGTGACGCCACAGGTGAGAGGAAACAGGAAGGGAATATTGGCCATATTTCCTTCTACAGTATATCATACCTCTAGATACCATAGCTCAAGAGTAGAAAATAGCCATAAGCTTATATTACTTTATCTCCTTGTCCAAAATATTCAGGAAGGGAAGGTCAAAAGGAAAAAGACCAAGGGAAAAAAGCAAGTGAAGAAAGAGAAGGCCAGTAAGATGCAGCAGGTGGAAAATGTTGGAGAAAGTAAGGAGGACAAGAAAGAGGAAAAGAAGAGTCTGAGGAAGAGGTGAGGTAATAGAAGAGGGGAACATAACAAGGGCATTTGAGAGATTTATAGAATGAGGTAGAGAATGATAGAAATTGAATGAGGTAGCAGAGAAAGAGCAGCGATCTAATGTTTAATGGCAAACTACTATTTATTCTCCTGTTGTGTTTGATTGACAGGTTTCTCCAGTGGCTGCTGCCCAAACTGAGATGTTCAAAGAATTAATGGCCAACGACTACTACAACGCACACACACACACAAACGCAGAGATTGAGTTTTGCTTACTCCTCCAACATATAGAGAAACTTAATTTCGGAAACAGGAACTATGTTTAGCAAAATACACATTGGTCTCATTGTTATATTTTGAGACATGCACCATTCTTTAAAAAATTAATTAAAAAATAATGATATTGCTGTCCATGTTACTGTCCATGTTCAGTCCATATTACTGTCCATATTGTCCATGTTCAGTCTCACCTTGATTGATGACAGGAATACATGCAATTATATTTCATATTACAAATACATTTCTTACATATCTCTTGGAGGGACAGAAAATAAATTAACAGAGGACAATCATTTTTACCTGGTCAAAAACCTCCACGTCCTTCTCAGTCTGTGCCTGAAGGTAGTACTCAACGGCGTTCTGATCTGGTTCGACAACTTCCACCACATCAGGTGGGGTTTCAGTGATCTGAAAGTACGTTATGCAAAAATAGCAATAGACCAACACTAAGTCAATCCCAATTTTGAAAGACTACAGTATATGCAATAATTGTAGATACAATTGCATTGTTTACCTCAGTCAACAGCTGCGGCTCCTGTCCATACTCAGCCTGGATGCTGCTGTTGTGTGCAAAGAGAATTACCTTCAGGTTGTTCTCCCACCCTTCCTGATACCAATCAAGAGACTTGCCCATGGCAGTCTTGAGGGTCTGGTTGGTCATTCACCAAACCTGGAGGAAGGGGTAGGAAAGCAATATCTATTGACAATGTACTTTAAGATATTGAAATATATCTGATTGTGTACCATGGAAAAACAAATTGTAAAAAATAAATATTACAAACCATTGGTGACAGAATGTAACCTATAACATACGTGCCTTGTTCCAGCATTCATGACCTCGGTCATTCAAAATGACCTCAGGAGAACCGTGGGTGTTGAAGATGTCCACTATTGCCTTGGTCTCGTACTTGATGGTCTCGTACTTGTCTCGTACTTGATGGTTATCATACAAAACAAAAATCTATTTTTGGTTCCAAGCACCCTTTTTAATGGGTTACAGAAGGGAATTTAGAGTTAAGCATGTACACTTCCTTTACTGACCTTAATGGGTATGATCAGACACCAGCTGTTGCCACTCGTGGATTTCGTGAAGGGTTCGATGAGGTCCACTCCTAACATTTAAAGTGTTAGAGAGATTTCAATCAAATGTATTTATAAAGCCCTTTTTACATCAGCCGATGTCACAAAGTGCTATACAGAAACCCAGCCTAAAACCCCAAACAGCAAGCAATGCAGATGTGGGAGCACGGTTGCTAGGAAAAACTCCATAGAAAGGAACCTAGGAAGAAACCTAGAGTGGAACCAGGCTCTGAGGGGTGGCCAGTCCTCTTTTGGCTGTACCGGGTGAAGATATAACAGTTCATGGCCAAGATGTTCAAACACTCACATCAGGCCTGGGACAGGTAGCACGTCCAGTCAACAGGTCAGGGTTCCATAGCTGCAGGCAAAACAGTTGAAACTGGAGCAGCAGCATGACCAGGTGGACTGGGGACAGCAAGGAGTCATCAGGCCAGGTAGTCCTGAGGCTTGGTCCTAGGGCTCAGGTCCTCTGAGAGAAGAGAACGAGAAACAGAGAGAGAATTAGAGGGAGCATACTTAAATTTACACAGAACACCGGATAAGACAGGAGAAATACTCCAGATATAACAGACTGACCCTAGCCCCTTGACACAAATTATTTCAGCATAATTACTGGGGGCTGAGACAGGGCCTACCAGGCAGGATATAACCCCACCCACTTTGACAAAGTACAGCCCCCACCAACTTAGCCCATGAAGATCTCCCCCACAGCACGACCCCGAGGGGGGCACCAACCAATACAGGAAGATCACGTCAGAGACTCAACCCACTCAAGTGACGCACCCCTCCTAGGGACGGCATGGAAGAGCACCAGTAAGCCAATGACTCAGCCTCGTAATAGGGTTAGAGGCAGAGAATCCCAGTGGAGAGGGGAACCGGCCAGGCAGACAGAGCATAGCTCCAGTGCCTGTTCACCTTCACACCCCGGGGCCAGACTACATTCAATCATAGAAAAGTTAAAGTTAAAGTAAACTTAAAGTTCGAGACCGAGTCTGCTTCTCACATGGATAGTCAGACCATTCCATAACAATTGAGCTCTATAGGAGAAAGCCCTGCCTCCAGCTGTTTGCTTAGAAATTCTGGGGACAATAAGGAGGCCTGCGTATTGTGACCGTAGCGTACGTGTAGGTATGTACGGCAGGACCAAATCTGAAAGATAGATAGGAGCAAGCCCATGTGAAGCTTTGAAGGTTAGCAGTAAAACCTTGAAATCAGCCGTAGCCTTAAAGGGAAGCCAGAGTAGAGAGGCTAGCACTGGAGTAATATGATCAAATGTTTTGGTTCTAGTCAAGATTCTAGCAGCAGTGTTTAGCACTAACTGAAGTTTATGTATCCGGGTAGCCGGAAAGTAGTGCATTGCAGTAGTCTAATCTAGAAGTGACAAAAGCATGGATTCATTTTTCTGCATAATTTTTGGACAGAAAGTTTCTGATTTTTGTAATGTTACGTAGATGGAAAAAAGCTTTCCTTGAAACAGTCTTAATATGTTTGTCAAAAGAGAGATCAGGGTCCAGAGTAAAGCAGAGGTCCTTCACAGTTTTATTTGAAACTGTACAACCATCAAGATGAATTGTCAGATCCAACAGAAGATCTCTTTGTTTCTTGGGACCTAGAACTAGCATTTCTGTTTTCTCCAAGTTTAAAAGTAAAACATTTGCCGCCATCCACTTCCTCATGTCTGAAACACAGGCTTCCAGGGAGGGCAAATTTGAGGCTTCACCATGTTTCATCGAAATGTACAGCAGTGTATCGTCCACATAGCAATGAAAGTTAACATTGTTTCCGAATGACATCACCAAGAAGTAAAATATATAGTGAAAACAATAGAGGTCCTAAAACAGAACCTAGAGGAACACCGAAATGTACAGTTGATTTTTTCAGAGGACAAACCATCCACAGAGACAAACTGCTATCTTTCCAACAGATAAGATCTAAACCAGGCCAGAACTTGTCTGTGTATACTTTATTCTTACCCATATCTGTGTCATATAGTATGCAGATGTTCATATTTGTAAGGATACTGACACACACACACACACACACATTCAATAATATTGAACTCTGCTGTGGCCAAATAAAGAAACCATTACAAAACAACTTATCAGGGCAAAATTTGAATTGGTACACTTACCGTTTATGTGCCATGGTGAAACAACTTTGATGGGCTTCAACTCCAGCGCCACAGTCTTCACCCTCTCAAACTTCTGGTAGGCTAAACAGGGTACTGACCTATAAGCAAAAAGTGACAAATTGCTCTCTGATATGACATTAATTTAAATCATAATAATTTCACATATAATAGAATGTGATTGATAAACAAAAGTTTATTTCACTTGCACAGCTGTCCAACTCCTCGACAATTCCCCGTCAAAAAAACGTGTAGGTTGATTTTGGCAATCATGCGCTTCACTCTGAAATGGCCAGCATGCATCTCGGTCAGCACGGCCTCCTTCTCCTCCTTTGTAAATATCATGCTCCTGTGTGGCTGGCCATCCTTCCCCCATAGGAAGAGAAGAGAAGAGTTGTTCAAATAAAGTCTAAGTACATTTGCACTGCTGTTTCTCTCTCTCTCTGTCATCTTCCACTCTCCTCCTTTCATCCTTTCTTTCTCACTTTCTTCCTACGCTATACCAGTGGAGGCTGTCAGGGGAGGGCGGCTCATAATAATGGCTGGAATGGAGTCAATTGAAAGGTAGTCGTATACTCTGTTATTCTACCATGTATAATGTATTTCATGTACGCTGTAATTGTTTGAGTGTCAATTCTTTCATCGTATTAGTTAAATAGTGTAACTTATCCTCGTTTTATAGAGTAATTATTTGATTGACTAAATGTTTATAATTTAGACGGTCTATTGGTAGTTGTTATTTACACTATACACAAACTGTAGCATATTCTTGGGCATCACCTTGACATCTCTGATCTGCTTGCCTCAATTAATTCATGCTAGAACATTGATCGCCAGGATTAGCTATTTGTATCTAGTCTCTTAATATGTGCAGTACGGTGCAATGATTCGCTATCTTTGTTACGGTTTTCTAGGTGTGAAGGAGAGTCGGACCAAACTGCAGCGTGTAGATTGCGATCCATATTTAATAACGAACGTAAAACACGAATCAAATAACAAACACTACAAAAACGTAACGAAAACCGAAACAGCCTATACTTGTGTACCCTAACACATGGACAGGACTAAGGACAATCACCCACGACAAACTCAAAGAATATGGCTGCCTAAATATGGTTCCCAATCAGAGACAACGATAAACACCTGCCTCTGATTGAGAACCACTCCAGACAGCCATAGACTTTGCTAGATAACCCCACTAGCTACAATCCCAATACTAACACACCAGAACCCCAAGACAAAACACACCACAATACAAAAACCCTATGCCACACCCTGGCCTGACCCAATACATGAAGAAAAACACAAAATACTTAGACCAGGGCGTGACAATCTTACACCATTTAATTATGTACTCGAACTTCTGCCTGGTATTCAAGATAACATGCAACATAGCACCACCACCTTTGAAGGTTTTCATCAACCTCGCTCTTATTTAAATAGCAGTGTTCCAAGAACCTCTACTAGGGGTGACTGTAGTATCCTCAAACGGACAAAAAGGAGACACAAGAGGGCACCCCACACTCATTTTAGATCCCATGGGGTCTTTATTTTAATAGTGTATGCTCTCACTTTCGTCACCAATAATTCGATATTAAACTGATTATGGAAGTAGGCAGATTATGCAATAGTCATGTAAACACCATACTCTGTTTATATTAATCGGTGTAAGGTCAAAATCGAAGTAAGCATACGCTGATTAAAACACCTCGTTTTCTGAATTGTTAGGACATGTAAACACCTTAATCGGCGTTCCAGCAGTGTATTTGATCTGTTCTAACATTGATCTGTTCATCTGTTCCAACCAAGCGACACTCCCTCTTTAGCCCGAGTGAAGTGTGTTTGAACAACAATGCATGCGTTTCAGAAGTAGTTTTCACATACATGTACATGTATATATCTGAACTCAGAATCAAATATGCTTCCCAAAAATAACCTGTTTGTTATGGTAGAATGTTTGTTTTGATTGGCGATGTTCTGCATTATCAGAGTGCTATCAGGTAGACTGATTTCAGATGTGTCCATGTAAAAGGATGACTAGGGAAATCGTTTGTGCAAAGCATGTAAACATTTGAATCTAAGTATTATATTAATCTGACTGTCCACAATAATCGCATTATTAAGGTCTACACCTGTTGTATTTGGCACATGTGACTAATATTGTGTGCATGTAACCGCACTCACTGCCTTCTTGGTAAGCAACTCCAGTGTAGATTTGGCCTTTTGTTGTAGCTCTGGTGTAAAGCAGACTGAAGCAAGTTTGCCTTTAGGATTTTGCCTGTGCTGAGCTCCATCCTGTTTCTTTTTATCCTGAAAACCTCCCCAGTATTTGCTGTCAAGCATACCCATACCATGATGCAGCCACCACCATTCTTGAAAATAAGGAGGCAGTTACTCATTGATGTGTTGTGTTGTTTTGTCCCAAACATAACACTTTTGCATTTAGGCCAAAAAGTGCATTCCTTTGCTGTGTTTTTTTGCAGTATTACTTTAGTGCCTTGTTGCAATACAAGATGCATGTTTTGGAATATGTATTACTTATTATTATTCTGTATATTTGTATTCTTCTTTTCACTCTGTCATTTAGGTCATTATTGTGGAGTCACTGCAATGTTGTTGATCCATCCTCAGTTCTCTCCCATCACAGCCATGGAACTCTGTAACTGTTTTAAAATCACCAATGGCCTCATGGTAACATCCCAGAGCAGTTTCATTCCTGTCCTGCAACTCAGTTCAGAAGGATGATTGTATCTTTGATGTGTCTGGGTGGTTTAATACATAACGCACAGCCTAATTATTAACTTGACCATGCTTAAAGAGACATAAAATGTCTGATTTGTTATTGTTACCCATCTACCAATCACTGCTCTTCTTTTTGAGACTTTCAAAAAGCTCCCTGTTATTTGTAATTTAATCTGTGCTTGACATTCAATACTTGACTAAGGGACCTTACGTATATACAGTTGAAGTAGGAAGTTTACATACACCTAGGCCAAATAAATTTAAACTCAGTTTTTCACAATTCCTGACATTTAATCCTAGTAAAAATTCCCTGTCTTAGGTCAGTTAGCATCACCACTTTATTTTAAGAATGTGAAATGTCCGAATAATAGTAGAGAGAATGATTCATTTCAGCTTTTATTTCTTTCATCACATTCCCATTGGGTCAGAAGTTTACATACACTCAATTAGTATTTGAAAGCATTGCCTTTAAATTGTTTAACTTGGGTCAAACGTTTCGGATGGCCTTCCACAAGCTTCCCACAATAAGTTGGGTGAATTTTGGCCCATTCCTCCTGACAGAGCTGGTGTAACTGAGTCAGGTTTGTAGGCCTCCTTGCTCGCACACACACCTTTTCAGTTCTGCCCACAAAACGTCTATGAGAATGAGGTCAGGGCTTTGTGATGGCCACACCAATACCTTTACTTTGTTGTCCTTAAGACATTTTCCACAACTTTGGAAGTATGCTTGGGGTCATTGTTCATTTGGAAGACCCATTTGCGACCAAGCTTTAACTTCCTGACTGATGTCTTGAGATGTTGCTTCAATATATCCACATAATTTTCCTCCCTCATAATGCCATCTATTTTGTGAAGTGCACCAGTCCCTCCTGCAGCAAAGCACCCCCACAGCATGATGCTGCTACCCCCGTGCTTCATGGTTGGGATGGTGTTCTTCAGCCTGTAAGCCTGTCATCAGCTGGAATTTTCCAAGCTGTTTAAAGGCACAGTGTATGTAGTGTTCGTAAACCTCGAACCCACTGAAATTGTGATACAGTGAATTATAAGTGATATAATCTGTCTAAACAATTGTTGGAAAAACAACTTATCATGCACAAAGTAGATGTCCTAACTGACTTGCCAAAGCTATAGTTTGTTAACAAGACATTTGTGGAGTGGTTGAAAAATGAGTTTTAATTATTCTAACCTAAGTGTATGTAAACTTCCAACTTCAACTGTAACTATGTGTTCAGCACTTTTGAAATTTGGTGGTTGAAAAACTAGTTTTAATGAGTGTATGCAAACTTCCAACTTCAACTGTATGTATGGGGGACAGAGGAAGGGTTAGTCACTCAAAACTCATGTCAACCGCTATTATTTCACACAGAGCGAGTCCATGTAATTTATTATGTGATTTGTTAATCCTGAACGAATTTAGGCTGAACAAAGGGAATACTCATGCAATGAGTATATTTTAATTCTGAATTTGTAATTTATCTTAGAAAATAGCAAATATATATTTTCTTCCACATTATAGAGGATTTTGTGTCGATTGTTGATAAAAAATGACAATTAAATCAATTTTAATCCCACTTTATAACACAATAACATGTGAAGAAATCCAAGAGATCTGAAAACTTTTGTAAGGCACTGTAGCTGGTTATTTTTAACAAGTTGTTTTTGACTAACTTTACTCTGCCTGTTCTGCATAGATTGGTCCACTCTGCCATTCCAGTCTCTCACTGGGGTGACTCAAACTTGTCGCACAAAGATCATACGAAAGGTGGGTCTACAATTTCACACCGGTTACACTCACCCCCCTTTTGACCTCCTCCTTTTTCACAGCAACCAGTGATCCGGGTCAACAGCATCAATGTAACAGTATAGCTTCCGTCCCTCTCCTCACCCCTACCTGGGCTCGAGCCAGGGACCCTCTGCACCCATCAACAACAGTCACCCACGAAGCACTTTGTGGAGCTATGGGTAACGATGCTTCGTGGGAGGCAGTTGTTTATGTGTGCAGAGGGTCCCTGGTTCGAGACCAGGTAGGGGTGAGGAGAGGGGTGGAAGAAAAACTGTTACACATAGTCGAAGTAGCACTGAACAAGAGCCCCTGCCAATGTTCCCATTGCATTCTTATCCAGATATTTGGAGATTCTAGCCAGAAACCTAATTTTATGGTTCACTTCGGAGATAACATTTTGTGCCATGCTCTCCCCTGTCAGATGGTTATCTAGCACACATCCAAGATACTTAACAGAGTATTTTGCTGTGACTACTATGTCACATACTACCACCTTAAAATCTGTGGATTTCCTCAGTTTCACTTTGGACCCGAACAATATGGACTCTGTTTTTCCAAGATGAAGTGACAGCTTATTGTCATATAGCCATTTACTGACATTCAGAAGTTCAGCACTGAGGGCTATCTCAACCACATTTTTGCAGAATCATCTGCATATAAGAAAAGATCACATGCACATGCATATTTCAGATCATTTATATACAATAGAAATAAAAGTGGACCCAGCACACTCCCTTGGGGTACTCCGCAGTTCAAGATTTTGGGTTTAGACAGGGTTCCATCCACATCCACCATCTGTTTTCTTCCTTGCAGGTAAGAGCTGACCCATTTTACTGCTAAGTTTTTAAAGCCCATGGGTCTTAGTTTGATTAACAGAATCTCATGATCCACTGTATCGAACTCCTTTTGGAGATCTAACGTAACCTTACCACAAAATTTCCCTCCGTCTTCTTCCTTCCTTATATGTTCAGTCAGATATAGTAGACAGGTGTCAGTGGAATGGGATTTCCTGAAGCCAGATTGGAGCTCATAGAATAGGTTATGCAAGGAAATATAACTGTAAATCTGCTTGAACATAATCTTTTCCATGACCTTCGATAAAGCACAGAGCATTCAGACATGCCGATAGTTTCCATGATCTAACTTATTCCCTTTTTTGTATAAAGAAATGGCCCTTGCAAGTTTAAGTTCACTGCGGAAACACCCTAGCTCAATAGACAGATTTACAATGTGAGTTACATGTGGGGTGATAATTACTGCAGCATCCTTTAGAAATCTGGCAGGAATGTTGTCAAGGCCAGTTGCTTTGGAATGGTCAAGTTCTTTCAGCCTCTCTAGCATAGTTGACTCAGACACCTTTTCAAACGAAAAGTCATCTACTTGAATTCCTTGCTGTGAGTAAAACTGCTAGACATGACTCTCCCCATAGCAACCTGATTGACTAGGTTACTTGCTAACTAATGTATTAGCTATAGGTATATATATTAGCTATAGTTGTAAATAGCTATTCAGACTGTCTGCAACCATGGTCTTATCTGATGTAACCTTTCCTCCAATGTCCAAGCTAAGATTGAGAGCTTTGGTCTTTAATCTGTTACTTTTACCTAACAGCTTCAGATACTTCCATAATTTACTCGGATTGCTCCTATTTTAAACTATTTTGTCATTAAAATATTCTTCCTTGACCTTCTGTACTTAAGAAATGTTGACCTCATTTCTTAATTTCTTATAGTCTATAAATATATCATCTGCCCTGGATTTCCTAAACTCCAGAACACATTCATTTCTACGCTTTAATTGAATTGAAAATGTTATCATATTTCCATGGTTGAGTTCTTTGCTTAATTTTAACCTATTTTACTGGAGCCTGCTTATCTACAGCATGTAGAACAATGATTTAAAATGGCCCCAGGCATTCTCCTCCTCACTGCATTTCAATACAGCAGACCAGTCCAATTTGCTCAAACAATTAACAAAAATATCTGCACTATAATTCTTCATAGCCCTAATTTTTATTAAGTTATGTCAATTAAAAGCTGTTTTCTGAACCTTCCTACTACAGAAAATGATGGAAGGATCACTGAGCCCACAATTTATAGTCTGCTGTTTGATATCCTTGATCTATCTGACACCAACACAAGGTCAATGATGGTTTGGGTAGAAGGACAGACCCTGGTGGGCTCATTAATCAGCTGGTATAAGGCAAACAGATTTCACATTTTTTTAAGTGCTTTAAAAGTAGCATGGCCCTTTTTGAGCATATCTGTATAAAAATCACCAGTAACAATAACCACTGATTTACCAAAGTCTGTACAGTTGGAGCAAGTCTCCTCCAACAATTCATACAACTTGTACTGGTCTGGTGGCCTATAACAGGTTCCAACTATAATAGGTTTACATTTTGGTAATAAAATGTCCAACCACACAGCTTCAATCTCATCATGGTTTAAATCTGATCTATAGTTAAACACAATATCTGATCTTACATAAAAACTCCCCCGCCTTTGCGATTGCGGTCTCTTCTAATTACTACATAATTTTCAACTTCAATCTCAGTGTTTGTTATCGAACCATCCAACCATGTTTCGGTAAAGGAAAGCACTCCTACCTTTCAGTTACTAGAGAGTAGGCGAAGTTCCTCAATCTTGGGGAGAAGACTTCTAACATTGAGATGAAGAATGTGTAGTCCTCTCATGGAAAAACACTTTTCTAGAGTCAAGTTTTCTTCGTCTGTTGGAACTATCACCTGAAATTGTTCACTAGAGATGATGATTGACTCCATGCAGTCCAATCGCTGCAATGAAGCTCCTTCCAGGATTCGCGCTGGCATTTGAAAGAGATGGTCGTTGCTCCTTCCCTTCTGACCCTCTCCCAGCAACCCCTGGACTCTGTCTATGTACAGTAGGGAGAGAGACTGAGTCGCTTTGGCTTCCGCATACAGACCACAGGCAGCGTCACCTTCAACCTCCATTGTGTCCAGCACGCCAGGTGAGTCTGGTTGCACAGATGAAAATACCATAGTGAATATTTTCTGATTATTTTTACGAGGTGTCCACAGTTATGTTCAGTATGGGGTAATGTAAAAATGTATGGCTTATAGAGATCTGGATGCTTTCAATTTGGGCCATATTTTCTCTGTTTGTTTGATGTCACTGTGCTTATCTTGTGTGCAGGGCATTTGTTGAAGCCAGCAACCTGAAGAAGAGGCAGAGTGTTCTGGACCAGCTGGGAGGCTTCAGCCAGCAAGGGGCTGTCTATAATGTCCTGGGTACAGAATAGCATGTCCAAATACAAATTATTGAGAAAGAATTACAAAATTTCAAGATGCTGGTACATGATATGCTGAGCAAAAGCAAGTAACACAGTCTGGTAAACAATGTATTTGTGCTCTGATTGGCAGAGGCATTCCAGAGGGCAATGAGACAGATGAAGGAGACCAGAGAGAGTTTTCCCAGAGACCTTATCAACACCTCCGCCCAACTCAACTCTGATTCCACTGCATGGACACATACATTGTATTACATAGGCAGCACAATGATAACCTGAAACATCCTGCTAAAGAAATGCCAGTATCCAAGATTACATCCCCCTCACCAGCCATCTTCATTTATGTTCTGTCATTTTGTAATTACCTGGATATATTTTGAGATGTGGTTGATATTTTAAGAGATGTACATTGCCTTTGAGGTTGCATTTTGATGACTTTGTAGCACAGTGTCAGATGATATATGAACTATTTTCAATGTTTTGTTATCATAGTTTTTCAATAGATTTCATATTAAAATTAAGATATGCTTATTATCTGAGACTCACATCTTTTAAAAAAAAGTGTTTGTGAGGCTGTGACAGTACAAAGGGTTTAACACTGTCTGGAGGTCGGGCATAGGCAATGACTCAAAGGTACAGGAGACAGGAGACAGGAGCACGCTGCAAACAAAGAGGCTATTAAGAAAAGGCAAATGAAATCCTGGCTCTTTCAGAGCTCTAGAAATGTGTGTCAGACTTTAAACTTAAAAAAGAAAAGAAAGAAAGAAAAGCTTAAATGAAGCAATCTATAAAGTTCCTAGCCACACCGCTCGCTCACATGTACTCTCTAGGGGTCCCATTTATCAACAACTTGCATGCTCCACTTCCCGTGTATTTATCCAATTTTAATTTGACAGGAAAGTGAGTATCTCCATGCAAATCTCAGACCATACTTACGTGCTACTTTTAGTGGTAAAATAATTTTATTACAAATAAATGTTGTTTTGGGCGAAATGGAGGTGTTTGACACACGGGAATAGTAATAATGGTAGGCTAATAAAAACATGAAATTGTCAGCTAATGATAAAACATATGCATTTGCCGTTGGTATTGAGATAGTAGCATGTAGGCTAATATGTTTCTTTGAGTTTTATTATATGGGCCAAAATCATAATACTATTTTCTCACATGACAAGTTTATTCCCGCTACACAATAAACATCATGCTTGAAAGTGAATAGAGCGGTGTTCTGGACAGTATGGGTAGGCCACAGTATTGTTGTGAGATAGGAGTGTGACATCATAGCCTATTTAATCTAAGAGCCTATACCAAGAGAGGAGATAGCAACACAATCATCTATTTAAAAAACAAAATATTGAACCACACTTGTTTTGGATAGTGTGGCTTTTAGCCTACTTTTTTAGTTTGAATAGACAAACATTCAGAATGCGCAGCCAATGTTCGGCACTCGCTATAGGCGGTATGCATTTTTAGCTTGAACAAGTCACTGCAAAAGATGAAAACATTCTCCACAGAAATGTGATAAGATTATCTATTGCGCTTTCTTTTAGAAATGGCCCAGTTCCAGCAAATGAGACTAGTATTCTGCCAGCACAAAATGTGCGCATTTTTGTTACCAATAAAAGGTAAATGGAGGGGTGTTTTTCAGGCGAGGTTGTAGTGCTTGTAAATATGGCTCTGATTTATTAATGAAAATGTGTATATGTTGTGTGCGATAGTTTGATAAATGTATATGAAGCATTACTCTGCTATCATTGTGGCAATTTAATTTAGACATTTTTAAACATTTACATTGCATTTAATTTTGAGAAATGAGATGAGCACAGGCCTACCTTGCAAAGTCCAAGTTGTATTAAGCTTGTTATGGCATAAGATAAGACTCCTCACTCTATCTCTCTCATCTCTCCTCTTTTCCCCCTACGTGTGCAGCTCTCTCACTGCTGAGCATGTCTCACTCCCATGTGTAGCACAGTGTCTGAGAAGAGTTAGGAAACTGTCCGTGCCAGGAAACTGTCAGTGCTGGCGCTCCCCTCTGCCCATCTGGGCGCCTGCTGCACCTCCCTCTGTCACCAGCCCTGCTGGCACCGCCACAGAGTTGCCTGGCGCTGGCCATGGTGTGAACACGGTCTGTCTCCCTTCCCTAATTAAACTGTATACATTACAAACATATATAGTTGGTTGTCCAAATGGAAACGTGCTAGCACTTTACCACAAGGTCAAGTCAGAGTGAAATCTATGAAGGTTTTTTTTTCCGTTGATGTGTCTAGGTTTATTATTAAGCATTATAAACTGGATGGTTCGAGCCTTGAATGCTGATTGGCTGAAAGCCATGCTGACAGCCATGGCTGACAGCTTCTACACCTGCATTTCTTGCTGTTTGGGGTTTTAGGCTGGGTGTCTGTACAGCACTTTGAGATATCAGCTGATGTACGAAGGGCTATATAAATACATTTGATTCGATTTGATTTGATATATCAGACCGTATACCATGGGTATGACAAAACACTTATTTTTACCATGGTAAACAGTTTATAATAGCAATAAGGCACCTCAGGTGTTTGTGATATATGGGCAATATACGGTGGTGTAGGGCGGTGTCCAGGCACTCCACGTAGAGTCGAGCATAAGAACCGTCCTTGGCCATATACCATGGCTAAGGGTATACCAAGTCTGTCAGTCAATCAGCATTCAGGGGTCAAACTACCCAGTTTATAATTAAGCAATAAGGCACAAGGGGGTGTGGTATATGGCCAATATACCAAGACTAAGGGCTGTTCTTAGGCAAGACGCAATGTAGAGTTTATTATTGTTGATAGATAATGTCATCTGGCACTGTAATAAGGGGTTTGGATTTTGTTTTACATGTATGTTTGTTGTATTCTGTCTCTCATTCTGGTGGTGGAACCTCAAGTGGCTGGATTGATAGACTTATTTATTTATTTATTCATTGTTAAATAAATCTTGAATGGCAACTACTATAGTTGTGAAGTTTCAAGTTTTATTGTCACGTGCACTAGTGAAGTGAAATGCCTTTTTTTGCTTGCTCTTTCCCAACAATGCAGTAATCAATATCAGTAGTAGTGTAAAAAATAAAAAACAAAGTCAAGTAGAACAGAAACACACAAAAAATAGAAATAAGAAGAACACGAGAAAGTAACTAAGCTACAGTATGTAAAGGGTCAGTTCCAGGGTCAGTGCCAATACCATGTGCAGAGATTCTGGAGTGGTAGGGTTAGATATGTATAGGGGTAAGGTGACTAGGCATCAGGATATATGATAAACAAAGTAGCAGCAGCCTATATGATGAGTGTGTGTGTGTGTGTGTAGAGTCAGTATGAATGTGTGTGCAGGTTATGTGTCTGTGAGCAAATTAAGTGTGAGTGAGTGTGTTGGACTGTCAGTGTGAGTGTGTGTGTGTGATTGAGTGTGTGAGTTTGCACAGACAGTGCAAAAATAAAAAATAGAAGGGTCCATGCAGATAGTCTGTGTAGCCATTTTGTTAGCTATTTAGCAGCGTTATTGGAAAAGGGAAAGGGGGATATCTAGTCAGTTGTCCAACTGAATGCCTTCAAGGGGATAGAAGCTGTTCAGGAACCTTTTGGTGTCAGACTTGATGCTCCAGGACCACTTGCTGTAAGGAAGCAGAGAGAACAGTCTATGGCTTGGGTGGCTGGAATCTAACACATTTCTGGGCCTTCTTTTCACACCACCTGATATAGAGGTCCTGGATGGCAGGGAGCTCAGTCACAGTGATGTACTGGGCTGTCCACACCACCCTCTGTAGCGCCATGCGATTGAGGGCTGTGCAGTTGCTATACCAAGCAGTGATGCGCCAGTCAAGATGACCTCAATGGTGCAACTGTAGAACTTTGAGGATTTGAGGGGCCATGGCAATTTTTTTTCAACCTCCTGAGGGGGAAGAGGCATCCTTCACGACTGTTTGTGTGTGTGTGGACCATTTTAAGTCCTTGAAGCTCACAACCCTCTCCACTGCAGCCCCGTCGATGTGGATGGGGGCGTGCTCGCCTACACGTTTCCTGTAGTCCAGGATCAGCTACTTGGTTCTACTGACTTTTAGAAAGAGGTTGTTGTCCTGGAACCACACTGTCAGGTCACTGACCTACTCCCTGTAGGTTGTTTCATCGTCGCCGGTGATCAGGCCTTCCACTGTCGTGTCGTCAGCAAACTTGATTATGGTGTTGGAGTCGTGCATGGCCATGTAGTCGTGGGTGAACAGGGAGAGAACTAAGCCCACAGCACACACTGTGGGGGCCCCGTGCTGAGGGTCAGCATGGCGGAGGTAATGTTGCCTACCCTAACCACCTGGGGTCGGCACATCAGTAAGTCCAGCATCCAGTTGCAGAGGGAGGTGTTCAGTCCCAGGGTCCCGAGCTTGGTGACAAGCTTGGAGGGGACTATGGTGTTGATTGCTGAGCTGTAGTCAATGAACAGCATTCTCACATAGGTATTCTTCTTATCGTCGAAGCTTCAATGATTTAAATGGCATATATATCTAGGTTGGCGAGGGCAGTGTGGAGTGCAATTGAGATTGCATCATCTATGGACCTGTTGGGGTGGTATGTAAATTAGAGTGGGTTTAGGGTGTCTGGAATGATTGAGTTGATGTGTGCCATAATCAGCCTTTCAAAGCACTTCATGATTACAGATGTGAGTGCTATTGGGTGGTAGTCATTGTGGTAGGTAGCCTTAGAGTTTTTGGGAATAGGAATGATGGTGGTCAGCTTGAGATATGTATGAATTACAGACTGGGACAAGGAGAGGTTGAAAATTACCATGAATATGCCTGCCAGCTGTTCTGCCCGCGCACGACCTTACGAGTGATGACCTGATTAAAAACCTTACTAATGTCGGCCTTGGAGAGCAAGATCACCCAGTCCACTGGGTCAGCAGGGGCCCTCGTGCATGGCTCGGTGTTGTTTTTGTCGAAACATGCATAAAATGCATTGAGTTTGTCTGCTAGAGAGGCATTGTTGGGCAGATCATGGCTGGCTCTCCAATTGTAATCCGTAATGGACTGTAAACCCTGCCACATGCGTCGGGCGTCGGTGCCTGTGTAATAGGATTCCACCTTGCTCCTATATTAGTAGAACCTCTCTTTTGCCTGCTCGACTTCTCAATAACAATATTCTGTTATGAGGCCTCTGGGGTGTCTTGTGTAACTGACCAATGAGCGGACATGATAAAGTGACTACAAGAGGGGGAGAGGGGAGGATTACTTTCCTGCACTTATCTTTTCAGCTAGGTGATAAGTGTGTGTGTGTGTGTGTGTTTTCTAGGGTGCTAATGTAACAGAGTATGTGCAGGGGGTCTGTGGGGGTCTCTGTAGAGAGCTGACAGGCAGACTGATAAAGACCAGTCCACTTAGTCCACTATCCAGCCACACTGCAATGCTACTTACTGACACACCAATCGGAAACCTTTCACACAACGCCTACTGCACCCACTCTCCCTCACAATGGTCCAGTCCATATACCTGAATTGGCCTGGTAGTCATGTAAAGCTTGGATTAGTCCCCCAACACATAAAAGGGTACGGTGATTATTTAAAATAATGTAATATACAGTGTATTTGCAGACTAAACAAGAGATTTGCAGCTCACTAAGGTGAGTCTAAGTTCATTGCTTCCTCCAGCAGCATTAGTTATTTCCATTGCTTACAATGACCATTCATATGGAAAGTCTGGGTTTTACGCAACCATTTTAACAACTCCATTCCATGATATGATAGAACTGGCTCCACATACTCAAGGACTTGCGATAGATGTTACACTTCATTCTCAGAAAATGCTATCAGAGGATGAACAGTATCATGATGTCATGCCGTTTCTTTCATGTTATATCATTTAACAGCATTGAATGGTGTACTGGTGCCCACTCGGTCTCAGAAATGCATGGCACTTGCCATCTGCTTGCATCAGATGTAACACTGAGAACAGTTTGCTATGGCAACTACATTCTGTAATTTAATGTGGCTTTGTTGTTCTCAGAAAGCCACAGTGGGAGCCAGGTGTAAACCGATCGTAGTTATCGGGACAAATTAAATATCCCATTGGGTACTCCAAGTAGAACAACTATTATTCAATATCCCATCAGAGACAATGTAGTCTCTGGCAATGTGTCGTGATATTTGGCAAAAGCAAAAGAAGTCATTGCCTGCTTGTCGTCTCTCCCTCCTTTTCAACAGGTGTGGGGGCGCTTTTATTAGTCCATGGACTTTCACGCAGACCCTCTTGTTGACAGATCTTCCAACCCCCCCTCTTAACATACACACAAGCATGCATGCGCACAGGCACACGTGTGTGTGCGCACACCATATCTAGGGTCAACCTGTCAGATGTACTAGGCATCTTCATTAGAGGCTCTGCTGAACTTTGTCTCCTGATTACTGGCTGACCACAGGGGCCCGTGAGGAGGAGATGACCCAGCCCTAATTCCTATGGCTGAGGGTCAGGTGACTGACAAATCACAGATACAGTATATCATAAATATAAAGTTTAGATTTTATACTGTAAAACACTATATAACTAGAAGGCTGTTGTTTCAAAAGTCTCACAAAAGTAACATCATCAGGAAGAGAGGAAGAACCTGTTGGTCTGAAGCAAGAAATAATCATGCCTACTAAATATGCAATTTAAAATGTCCATTTCCAATCAAGAATTTTATGTTTTGAATGAGAATGAGGGTCCAGGAAAAGAGGTGCCTGATGGGAAGAGGGTATCTGTGAGAGGAGACATTTCCCAGCAGTGACAGACAGGAGGATTGTGGAAAGGCTTTATTTTGACAGAAACCCACTGGAGCTCTGCCCAGCCAGCCCAGCTGTGACTACTGCTGTCTTGGGACGATGTGACAAGACTAATGCATCTGCTAATCCACTCTTGTTCTTCCTTTCACTGCAGCATGAGTGGCAGGAGAATGAATAGAAGTACATTTACTTAATTGTTTGTGGAACAGCAGAGAATCAAGATAATACAATTCCCAGAGCATTATTCTTATTGGACAACCTTTTTAATACAATATAACTGACCAGGTTTATAATGTCTCTAATGTACAATTCAGCAGTGGGTAGACTTTAACAGCCTGGTACAGTATAATACATACGCTGTTCTGTGCCCGCCTACCAGTAGATGTCACTCTTGGTTTGGAGGTGTTTATACTATTGATGGAGGTGTTTATATTCTAGATGGAGGTGTTTATACTGTAGATGGAGGTGTTTATATTCTAGATGGAGGTGTTTATACTGTAGATGGAGGTGTTTATACTGTAGATGGAGGAGTTTATACTGTAGATGGAGGTGTTTATACTGTAGATGGAGGTGTTTATACTGTAGATGGAGGAGTTTATACTGTAGATGGAGGTGTTTATACTGTATATGGAGGTGTTTATACTGCAGATGGAGGTGTTTATACTGTAGATGGAGGTGTTTATACTGTAGATGGAGGAGTTTATACTGTAGATGGAGGAGTTTATACTGTAGATGGAGGAGTTTATACTGTAGATGGAGGTGTTTATACTGTAGATGGAGGTGTTTATACTATAGATGGAGGTGTTTATACTGTAGATGGAGGTGTTTATACTGTAGATGGAGGTGTTTGTACTGTAGATGGAGGAGTTTATACTGTAGATGGAGGAGTTTATACTGTAGATGGAGGAGTTTATACTGTAGATGGAGGTGTTTATACTGTAGATGGAGGTGTTTATACTATAGATGGAGGTGTTTATACTGTATATGGAGGTGTTTATACTGTAGATGGAGGAGTTTATACTGTAGATGGAGGAGTTTATACTGTAGATTGTTTATACTGTAGATGGAGGAGTTTATACTGTAGATGGAGGTGTTTATACTGTAGATGGAGGAGTTTATACTGTAGATGGAGGTGTTTATACTGTAGATGGAGGTGTTTATACTGTAGATGGAGGTGTTTATACTGTAGATGGAGGAGTTTATACTGTAGATGGAGGAGTTTATACTGTAGATGGAGGTGTTTATACTGTAGATGGAGGTGTTTATACTATAGATGGAGGTGTTTATACTGTATATGGAGGTGTTTATACTGTAGATGGAGGAGTTTATACTGTAGATGGAGGAGTTTATACTGTAGATGGAGGTGTTTATACTGTAGATGGAGGTGTTTATACTGTAGAAAGTAGGTTGTGTATATCACAGGAGGTTGGCAGCACCTTAATTGGGGAGGACGGGCACGTGGTAATGGCTGGAGCGGAATAATTGGAAAGGTATCAACAACATCAAAAACATGATTTCCATGTGTTTGTTGCCATTCCATTTCCTCCCTTCCAGCCATTATTATGAGCCGTCCTCCCCTCAGCAGCCTGCCCTGGCATATATACAGTTGAAGTCGGAAGTTTACATACACCTTAGCCAAATACATTTAAACTCAGTTTTTCTCAATTCCTGACATTTAATCCTTGTAAAAATTCCCTGTCTTAGGTCAGTTAGGATCACCACTTCATTTTAAGAATGTGAAATGTCAGAATAATAGTAGAGAGAATGATTAATTTCAGCTTTTATTTCCTTCATCACATTCCCAGTGGGTCAGAAGTTTACATACACTCAATTAGTATTTGGTAGCATTGCCTTTAAATTGTTTAACTTGGGTCAAACGTTTTGGATAGCCTTCCACAAGCTTCCCACAATACGTTGGGTGAATTTTGGCCTATTCCTCCTAGCAGAGCTGGTGTAACTGAGTCAGGTTTGTAGGCCTCCTTGCTCGCTCACGCTTTTTCAGTTCTGCCCACAAATTTTCTATGGGATTGAGGTCAGGGCTTTGTGATGGCCACTCCGATACCTTGACTTTGTGGTCCTTAAGCCATTTTGCCACAACTTTGGAAGTATGCTTGGGGTCATTGTCCATTTGGAAGACCTATTTGTGACCAAGCTATAACTTCCTGACTGATGTCTTGAGATGTTGCTTCAATATATCCATACAATTTTCCTCCCTCATACTGCCATCTATTTTGTGAAGTGCACCAGTCCCTCCTGCAGCAAAGCACCCCCACAACATGATGCTGCCACCCACACAACATGATGCTGCCAACCCCGTGCTTCATGGTTGGGATGGTATTCTTCGGCTTGCAAGCCTCCCCCTTTTTCCTCCAAACATAATGATGGTCATTATGGACAAACAGTTCTATTGTTTCATCACACCAGAGGACATTTCTCCAAATAGTACGATATTCGTCCCCATGTGCAGTTGCAAACCGTAGTCTGGCGTTTTTATGGCGGTTTTGGAGCAGTGTCTTCTTCCTTGCTGAGTGGCCTTTCAGGTTATGTCGATATAGGACTCGTTTTACTGTGGATATAGATACTTTTGTACCGGTTCTTTGCTGTTGTTCTGGGATTGATTTGCACTTTTCGCACCAAAGTATGTTAATCTCCAGAAGACAGAATGTGTCTTCCTCCTGTGAGCGGTATGATGGCTGCGTGGTCCCATGGTGTTTATACTTGTGTACTATTGTTTGTACAGATGAACGTGGTACCTTCAGGCATTTGGAAATTGCTCCCAAGGATGAACCAGACTTGTGGAGGTCTACAATTTTTTTCTGAGGTCTTGGCTGATTTATTTTGATTTTCCCATGATGTCAACCAAAGAGGCACTGAGTTTGAAGGTAGGCCTTGGAATACAACCACAGGTACACCTCCAATTGACTCAAATGAAGTCAATTAGCCTATCAGAAGCTTCTAAAACCATGACATAATTTTCTGGAATTTTCCAAGCTGTTTAAGGGCACAGGCAACTTAGTGTATGTGAACTTCTGACCCACTGGAATTATGATACAGTGAATTAGAAGTGAAATAATCTGTCTGTAAACAATTGTTGGAAAAATGACTTGTGTCATGCACAAAGTAGATGTCTTAACCGACTTGCCAAAACAATAGTTTGTTAACAAGAAATTTGTGGAATGGTTGAAAAACTAGTTTTAATGACTCCAACTTAAATGTATGTAAACTTCTGACTTCAACTGTACTTGTTATGGCAGAGACTGCCTGTTACAAAATCAATATCCAAGCAATTATCCAGCTCAGCATTCAACACCACATTATTCAAAACCAAGTAACCATACGAAAGCACCTTAAAATTGAATTATGGACATTTGAATTAAATTGAATTAAGGATATTTTCTGACCATCAAAATGGCCAAAGCAATAGTCAAAAGTCTGTCACAAAATCACAATCTTAGAAAGATAAGCCCTGTGTTTGCAATGAATGTTTGGTGAAGTGAAACTTAGAATTTAAATGTGACTTTCTGTGGAAATGGGTTGAGTGAATACAGACAGCAGAGGTGTGTGTGTGTGTGTGTGTGTGTGTGTGTGTGTGTGTGTGTGTGTGTGTGTGTGTGTGTGTGTGTGTGTGTGTGTGTGTGTGTGTGTGTGTGTGTGTGTGTGTGTGTGTGTGTGTGTGTGTGTTTATTTAGTATTTATTTGGATCCCCATTAGCTGTTGTTGAAGCAGCAGCTAATCTTACTGGGGTCCACAGAACATAAAACATGACATAATACAGAACAGCAATAGACAAGAACAGCTTAAGGACTGAACTACACAAATGTTAAATATGATCAATAGAACCAAAAAAAGGTCCTACTGACACTGCGGACAGTTACCCACACATCAGTATACAGTGCATTCGGAGAGTATTCAGATCCCTTGATGTATTAAAAATAAACTTTTGAAATATCACATTCACATAAGTATTCAGACACTATACTCAATACTTTGTTGAGGTACTGTTGGCAGCGATTACAGCCTCAAGTCGTCTTGGGTAAGATGTTCAATAACTGGAAGAAACAATGTCATAAATGCATCAAGTGCAGCGTCTGGATGCTCCACGTTACACACATCAGACCAACAAATATTTTTTACATAGGAATCACTACAAAACATTTTGAATCATCTCATATACACTATTTTAGGCCCAGCCTTTAGAACTTTGGCTGTTCTGGATATAGCAACTATATAATGGTCACTACATCCAATGGGTGTCAAACTTTGTTCTAAAGCTGTATCCAAAGCTGTGTGTGTGTGTGTGTGTGTGTGTGTGTGTGTGTGTGTGTGTGTGTGTGTGTGTGTGTGTGTGTGTGTGTGTGTGTGTGTGTGTGTGTGTGTGTGTGTGTGTGTGTGTGTTTGTTTGTTTGTGTGCGCGTGCGTGTAATCACCCCGGCTTTGCTCTGGACACCTGCCCAGCGTTTTAGGACCCAGAGGTCAAGATCAGCTAGAACACAACCTCCACTTAATTATCCCCCTCCCTGCAGAGAGCCAGCTGGCACCACTTCATTGCACTCATGCACATACTCACACATACTCACACATAACACACACACACACACACACACACACACACACACACACACACACACACACACACACACACACACACACTTCTCTCTCCCCAGCTGCCATGTGAGCACGCCTCCCAACAATCCACTGTAGAAAGTATTCTATGTTCTTGTTCACGGAAAACACATTTTCCCCATAATGAAAATAATCTGGTTCCCTCTTGGATTATTGCTTTACAGTAGAGGGGGATATTGTTCACATTGTGCTGTATTTCTTGAAATGAACAAGGCCACTTCAAAACCTCCAAAGAAGACAATTTCAAAAGCACAAACTTTCAGGTCTGACAGTGTGTGAGCAAGGTTGCTTATAGTCATTTCAGGAAATTAATTGAAATTCAACTCAATTTGCAAAAAACATTAATCATGTTTTTAAATGACATGCAAAAACAAATTTGACTTTGATTCAATAAGGACCACTTCAGTATTTTTTCTATTGATCATGGTGACCACATCCTTGTCATATGAAAGTTACATTTGCACCTCTCTATATCACATACAAGTAGGTAGTGAATCAGTCCCGTTTGGTCACCCTCCGTATCAGCAACCACAGTCTTCCTGTCTGTATGTCTACTTCCACAGCTCCAGTGACAACTAGCAGAACCCTCTACCCTCCCTCCCCCTCTCTCCCCCCCCAGCCGTTAGAAAGTGTCGGCATCCCAAACATCCCCCTGCTTATCAGTGGACCATGCGGGCATTGAATGCTTACAGCCAGGCCTCATCACCCCCAGAGACCCGACGCTATAGCTATATAACAGTGGAGCAGGCCCTGGAACATTGACACTGATAGACCGCCACAGGCTGATAGAGCGAGAACAGCTATATATGCGTTATGTGTACAGTATGTATTACGATCTGTTGCAATGCTTTCCTACTGGGAATGACGGAGTATGAAAATATGAATGGCTATATGGTAGATGGGTGGTTGATAGTGGGGCTATGTTGGGAGAGATAATGACAACTTTTTGTGGCACGAGGGTTTGGGGGATGAGAGGGTGTCGGGGGCTTGGCATCAGGTCTGTGTGTGTATTACATTAGTGTCATGGCTGGTGCCTCCCTCTTCTCTCTCAGTGACACCCCAGGGCACCTGCTTTTATCTGGGACCCCAAGGCCAGCCTTGATCCGTGCCTTGTAAAACACTGGCTCACTCCACACTCTATGCGACCCTGATAGCAACTCAGAGTTAATCCTATTTTTGACAACACACACACATCCTTACACAAATAAAGACACACACAGACACACACACACACAAATGAACACGCTCATGACACATTCACTCATTAGAAACTAGACACACACTACAAACTAGACACACACACTATATCGAGTCCCAGAGGCCTTGCGCCTCACACAAGCCTACCAGTGTGTGTTATGGTGTGAGTGGGGCTGTATATCTGCCAACATGGGGTGGATTAGAGTAGTGGTGGCCCGCTGCCAGGCAATGCCCTCATCCCATAGCACCGTTCTCCTCATAACACCGGTACTATGTGCTGATCGGCCCCCCTGACACATCACACTCCATGTCTCAATCTGAAAAGCCGTTAACCAGTTGCCATGCCTAAACCGTCATTCCTCCCTCCCCGGTGTGTATCTTTGATATTTGTCTCTGAGGTCACCTATGTTGTCCACATGCCAACAGTCCACTCCAGACATCTCCTGGGTCAACTTGTCACCTGTACTAGAGACAGGGGAGTTGCCAGTCAATCACATGGTGTGAGTGTGACGTCGGTGTGCTCTATGTGGGCAACTTTGTGGAAAGGAGTTTGATATTCTAATGATGTAGCCCGTATGACAACCTAATCTGCAGATAATGCTGACAGCAAGCCAGAAATGATGCATGTTGCTAAAGGGTCACACGGATGTCTATGAAACTGAACCATATTATTTCCCCCTGATGCACAAAAACATTGCTATCAGTCAGGGTTTCCCAACCTTGGTTCTGAGGACCGCTCCTGGCTGCACGTTTTGCTTTTTGCCGTAACACTACCCAGCTGATTCAAATAACCAACTCATCATCAAGTTATGATGATTTGAATCAGCTGGGTAGTGCTAAGGCAAAAGGACCACGTTTGGGAAACGCTGCTATAGGTAACCATATAAACTTTGGTTTAATGTTTGACAGTTTCATACATAGCAAAGTTTATCATACAAGATGAATAACTGTTCATAAGTTGATATGACATGTTATGACACGCCTTGACAATATAACAATATTGACAGGGTCACATACAGTACCGGCGTAATGGCAGCCCACATCACATACTGTAGCTCCCATGCTCATGTAACAAGTGTTGCATTTTATGTTGTATAATTACACAAAGTCTGAGTAGTTCCCATTCCTGATATTACTGCACATTCCTTTTGTTGCTTTAAGTGTCCTTTTTAATGTCGCACACTTCCTTCTCCTTCTGTATTCCCCCCCATGAACACCCCCTGCCCCCTTACCTCTTCCCTGTCTACTGTATCAATGTGGAAGAGGTAGCTTAACTGAACAATTGTCCCATGAAAATCATAATCAATCCCATATGTTAAAGCACAGATATGGAGTTTATATTGTCACTGACTTTGTAATATTATGGTCTTCTACCGGTATATGGTGATATTTATGCATTTCATGCATTTATGAACTTTTCATCTGTTGATTTGTGAATGCTGTACATGCTAGCTACTGTACGTTCTACTGTAGGCTACATGTTGTCATTGGTCTAGCATGGCTATTCATGTCCCCTTTTGTTAATGTGTACTTTACAGAGGAGTTGGTGCATAAGGGCACCACAACATTTCATTTATGGTTTCTTTCTTTATCAGTTATGTTGTGTTTTTGTTATGATCATTTGATTATATATCACTGTGAGTTTGCAAGTGCACGTCATGTACTAACTGTACGTAACGCCTGGCTGTCATTTCTGAAAGTTGGCTACCCCAGGCCCATAGGCTATACTGTACATTGCTTTATACATGTTATACTGTACATTGCTTTATATATTTTATACTGTACATTGCTTTATATATTTTATACTGTACATTGCTTTATACATGTTATACTGTACATTGCTTTATACATGTTATACTGTACATTGCTTTATATATTTTATACTGTACATTGCTTTATATATTTTATACTGTACATTGCTTTATATATTTTATACTGTACATTGCTTTATATATTTTATACTGTACATTGCTTTATATATTTTATACTGTACATTGCACTATATTGTATCGTTGTCAAATTGTCAATTTTTATTCTTATTTGCGCCCTGTTTACTGTCTCCATGTGGAATAGAGGAGTTGGTCCATAAGAACTGCACAACACTTCATTTATGGATGTTGTTTTTTTATTATTATCAAAGAATAAAAGATCAATCCTGATCCTTTGGTCATATGCAAGCCGATCAAAACACAACGCAGAGGCACTCTACACCGGTCACACCATCCTATCTTCATCTCCTGCAATGGGCCTGGTTACATTCGGATGGCTTCAACCTCCCTCTATTTACCCCTCGTCTCCTGTTCTGATTTACTTGACTTAAAACCTTTTCTGCTGTTCTGTGGGCGGTGTAATGGCAGAGCAGCTGTCTGTGAGGGGGCATGTGGTGAAGAAGAAGAAGGCAAATCTCTCCCTTCCTGGTGACAACTGGGCCTGTCTGCTGAACAAGACTGCTCTGTGAGAGGTGACACTGACAGGAATGCCACCCACCCATCCTGGCCCGCAAACCCCCCTGACCCCCATCCCCCCCTCCAGGCAAACTCCCACAGAGACTGCCTGGGAAAGGTCTACCTATGGTCTAACAGTTAGCATGCTAGCAGATATAGCACAGATATATTCTGTCTGTATAATGTTTATCATGTATATTCTGTCTGTTGACTCTTTACTGTGGCAGCACCATTTCACTTAATCAAATTCCCGGGTATATGTAAATGTATTTGGTGAATAAAGGTGATTCTGATTCTGATACTGTCTATGCAACCGAACACTCTATCGCCCAATCAACAGATATGATGATGCAACAAAAAACAATTTACCATGTACAACAAGGAACTGCTCCCGAGTGGTGCAGCGGTCTAAGGCACTGTAACTCGGTGCTAGAGGTGTCACTACAGATCCTGGTTCAATCCCGGGCTGTACCACAACTGTCCGTGATCGGGAGTCCTATAGGGTGGCACACAATTGGCCCAGCGTAGTCTGGGTTAGGGGAGGGTTTGGCTGGGGTAGGCTATCATAGTAAAATAATAATTTGTTCTTAACTGACTTGCCTAGTTAAATAAAAGTACATTTTACAGAGCTCCCAAGCATTAAAGCCACGTTTATATCTGGTTCTAACATGCAACCTTTGTCCTGATCTTGTCCTCATTCTGATTCTACCCACATGTCTAGACAGGTGTAGACGATTAAAAGACTCATCGTGAACTGATTTTGATCAGGTCTTACAAGTGTAAACTGGCAAGATCAGGACAAGATAAGGATGAAGGACACATGTAAGTGTCAGGTATAAAAGGGGCTAAAGACTAACTCTAGCTGATAAGACATTGCACATGCAAAACCTCAGTCAAAACAACAGAAAAAACGTCCGACATAAGGAGTGTCCTGGTTACTGAGAAGAGAACAAAAAACTCAGGGTCTTCTTCCAGCCTCCACAAAACAGAGTGAGAGGTAGAGAGATATGGCCAGCTGATTAAATGTTAAACTGGTTTTTGGGTCTCCTGGGATGTGCTAAACCCATTCCAACCCCGTTAGCTCCCCACGCTCTAGTCCCAAACAGCTGGTCAGAGCATTCCCGGCTATTCCCCGGGGCCGCCTGGAATCTGCCGCTGAGGTAGAGCCATGGGCTGCTGGGGCTCCTTACTCAGCACCCCTCAGCTGGCTGGGACAGTGTTGTGTCCTATCAGGCCTCCCTATCTCACCACCGCCACTTCTTGCGCTAGCTGCTTCCTGACTCTGGAGACACAGCATCAGCCTCCTGATTCCAGATTGCTTTATCCCCAGAGGACTGGAAATCGTCAAAGTCTAGTCTTGTGGAGACACATCATTTGGCATTCTCCACATTTGTTTTCTCCTCCACAGCTCACAGCTCTAGAAAATGGCCTCCCATCATTGCTTCAGCAATAAACAGGAAGCTGGTCCCTGTATGTGTGTGCAGAGTCCACAGAACACCCCACACGAATCAGGCCTCAGCTCACTGCATACATACACACACACACCATTGCTGTGTGACCATTGCTCTGGTCCTCAGCTGGTCACAGTGTGGTCGGATGCAGAGCGGAAAAGCTCCTGCAGTGACTGCAGGAGGCAAAAACATCCCCTGAGAAAGGCAGTGCAGCTTGAATGACTGCTCATTTAACAAACAGAAATTCAGTTCTGTTGTCAAATGGTTGCTACGTGATGGTGTAGTGGAGGTAGTTTTCAGACCTACTGTATGCTTATGCGATGAGCACTGAGCACCTGAGACCCGAGGATTTGCCTTCGGGCTTTAGCTCAGCTGGCTAACAAGATTTTGAGCCATGTCAAAAGTCCAGTACCCAAAACTTGCTTTCCATGTTGTCAACTTTGAGGACCACAAAACACATTTGGGATGGTCAAGTTTCAGAGGGGAAATTAAAAAGGTTTCCTCCAAGTTGCCACTAAATTCAATATGTCTCACAGCTGACAACTGTGGGCCAGCAGCACCTCAGTGTATCAACCTAACATATCAATCAGGGCTTCATAAAGACGATGATATTAAGACCTCAGAGTATCAGGGCTTCATAAAGACGATGATATTAAGACCTCAGAGTATCAACCTAACATATCAATCAGGGCTTCATAAAGACGATGATATTAAGACCTCAGAGTATCAGGGCTTCATAAAGACGATGATATTAAGACCTCAGAGTATCAACCTAACATATCAATCAGGGCTTCATAAAGATGATGATATTAAGACCTCAGAGTATCAACCTAACATATCAATCAGGGCTTCATAAAGACGATGATATTAAGACCTCAGAGTATCAACCTAACATATCAATCAGGGCTTCATAAAGACGATGATATTAAGACCTCAGAGTATCAACCTAACATATCAATCAGGGCTTCATAAAGACGATGATATTAAGACCTCAGAGTATCAACCTAAGATATCAATCAGGGCTTCATAAAGACGATGATATTAAGACCTCAGGGCCTCCTCTGCCTCTACTTGAGAGAAACGAACAAGACATCGCCATCTCCACCCCTCCAGCCCTGTCCCCTTCATCCAGCCCTGTTTCCTGCTGACAGATGCAATTAACGTGAATCTCTGGCGCCAATCCGTTTTATTGCCTGCTGGGTGCGCTCGTAATCTCCTTGGGATCAGTGGCGGGGAGTGTGTCGAGGTGAGCGGCCGGGGGGTCCAGTCCACTTGACCAGTCCCCAAGGTCTTGACCAGTCCCCCAGCGCTGTGCCTGCTGGGGCCAAACACATGCTAACTTTTAATAAACAGTAAGGGCTTCACATTAGCATATGTTCCAAGTTTACAATGCATGTCACTTCCAATGGGAAGGGGCTGTGATGGTTGGTGGGTGCAAGTCTTTAGCCAACTTCCAGTTCTAGACGTATTTTCTTCTTGAGCCAACTTGCCGTTCTTCATTAGCACAGAAACCAAAACCAGACAAGAGAAGTGACATGTCCACCTCCTCCCTAAGCCACCACCATTTGCAGTGGTGCTAAATGAGCAGAATGCCAGGGGTGAGGCTGACATCCTCCATGGCTCTGTGTTCCGCTGCCAAGAGACGTGCCATTTGCTACCATCCTCTTAGTGGATGGCAGAGGGGACGGATGTCTGTGAGGGCCCAGCTTGTGTGCCAACTCTGCGAAACCCAACTCTGAGCAGTCCTTGCCGCAGTCGTGTGTGAGTGGGATTATGGGTAATGCAATAAAGCAGTGTAGGCTCAAGTGGAAACTGTGTCTCTCCCCCATTTGGAAAGCAGAGACATTTCAGTGTGGAACTGATACGGTGTGGAGGGCAGAGAGATGATGTCTGTATTGAGGGATGTTCAGATGTCATTGAGATGGTTGTTTGGCGTGGAAATGTGAGCAGGGATGCTCAGGGGTATAGGGGGCCTAGTGCGGTTGGATCATAGGCTGGAAAGAGTCCAAGCACACAGGTTGAAAGTCAAATAGCAGCAGGGAGGGACATCTTGTATAAAGTTGTAAGCACAGTCTGGTCCACAGTCACTGACGGTATCAATAAACTTACACCCGACTTAATGAGGTCATCAGGTCAAGGGTAAAACAACAGGCCTGTGAGCAGGGAGCGCTACATTGACTGCAAGGTTACAAGCAGTTTGGCCGTGAACTTGTAAAGAAATCATCTGAGAGTATGAAATGTTTCCGTGGTGTACAACAGCTAGCCTACCCTCTTTAGTGAACATTTCTGACTTCTTCTTTCAATTGAAGTCATTTCATTGTGGCATTATTCTGTGCTTTGGTATTCAATTCATATTTGCCAATATATTTATAATGCCTTGCTTCAAATAATGTTGACAAGTTCGGAATTATACAAACTAGCAAATGATCCTTTTTTACAAGAGGGAAAAAAGGGAACAGCTGGCAGCCGATCATGTTTCCCACACAACGTGTTTGCAGCAATAATGTTATTTCCAGCAGATATTTTCTAAGTGATGCTGCTCCTGTTTTCATAAAGGCATTTAACCTTTTTTGGAATGTTGCAGTGTTTTTATTTTGGTCTACGCTCCCCCCTCCCCATTCCCTCTGTGGCTATTGCATGCTCTCAGACTTCCTCTTGTGTTGTACTTTCACCAATATGAAAATGCAATACCATATATTCACATATCTTCAGGGAGGACAAACATTTTGACAGCAGAAGTAGTTAGAACTCAGTGCTTATGTCACATGCATAAGGACCAGGGACTAAATAACTGGTTGTAGTACAGTAACTGGGGAGGCTAGATAGAGCCTCCTGTGTTGAAATGGGATCGTAAATGGGGTGTAATGGTTTGAAAAATAAGCAGCTTATCACTGCTCATGCTAAGACCCAGATGCAGACACAGGAGGCGGATAGTACAAGTCTCAGAGTTTATTACAGTACAAGTCTCAGAGTTTATTACAGTACAAGTCTCAGAGTTTATTACAGTACAAGTCTCAGAGTTTATTACAGTACAAGTCTCAGAGTTTATTACAGTACAAGTCTCAGAGTTTATTACAGTACATGTCTCAGAGTTTATTACAGTACATGTCTCAGAGTTTATTACAGTACATGTCTCAGAGTTTATTACAGTACAAGTCTCAGAGTTTATTACAGTACATGTCTCAGAGTTTATTACAGTACATGTCTCAGAGTTTATTACAGTACATGTCTCAGAGTTTATTACAGTACATGTCTCAGAGTTTATTACAGTACATGTCTCAGAGTTTATTACAGTACATGTCTCAGAGTTTATTACAGTACAAGTCTCAGAGTTTATTACAGTACATGTCTCAGAGTTTATTACAGTACATGTCTCAGAGTTTATTACAGTACAAGGGTAATCAGTAGGTCAAGGCAGTCAAAGAGTCATAATCCAAATCAGAGGCAGGCAGGATCAGAACTGTGAAGACCAGGAAAAGCAAAAACTAGAGCACAGGAAACACGAGAACACACTGGTAGAACTTGAAGGGACAAGACGAACTGGCAACAGACAAACAGAAAACGCAGGTATAAATACACATGAGGTAATGGGAGACACCTGGTGGGGGTTGGAGACAATCACAAGACAGGTGAAACAGATCAGGGTGTGACACAGCTGGCTAAATCTGGCACATTTACAGAAATGTTGATTGATGTGCATTGTCCCCGTAGAATAAATGTAAATGTGCATACATTTCTTGTTTTGGTAAAGTACAATACTGACCAATCATCCCATGATTATAACGACCATTGAATTCAATCTATAATTGACGAAGACAAAAAACTTGCATATAAATGCTGAAAGGTAAAATGACAGCAGGTGGAGCCAGCTGCTCAGGCCCTGCTGGCTAAGGTCTGTCAAAGAGAATAGAGTAAGGAAACCCTGCCCAAAACGAAATCCATGTCTGTGTACTCAACCTCCTGCTTACTGTGAATGAAGCTCCAATTAATCTGAGCAAACAGTCAAGTCATTCCAATTTGGATACATGTACTGTTCAGATTCAATCTCAGGTCGTATTACACCCTGGTTTATTATCGTTCTCAAAGGTTCTTGCTGACCCTTGATGACCTCAGCTTTCCTAATACTTTGGCTCAAATGATTCAGGATTGAAGAACAAGCCCTGAGTCAGCCATAACAAACAACTGCAAAGTCCTGATAAACACATGTTATAAACACAGCCTCTGCAGAACAATACAGAAAGCAGCTTTGCAGAATCTGCTGAGGTTAAAAGTGTGAGGCTCGGGCCATGTGAGCCTAGTAAAACACAAAATAGTGCTGCCCTGGTCGGTACGCGCTGTATCTTTTTCCTGTCCCGCTTTTCCCAGTAACTCAGCATTCTTGGTGAGCCAGGCTGGGGTGGAGAGGGAAACCACATCCTCTTGGCTAGACTCCTCCTGGAACCAACACCTGGGAGGGAGTCTTATCACCTCTCCCCCTTTGTCCTTCCACCGACCCGTACGTCTATCAGCAAGGCATGGACTAGACGGGCTACATACTTTTCCCTTCTGCTATCCGTGCAAAAACAAAGGAACAGTACATTTATTAATTTACTATAAACACATATAGTACAGTACACACACATACACAGACACACATACCCTCGCAGGCACATGAACACACTCACTGTCTTACTCAGACATACTTATTCAATAAAACGAGCACACTCATTCTCATACAAAGGTTTTTGTCAACTTACACACACACATTTACAGTATGTATGATTAACTGGCCTAGAAGTAAGTTTGGTGTATTAATGGGATTGTGTAAACCGCATCATACCGTACCCTCTCCTTGAGGTAAAACAAGCCACAGAGTGCAGGACACCAAATGTACCTCAGGAAAAAAAGACAAACCCAGACTGTTGCTGACTGACTTTACTGACAAACTACTAATCCTAGCCGACAACGTCTCTCTCATAACATTGAGGTGACTAAGGCTTTCAGTACTATTCGATAACAGTAAAACAGAAGGGTAAAAGTTAACACTACAACGCCTTCAATCAGCTCATCGTTCCAGTTTGTAGAAAAGAAAACAGGCTATGTCAGTGGAGGTAAATGGAAGGCAGGTTTTCCGGGGAGGTGTGAGTCGGTGTAAGTATGTAACAGAGAACCTCGATGGCGATGGAGATCTTAATGGGAAACAGTCTGAGAGGGAGCAGCTCGCACTCTCACAGATCCATAAAGTCTCCTTTGAGTGGTGGGCAGAACGTCAGGCCCAGTAATGCAGTGCAGATGGGAGAGAGGTATTGTAAGACTAGCTTCTGGGCTGAGCAAACGGCCTTCGCAGGCCAGCCAGAGCAAGTGGGAAAAGCCACAAATGTTGGCGCACACCCCAGGTTTGGGATTCTTTGGGTTCCAGACAATGTGATTGGCTCTCATGTCTGACGAAGTCTTGTTGTTTTTTGTGTGTTTTTATTTTGCTGTACAGGCTGTGTCAGACAGGTATGGGTGTTTGTGATGTGCAGACATGGTGTGGTGGTCGTCCATTTATGGGCCTAAAATGGGCCATTTTGGTGCCTGTGAGGGCTGGTTTACTCTAATTGGCCAGGCCAGAGACTTGGTTTGAAGTCTTCTATAAAAAGTGATCTAAAGTGAGATGAAGTCCAGAGTCCAAGTCCATGAAGTCCAGAGTCAGATGCTGATTAAAGCACACCTGTCTGTGACCATAATGCTGCAGGTAGCCTAGTAGTTAAGAGTGTTGGGCCAGTAACAAAAAGGTTGCTGGTTTCAGTCCTTTTATTTTATTTTTTATTTTACCTTTATTTAACCAGGTAGGCAAGTTGAGAACAAGTTCTCATTTACAATTGCGACCTGGCCAAGATAAAGCAAAGCAGTTCGACAGATACAACGACACAGAGTTACACATGGAGTAAAACAAACATACAGTCAATAATACAGTATAAACAAGTCTATATACAATGTGAGCAAATGAGGTGAGAAGGGAGGTAAAGGCAAAAAAGGCCATGGTGGCAAAATAAATACAATATAGCAAGTAAAACACTGGAATGGTAGTTTTGCAATGGAAGAATGTGCAAAGTAGAAATAAAAATAATGGGGTGCAAAGGAGCAAAATAAATAAATAAATTAAAATTAAATACAGTTGGGAAAGAGGTAGTTGTTTGGGCTAAATTATAGGTGGGCTATGTACAGGTGCAGTAATCTGTGAGCTGCTCTGACAGTTGGTGCTTAAAGCTAGTGAGGGAGATAAGTGTTTCCAGTTTCAGAGATTTTTGTAGTTCGTTCCAGTCATTGGCAGCAGAGAACTGGAAGGAGAGGCGGCCAAAGAAATAATTGGTTTTGGGGGTGACTAGAGAGATATACCTGCTGGAGCGTGTGCTACAGGTGGGAGATGCTATGGTGACCAGCGAGCTGAGATAAGGGGGGACTTTACCTAGCAGGTTCTTGTAGATTACATGGAGCCAGTGGGTTTGGCGACGAGTATGAAGCGAGGGCCAGCCAACGACAGTGTACAGGTCGCAATGGTGGGTAGTACTTTGGTGACAAAACAGATTGCACTGTGATAGACTGCATCCAATTTGTTGAGTAGGGTATTGGAGGCTATTTTGTAAATGACATCGCCAAAGTCGAGGATTGGTAGGATGGTCAGTTTTACAAGGGTATGTTTGGCAGCATGAGTGAAGGATGCTTTGTTGCGAAATAGGAAGCCAATTCTAGATTTAACTTTGGATTGGAGATGTTTGATATGGGTCTGGAAGGAGAGTTTACAGTCTAACCAGACACCTAAGTATTTGTAGTTGTCCACGTATTCTAAGTCAGAGCCGTCCAGAGTAGTGATGTTGGACAGGCGGGTAGGTGCAGGTAGCGATCGGTTGAAGAGCATGGATTTAGTTTTACTTGTATTTAAGAGCAATTGGAGGCCACGGAAGGAGAGTTGTATGGCATTGAAGCTTGCCTGGAGGGTTGTTAACACAGTGTCCAAAGAAGGGCCGGAAGTATACAGAATGGTGTCGTCTGCGTAGAGGTGGATCAGAGACTCACCAGCAGCAAGAGCGACCTCATTGATGTATACAGAGAAGAGAGTCGGTCCAAGAATTGAACCCTGTGGCACCCCCATAGAGACTGCCAGAGGTCCGGACAGCAGACCCCCAGCAGTCCTAAAGCTGACTAGGTGAAAACTCTGTTGATGTGCCTTTGAGCAAGGCACCCTAATTGCTCCTGTAAGTCGCTCTGGATAAGAGTCTCTGCTAAAATGTAAACGTGAACTGAAAACAAAATTTGAATAAATAAAAGTAACTTTGTGTTGTTTTGATTGCTAAGGCTATGATTTACAGTATGCTATCATACAGTCTGGTTGAGCAAATCCAGGTGGATAACACAGCACCATAAAGACTTGACCATAACAGAGTTAAGATGCTGAGGTTGTCCATAGAATGATTCTAAATTCTCAATGTCTTGAGGAAGCAGAATGACTGTCCACAGATGTCATGTGGGTTTGGCTAGTGGTGGAGCTGCTGTCTCCACAGAGTGTGTTGCAATAGTGATGAACCGAGGGGGTGGGCCAGGAAAACAATGGACACATTCTATCACCCAAGGTGCTTCAGATGGAGGGAAGCGAGCACGATAAAAAGGCTAACAAAAACAAGGGAGAGTTTTTCACACCATCAGCATCTCCGTTGTGGCCTCGTAACGTTAAATCGCTGGTGCTCTTGTTAATGCCCCACGACTCTACCCCCCTGTAACGAGGAAACAAAAACCTCCTTCTTATCCTAGTCCCGGCCCGGCGTCCATTTCATTCTGTCTTTCACCTCATTTCATTAAAAGCAAGAAAAACTATTCTGGCCTGAGCAGCACCTCTATCTCCATGAAACAAGAGGTTCTGGGCCGTATGGAGCTGTGTTTAAGATAAATATGCAGTGACTGTTGCTCTCTGTAAAGTAATCTCTGATTTCCTTTGAATGCCGGATTAACAAGGGCTCCACAAACACAGGCACCTGAGCACGCCACTATTTTCCATCGCTCTTCTTTTCATTTTCATCCTGTTTCCTCTGCCTGAGCAGTATTGTATTTTTATTGTCTCAGTGTTTGTAGAGAAGGTGAAGGTGTATGTTACAATACACCAAAAAGTGCGATACGTGAATCCAATGTGAAGCAACCTGTCTGTTGGAGATCTTGGTTCTGTTCCAAGTTTCAATGCATTTGGAAATGTTTAATATAATTCTCTATTAATGGCTCTTTTCAATGTATTCCCACTTGTAACCTCCCTCTTTTCCCACAGCATCACAAGGGCAGGAAGCAAGAAACACAGGTCTGGATCTAATTAAACAGACATAAAATGTGTCCTAAATTCTGTACAACAAATGATTGACTGGGAAAATACTACTATAGTTCTGACTGTGGTCCCTATAAAGAAAGTGAAAGGAAATAGGCAGAAGTAACAGGATTTTGTTAAACCCACACTATGAAATTATTTTTTAAATAGTACTTGATAGTTTCGCCTACATTGGTAAGAATTCTTTTATAAAAAAATCCCCACAAGCCAATTAGCTCGCTAGTTATAGCATGAGACTGACTACAACCACTTTCACACTCAATAACCTCTTTTTCAGCCAGCCGCCTGACTACATCTCAACCATCATCCACAATTGAATCTTAAAGCGGCGAACTCTTACAAAACGGCCGCCCCTTACATTAAGACACCTTAATTTCCTTTATGTGCATCTTCCTGGAACCAACCTCAGCCAATCAGTTGTCTGGCCACACGGTGGGAAGTAAAGCCGATGAGGGACATTGCTAGTGTGTTAAACCATCATGTGCCCAACTCATCATCTGGCCTGGCAGGGTGAGGACGCCAGCCAGGCCCCAGCGCTATAGGGGATGCCACGCTGAGTGCCAGCCTGCTAGGGGAACCTGCCCACATTGGTGTGAGCAGGGCTAATGGGCTACATATGGCCTAGCATTACTTTTTTTTACTACAACACCAGTGGGTCTGGACTCACTAATATGCGTAATACTGACACACACCTTTATAAAGGTTGTGTATGCATTTCTGTCTGTCTGTCTGTATCTCTGTATTGTGTTTGTGGATGTGTGTCTGTACCAGAGCTGGCAAGATTTGTAGGTGTAATACTCAGTGCCCTGTTGTCTGGCCTCTATAACATGTCACCCTTATGAATTGACGTGCCCAGTAATTAAAGAGTGAATTGGGGGCAGGGGACAGACCTGGCAGCATCTGGCTGCTTCAAGGTTTTCACTCCTCTGGTAGACCTCTCTCTCACTCTCCCTTTTTATCCCTCGTTCTCTCTCTCAGTACAAAGCCCTCTCTGTGCTACCCATCTGTGCTACCAGGCCAGAGCAATGGCACCTTTGTTTACGGGCGGCTGCTGTCTCCGGGTTTTGAGGGTTGCCTAAATTATACATGCCTCTCAACCACTGTCAACTTAACAGCACAGCCTCAAGCCTAATGTTTGTCTCAGGCACTACTTTCTGAAATTGGTCGTAATTTTCACAAACTACGTCCTATTGGCACCTGCCACGAGCACAAAGTACCTTTTTAAGAGGAGCAAGGCCATTGGACAGAACCCTGGATATAGCTGAACTACACTATGGCAATTATACATGACAAGCTCCTATGTCACTCAGGTACAGACCTAACTTGTATGGCATCCAATGGACCTACAGCCGGAGTGCCTGAAGGCTTGGTTATCGAACAGACTGTCAATTAATCTCTTAACGTCAGTGATCAGTCCACTCACTTGGTCTCCCAGGTCTATGCCTACACAGTGCTCATTGTATACAGTGGCGACCCGTCACATACAGTGGGGCAAAAAAAGTATTTAGTCAGCCACCAATTGTGCAAGTTCTCCCACTTAAAAAGTTGAGAGAGGCCTGTAATTTTCATCATAGGTACACCTCAACTATGACAGACAAAATGAGAAAAAAAATCCAGAAAATCACATTGTAGGATTTTTAATGATGAAAATGATGAAATGATGATGAAATGATGAATGATGAAAATTACAGGCCTCTCCCATGATGAAAATTACAGGCCTCTCTCATCAAAACAGGGCTTGCCTGTTTTGCATGTTATTTTGGCTTTAATACGTGTTACATATCAGTTTGCAAACAATGTAAAAAATATATATATCATTCAGTTAATAAAGTCTCTTTTTTGTTTTCTTGAGGAAGGCAGCTCCAAAGTGCAGGTGTTTCAGCCTAGCTCAGTGCTTTCTGTGGTGGTGGGGCGAGCCAGCAAAAAATAGGAGCATTGCGCCGTGATTGGCTCAGTGTTCTGTCACCCATGGGCACACTACGTCATCGTAAAGTTTATGTCCTTAGTAAGGGTAGACATCAAAAATGTCACCCCTTTGTGTCCAGCCATAGAGTTATATTACAAGTGCCCTTCCAAGAAGGCTCAAGGTCATTGGCCACAGATAAAATGACGTCAAATCACGTTATATGTACAGTAGCTTTCATTGAACTGATCATCTTACTTTCAAAATCTTAGCTAGCAGTCATCATCATGAATCAAGTCGACAATCTACTGGCAAATCCTTTTTAATCCTTGTCATATGAAGAGAAATAATGAAGAGAAATTCTAGATAAAACGTATCAGTGCTCATCGGCCATTGGACATAAAGATTAAACATCAAGTTGGAAATCGCAAATTCAACAATGAGTCGTTTGGAAGGTATCAGTGGCTAACTGCAAGCAGTGCAAAGCAACCAGTAGCCTGCTATTCAATGGAGTGGCTGCGCGTTTTTTCCCAGAGTTCCCACCATAAATCCAGACTGATGACAAAACCGTTTGTTTAAGTGAGCACATCACAAGTCAAGTTGAGTCCAAAAATGTCTTGTATGCTGCTGCATAAATTATGTAATATGCAAGGGAGATATGTATACTGTAGCTAAGAAAGGAATACTAAGTGTATGTTGTGTAGTAAGCTGTTAGCAGCCAATGTGCCTCACCTAATAATTTGGTCTATTTTCACCTCTTAATTTCGCCTAACGTTACTGTTCTGACTTGGTGGTGCTGTACTTGTAGCCTAAAACCTGTTTTTGAGAAATGTTATCATCAAATTTTGTAAGAGGTTTCATTGCCTGCTTTATATGCCCCCTTTATTCATCCTACAGTTCTGACTTGGTGTACAGGGAAAATACTGTAAGAGCAGATCATGTTCTGCATTCTGTTGCTGTACATTTCAAAAGTGCTGAACACATAGTTACAGTTGAAGTCGGAAGTTTACATACACTTAGGTTGGAGTCATTATAACTCATTTTTCAACCATTCCACAAATTTCTTGTTACAAACTATAGTTTTGGCAAGTCGTTTAGGACATCTACTTTGTGCATGACACAAGTAATTTTTCCAACAACTGTTTACAGACAGATTATTTCACTTACAATTCACTGTATCACGATTCCAGTAGGTCAGAAGTTTACATACAATAAGTTGAGTGTGCCTTTAAACAGCTTGGAAAATTCCAGAAAAATGATGTCACGGCTTTAGAAGCTTCTGATAGGCTAATTGACATACTTTGAGTCAATTGGAGGTGTACCTGTGCATGTATTTCAAGGCCTACCTTCAAACTCAGTGCCTCTTTGCTTGACATCAAGGGAAAATCAAAATAATTCAGCCAAGACCTCCACAAGTCTGGTTCATCCTTGGGAGCAATTTAAAAACGCCTGAAGGTCCCACGTTCATCTGTACAAACAATAGTACGCAAGTATAAAAACCATGGGACCACGCAGCCGTCATACTGCTCAGGAAGGAGACGCATTTTGTCTCCTAGAGATGAACGTACTTTGGTGCATAAAGTGCAAATCAATCCCAGAACAACAGCAAAGGACCTTGTGAAGATGCTGGAGGAAACAGGTACAAAGGTACAGTAACACGAGTCCTATATCGACATAACCTGAAAGGCCGCTAAGCAAGGAAGAAGCCACTGCACCACCATAAAAAAGCCAGACTGCGGTTTGCAACTGCACATGGGGACAAAGATCGTACCATTTGGAGAAATGTCCTATGGTTTGATGAAACAAAAATAGAACTGTTTGGCCAAAATGGCCATCATTATGTTTGGAGGAAAAAGGGGAGGCTTGCAAGCCGACGAACACCATCCCAACCGTGAAGCACGGGGGTGGCAGCATCATGTTGTGGGGGTGCTTTGCTGCAGTAGGGACTGGTGCACTTCACAAAATAGATGGAATCATGAGGGAGGACAATTATGTGGATATATTGAAGCAACATCTCAAGACATCAATCAGGAAGTTAAAGATTGGTCGCAAATGGGTCTTCCAAATGGACAATGACACCAAGCATACTTCCAAAGTTGTGGCAAAATGGCTTAAGGACAACGAAGTCAAGGTATTGGAGTGGCCATCACAAAGCCCTGACCTCAATCCCATTGAAAATGTGTGGGAAAAACTGAAAAAGCGTGTGCGAGCAAGGAGACCCACAAAACTGACTCAGTTACACCAGCTCTGTTAGGAGGAATGGGACAAAATTCACCCAACTTATTGTGGGAAGCTTGTGGAAGACTACACAAAACGTTTGACCCAAGTTAAACAATTTAAATGTCATGCCCTCCATGGCAGGAGCCTTCCTCTGCGCCGGTGCCCAGTCCAGGCACGGCATCCAGTCCAGCTCCAAGGCCGGTGCCTTCCTCTGCGCCGATGCCCAGTCCAGGCACGGCGGCCAACTCAGCTCCATGGCCGGAGTCCTCCTCTGCACCGATGCCCAGTCCGGGCACAGCATTCTACCCGGCTCCATGGCCGGACCCGTGGTCTGGGCAGGGGGCAAAGACCCGCACCGGAGCCGCCACTGATACTAGTCACCCCCCCCACCCTCCCCATTTGGTTTCAGGATTTGCGGCCGGAGGGGGTTTATAGATTTCTAGTTTGGTGGTTTGTGTGGTTCCCAATTAGAGGCAGCTGGTACTCGTTAACTCTAATTGGGGATCATATTTAGGTTGGCTTTTTCCCCACCTGCATTTGTGGGATATTATTTTGTGTTTGTGCATGTGTACCACGTAGTCACGTTCCGTTGTTTGTTTATTTGATTTCTTGTATTTTGCTTAAGTTTCACATTGGAATAAATATGTGGAACTCAATATCTGCTGTGCTTGGTCCCGTTCTTACGACAACCGTCACATTAAAGGCAATGCTACCAAATACTAATTGAGTGTATGTAAACTTCTGACCCACTGGGAATGTGATGAAAGAAATAAAAGCTGAAATAAATAATTAGTTAAAGTTATTCTGACATTTCACATTCTTAAAATAAAGTGGTGATCCTAACTGACCTAAGACAGGGAATCTTTACTAGGATTAAATGTCAGGAATTGGGAAAAACTGAGTTTAAATGTATTTGGCTACGGTGTATCTAAACTTCTGACTTTAACTGTATGTCGATTACGTCCATCGTCGCTTGCTCATTAATGATTAAATCGAAATTACGGAATGCCTCATCCATTCATTGTTCCCTTATGCCATAGTTTGTACATCTCAATGGTCAGTAGAAACCACATTTGTTTAAGCAAGTCAGCCATATCAGCTATGTTTTTTAAATAGACAGTAAACGAGTCTGAATTAATTGTTTCGCTGCCAGACAAGGCTCCACTGATATCCAGGTGTAGCAGTGGTAAGGATTCACTTCATTATGCTGGAAAGAAAGCTTGGCTGTTGGGATAGCTTGATATAGGCCCTAACAGTTTGTGGGCAACGCTTGTCGCTGTTATAGTGCAATTTATGTATTGTTTAGTGTGTTGTGTAGTCTTTGCTGGCATTTATCAGATTTTTTTTTTTAGCTTGCCCCTCTAGGATTTACATGCTAAAATCGCCACTGATTGTATAGGACTGTACTACAGTACAGTATACAGTGCATTTGGAATGTATTTAGACTCCTTGACTTTTTCCACATTTTGTTATGTTACAGCCTTATTTCCTCATAAAACTACACACATTACCCCATAATGACAAAGCAAAAACAGTTTTTTATAAATTGTAGCAAATTTATTAAAAAATATATAAAAAATGTAATATCATGTTTACATAAGTATTCAAACCCCTTACTCAGTACTTTGTTGAAGCACCTTTGGCAGCGATTACATCAAGTATTTTTGGGTATGACGTTACAAGCTTGGCACATCTGTATTTGGGGAGTTTCTCCCATTCCTCTCTGGAGATCCTCTCAAGCTCTTTCAGACCGGATAGGGAGCATTGCTGCCCAGCTATTTTTAGGCCTCTCCAGAGATGTTTGATCGGGTTCAAGTCTGGGCTCTGGCTGGGCAACATAAGGGCATTGACTTGGTTGTGTGCTTAGGGTCGTTGTCCTGTTCGAAGATGAACCTTTGCCCCAGTCTGAGGTCCTGAACAATCTGGAGCAGGTATTCATCAAGGATTTCTCTGTAATTTGCTATGTTTATCTTTCCCTCGGTCCTGACTAGTCTCTGACTTTCTGCCACTGAAAAACATTCCCACAGCATGATACTGCCACCACCATGCTTCACCGTAGGGATGGTGCCAGGTTCAGGCCAAAGAGTTCAATCTTGGTTTCATCAGACCAGAGAACCTTGTTTCTCATGGTCTATGAGACCTTTAGGTGCCTTTTGGCAAACTCCAAGTGAGCTGTAATGTGCATTTTACTGAGGAGTGGCTTCCATCTGGCCACTCTACCATAAAGGCCTGATTGGTGGAGTGCTGCAAAGATGGTTGTCCTTCTGGAAGGTTCTCCCATCTCCACAGAGGAACTCTGGAGCTGTGTCCGAGTGACTATCGGATTCTTGGTCACCTCCCTTACCAAGGCCCTTCTCCCCCTATTGTTCAGTTTGGCCGGCCGGCCAGCTCTAGGAAGATTCTTGGTGGATCCAAACTTCTTCCATTTAAGAATGATGGAGGCCACTGTGTTCTTGGTGACCTTCAATGCTGCATAAATGTTTTGGTACCCTTCCCCAGATCTGTGCCTCAACAGCAGCTAATGGGGATCCATAATGAATACATTGATTCTCGGGGCTCTACGGACAATTCCTTGACTTGTTTTTTTTTTTTTTTTTTTGCTCTGACATGCACTGTCAACTGTGGGACCTTATATAGATGTGTGTGCCTTTCCAAATCATGTCCAATCAATTGAATTTACCACAGGTGGACTCCAATCAAGATGTAGAAACATCTCAAGGATGATCAATGGAAATAGGATGCACCTCAGCTCAATTTTGAGTCTCATAGCAAAGGGTTTGAATACTTGTGTAAATAAGGTATATCTGTTTTTGTTTTTTATACATTTGCAAATGTTCTAAAAACCTGTTTTCACTTTGTCATTATGTGGTACAGTATGTAGATTGATGATGGGAAAACATTATTTAATCAATTTTAGAATGAGGCTGTAACATAACAAAATGTGGAAAAAGTTCATAGGTCTGAATACTTTCCAAATGAACTGTACTACCTAAGTCAAATCAAATCAAATCAAATCAAATTTTATTTGTCACATACACATGGTTAGCAGATGTTAATGCGAGAGTAGCGAAATGCTTGTGCTTCTAGTTCCGACAATGCAGTAATAACCAACAAGTAATCTAACTAACAATTCCAAAACTACTGTCTTATACACAGTGTAAGGGGATAAAGAATATGTACATAAGGATATATGAATGAGTGATGGTACAGAGCAGCATAGGCAAGATACAGTAGCTGATATCGAGTACAGTATATACATATGAGATGAGTATGTAAACAAAGTGGCATAGTTAAAGTGGCTAGTGATACATGTATTACATAAGGATGCAGTCGATGATATAGAGTACAGTATATACGTATGCATATGAGATGAATAATGTAGGGTATGTAAACATTATATAAGGTAGCATTGTTTAAAGTGGCTAGTGATATATTTACATCATTTCCCATCAATTCCCATTATTAAAGTGGCTGGAGTTGAGTCAGTGTCAGTGTCAGTGTGTTGGCAGCAGCCACTCAATGTTAGTGGTGGCTGTTTAACAGTCTGATGGCCTTGAGATAGAAGCTGTTTTTCAGTCTCTCGGTCCCAGCTTTGATGCACCTGTACTGACCTCGCCTTCTGGATGACAGCGGGGTGAACAGGCAGTGGCTCGGGTGGTTGATGTCCTTGATGATCTTTATGGCCTTCCTGTAACATCGGGTGGTGTAGGTGTCCTGGAGGGCAGGTAGTTTGCCCCCGGTGATGCGTTGTGCAGACCTCACTACCCTCTGGAGAGCCTTACAGTTGAGGGCGGAGCAGTTGCCGTACCAGGCGGTGATACAGCCCGCCAGGATGCTCTCGATTGTGCATCTGTAGAAGTTTGTGAGTGCTTTTGGTGACAAGCCGAATTTCTTCAGCCTCCTGAGGTTGAAGAGGCGCTGCTGCGCCTTCTTCACAATGCTGTCTGTGTGAGTGGACCAATTCAGTTTGTCTGTGATGTGTATGCCGAGGAACTTAAAACTTGCTACCCTCTCCACTAATGTCAATCCACATTGTGCAACTCTCTGGTGAACTCAAACTCTCCCTCAATCTAAATCATATCTTTTAATGTGAATCTCATTTTTGAATACCAAGGGGGGAATGTTAACGGGGGCATGCATACAGTAAGTGTCTATTAATGCCAATTTAGCAATGCAAATTGAGTCTAAAAAGGCCCGTTTGTGGCAGACCCAAAACCAACTCAGTGAGAAGTCTTTATGGCAAATATGTTTCAGTTTGTTGATTCCTTAAATACTGTATGTGTGCTCTCGGTTAGCCCATTCCTGAATAAATTCTGTTTGTTATATTTGGTCCGACTGCTGGAAGGACAAACAGAAAAATGGAGACGAGCGTGTTATCTAGTGCTGTTGAAGGACAACAGTGTTTGCTCAGAGGGTTGCCAAATTCAAAGGCTAAACATAGAAAGTGAGAGATGATACACTACATGAAGAGTAAACTTACAAAGCAGACATTTATATATGCTTGGCTTGAGTGTGTCATTATTGCATATGTATACATACATACTGAAGTAAAAACATTGACTGAGAGCCTGGTGCATTCCTTTGACAAGCACACACACCCATGCACACACACACACACACACACACACTTGCACTCACACACTTGCACTCCCACATATACCGGCCAAATTTGCTTAACGCTCCTGCAGAATCCTTAGTCAGGTTATCCTATAGCCTAATGCATGTACATGTCCAACAACTCTACAACACCTGTAGTGTGTGTGTGTGTGTGTGTGTGTGTGTGTGTGTGTGTGTGTGTGTGTGTGTGTGTGTGTGTGTGTGTGTGTGTGTGTGTGTGTGTGTGTGTGTGTGTGTGTGTGTGTGTGTGAATCAATGTCAATCTGCTCCACCTTATTCTGGAGTCGAAAGCTTCAAACAGCAGGTAAAAAGAAAACATCAAAAGGCAAATGTACAGTAGATGTATGAAAATCTATGAAAACGCCATGGACGGCAGTAGAAACCTAACACAGGGAAGGGTCACAAGAATATGGGTGAGAGAGCAGTTGGGGCACATGGATAAGTTAACAGCATCCCTATCTTCCATCTGTCTATTCGACATTTGAAATTCAATAAAAACAAGTAATGAGTGCAGCAGCACTGCCCCACCCCCTGTAGACCTCCATTTCTCTCTTTCACTCCTTCTCTCTTTCCCCTTCTGTCTTTTACTTTCCCTCTCCCTTGCTCTTTCTTTCTCTTACATAGCAACCGCAATCAAAATGGCAACTAAAGAGGGGCAAACTCCCAAACATCTGACCTAGATGATGTGGCGTCTTTGATAGCTGCACGTGATTGGGCGATGAGAGGCTGATGTGTGTTTGTCACTCGCCGATAGATGTCTGCTCTTAGCTGGATGGCTGTCAAGTAAAGCAAGCAGAGTGAAACTATATGAGGAATAGATATCCCAGCGAAACAAATACAGAAGTCAGACATCAAATACTCTGCAACATTAGAGTATAAATGTGATATTTAGTTCAAATGGAGGGGGTGGCATAGGAAATCAGAATGTCCGCAACAACAGCATAATGTACACAGAGGAACTATAGTCTATGTTTCTCTACATCATTCACCTAATCCAGGTTTAGAGGGATGTTCAATGTTACCACGTACTTCAACAACCTGGTGAGTCTTAGTGCATGTGTGTGTGAGTGTTGGCGGATGCAAGTAACACAAGGGGTACTCGTGGGACGTGGCCGAGGTAGTGGCACACAAAGCTCGGGGGGGGGGGGTTTGGAAAGGACACCCTTTTGAGGGGCTGCAGCTTTTCAGTGGGCTTTTTCAATAGACTCATTTCCACATCAAAAACAGCGCAGGAAAGGGATACTGCCTGGGGGTGGGGAGTAATGAGGAGCCCTTTCTCTCTTCTTCATGCTTTTTTGAAAGAGGGGGAAAAGCCCTGATGCTTTAATGATCTCCTTTAATCAAACGTATGGGCTGACACAGCCTTTTCCTTTCAGAGAGCACACAATTACACAGATACTCTATCTTGTCTGCTCTCCTACAATGCTATTAGGGATCTCTATTATAGTATTGTCTCCCAAAGGTTTTCTGCCTTTGTGAATGGTTCGGCTAAGAAGCTAGGACGTCAATGTGGCACATTTCGGTGGTTTTGATTGGTTGAATAAAGACTTTGGCTTGACTAACAAACCTTCAGAAAGATAAATTTCACATTCATGGTCTGAGTATTTTACTTTATGTCTGGAGAGATATTTTAAGCATATCCAATATCATTTCTCCAATTAACATTTGAATGATTAAGCACAGTATGTGAATTACAATGTAATTGTCAATTCCTGTTCGCATTTTGCAGGGAATTTGAATTACATGGATACTTTAATAACACTGCCATTCAAAAAGACCCCATTTCAAAGGAAAAAAGCACTAATTTGGAACTGAGGGTGTTAATCATGCAAACACATTTCCATTTGATTGTGGCATGGTGTCAGTGAGATTCAAACCTACGATCTTCTGTTCTCTAGCAATGGAATTTATCCACTGCGTCACCAGGATGGCGCTTGCATGGCATATGTTTTTAACTCATACAAAGCTGATCATTTTAGTCTTTCAAACAGACCCCATTTAAAGGAAACAAGCACTCGTTAAGACCAGGCGTGGACACCACACCTGAACACACTTAACAAGATAGAGGATAAAGGGAGTTTTGTTGATGCTAAGAACAGAACGTATACATTTTTAAATAACATTCTTAAAACGTTCTTTGAACATTAGTTTTCTTGTGTTTTTTAATTAAAACGATTTCTTAAAGCTCCCACCCAGTTTTTTAGTTACATTATGTCTATTAAAGTAACAAAAATGATACTTTATGTCTAATAAATCAGTGTGTTTATTTAAAAATATATATATAACCCTAAAATATATTTTTTATTTCCCTGAGCCTCCTTGGGCTACTGAAATGCTCCGTCTGATTGTGGGCATTAGGAATCCAAATTTAATATGAAATTTGATATTTACATACACTGCCTGATTGGCTGACAGGATGGTCTAGAGCCCACCCTCTTACCTGCTCAAAAAACAACAACAAAGGCACATGGTATTCAACTTGTCAGTTGGACCCTTAAAGCAACAAACTTTCATAGGTGTGTAGGCAACTTTTTGTCATCAAAACAAAAGGCATGCATAATGCACCTTCATTTGCTATATCATTGTTGTACTGTTTTCAATAGGTCACCATTAGATTTACATTTAACATGTAATTTAGCAGAAGCTCTTATCCAGAGCGACATACAGTTAGTGCATTCATCTTAAGATTGCTAGGTGGGACAACCACATATCACAGTCATAGTAAGTACATTTTTCCCCAATAAAGTATATTTTAGCAAAGTCAGAGCTAGTGGGGGTCAAGTGCAATTGTTAGTTCATGAAAGTCAGAAGATGCAGAACCAGAACAGCCTGTTTGCATGGTGGACCATCCTGGCCTACACCCTGTCTGCCGTCTATTCATTGCACAGTTAGCAATTCTAAGTATACTTAGTGTAACGAATAAGCAGGTGCAATCAGTGAGTTTAATTGGAACAAGCATAGCGTTACTACACAAACAGGCATTGTGTCGCAACATGAAAACGGAAACAATACTGCCTGATTGGTATACAACAGAGTTCTAAATGAAAGGGAAGTAATCAGGGTAGTGATGAAGTCCAGGCTTGCCTAATGATGGGGTGCAGGTGTGCGTAATGATGGTTTCCAGGTGTGAGTAATGATTGGTTGTCAGGACCGGTGGTTAGTAGACCTGCGACGTCAAGCGCAGGAGCGGGAGTAGACGTGACAATGGTCAATAGTATAATCTTCAGTATCATCACAAAGTCTGTTTCACCATTTTGCAAAAATACTTTGTGGCTATATTGGAGGTTATAACTTGTTTAAATGTTTCTAATGACTAAACACTCATATAAATAAAGCAACCAGACTCCCCGCTCTGCTGATGAGTATTTTCATCCCCTCATACAGGAGTAATAAATGCTAAAGCTCTAGTGCACTAATTTGATGGAATTCTACTTTCTTCATAATTATTTTCTTTTTTAATTGTGGTTTATCAGGTGCTGGAGTACCCTCAGCACCCCTACTTTTTTATTTATTTTTTATTTATTTCACCTTTATTTAACCAGGTAGGCAAGTTGAGAACAAGTTCTCATTTACAATTGCGACCTGGCCAAGATAAAGCAAAGCAGTTCGACAGATACAACGACACAGAGTTACACATGGAGTAAAACAAACATACAGTCAATAATACAGTATAAACAAGTCTATATACAATGTGAGCAAATGAGGTGAGAAGGGAGGTAAAGGCAAAAAAGGCCATGGTGGCAAAGTAAATACAATATAGCAAGTAAAACACTGGAATGGTAGTTTTGCAATGGAAGAATGTGCAAAGTAGAAATAAAAATAATGGGGTGCAAAGAAGCAAAATAAATAAATTAATTAAATACAGTTGGGAAAGAGGTAGTTGTTTGGGCTAAATTATAGGTGGGCTATGTACAGGTGCAGTAATCTGTGAGCTGCTCTGACAGTTGGTGCTTAAAGCTAGTGAGGGAGATAAGTGTTTCCAGTTTCAGAGATTTTTGTAGTTCGTTCCAGTCATTGGCAGCAGAGAACTGGAAGGAGAGGCGGCCAAAGAAAGAATTGGTTTTGGGGGTGACTAGAGAGATATACCTGCTGGAGCGTGTGCTACAGGTGGGAGATGCTATGGTGACCAGCGAGCTGAGATAAGGGGGGACTTTACCTAGCAGGGTCTTGTAGATGACATGGAGCCAGTGGGTTTGGCGACGAGTATGAAGTGAGGGCCAGCCAACGAGAGCGTACAGGTCGCAATGGTGGGTAGTATATGGGGCTTTGGTGACAAAATGGATTGCACTGTGATAGACTGCATCCAATTTGTTGAGTAGGGTATTGGAGGCTATTTTGTAAATGACATCGCCAAAGTCGAGGATTGGTAGGATGGTCAGTTTTACAAGGGTATGTTTGGCAGCATGAGTGAAGGATGCTTTGTTGCGAAATAGGAAGCCAATTCTAGATTTAACTTTGGATTGGAGATGTTTGATATGGGTCTGGAAGGAGAGTTTACAGTCTAACCAGACACCTAAGTATTTGTAGTTGTCCACGTATTCTAAGTCAGAGCCGTCCAGAGTAGTGATGTTGGACAGGCGGGTAGGTACAGGTAGCGATCGGTTGAAGAGCATGCATTTAGTTTTACTTGTATTTAAGAGCAATTGGAGGCCACGGAAGGAGAGTTGTATGGCATTGAAGCTTGCCTGGAGGGTTGTTAACACAGTGTCCAAAGTGTACTTCCAGCGGCTATGGGTGCCACACAAGCAAACCACATCATATTCTCATTTCTATCTTTCCTGTAACAAAGCCAATAATTTATAGAGTAGTCCTCAAGTACATTGACGTTTCACTATTTCTGTTCTGACAATCAGCCAAATGTTAGCTTTGTCTTTGATCTGTTTGTGCTATATAGCCAACTCCTATGTATAGCCAAGCCAACTGCTATGGTAACACAACATGACAACCATCATACATTAGAAGTTGGAAAGACAGCATAAACAGATCTGGGACCAGGCTATAGCTTTTCTACAACCTGCACCAACAGCTTGGTATGTACAGCAACCACCACCAGCATAAACCTAGGAGGGTTAGGAGGGAACCAATTCAGCTGCTTCTCTGCCAGTCGATGTTTACCTGTCTGTCCTGTCTGTGTGTGTCTCATACTCTTCATCCTAGTCTTCACCAAGTAGCTCCTAGTAGCATCTTCCTCTTAAGTCCATGACCTCATGGTCCTCATCCTGCATTTCTCAGCGATGACCCTTTAGCACATAAGAAAGGGGATCATGAAAGAAAGGGACTTGTGGAGCTACAAGTTATCAACCTGTTGGCATATAATCCTAGTTTTCACTCTCACATTTGAAAATATGTAACATAATTTAATATCTGATAGTTCATAACTGAAATAATATGACAATGTATGCCTGTAGCAAAGTCAAACCAGCTAGACATCCAGCCTGAGCTTTCATAAGTCATATGATCTATCATAAGGGTTATACATTCATTATTGCATTCAACATCCAGAAGGATTACTATTTTTTAGGAATCATATCAGATAAATATACACCTAATGAGATATCTCGCTAGCTAATAATAAGAGCTACCCTCTTTCTTTTTCTGGCTGGAAGGCTAGTAACTACAAATCCAATCACACTCCTGTATTTTTATTTTAAAAACATTTTTTTACCTTTATTTAACTTGGCATGTCAGTTAAGAACAAATTCTTATTTACAATGACGGCCTACCCCAGCCAAACCCAGACGACGCTGGGCCAATTGTGCTCCGCCCTATGGGACTCCCAATCATGGCCGGATGTGATACAGCCTGGATTCAAACCAGGGACTGTAGTGACGCCTCTTGCACTGAGATTAGTCCACTGCACCACTTGTTTTAGCTCTAATACCTAATGACAAATACTCCTTAAATTGTCAATTTGAGCATTTTATTTTGTACAGTCATCAAAGAAAACACAATACACATGCTAAATCAAGAAGGATACCTTGGTCCGTTTTGGGTGAATGACTGACTGCAGCTTTAACAACAGTCAACAGGCTAGCTACCATTGGTAGCTAGCAATCTAGTTATCATTATTTGAGGATACACTATAGTTGGCCTGGAAATATGATGACATTGCTAAAGTAGGCAAGCAATTAGTAGGAGATAACTTTGCCATCATTATCATGTCATCAAATTTACTTTAGAGAGATAGCAATTGTCATAACTAGAAAAGTTTGCAATAATATCTTTAGCTAGCTAAGATCCAGTTCTGTCCCTCAATCTTAGCTAGCTAGCTAAAATGATTCGCCATCTAAAGTCAAATTGGTGACATCACAGTAATGACAAAAGGTTGTCCTACTAATGATTTGCCTCCTTTAGAAATGTCATAGTTTTTCCAAGTCACTATAATGCACTTTAAACTAAATCTTCATCAGTGCATGGTGACTCAGAGAATGCCATTGAGTAACTAGTAGAACATTCATTCAGGCATCAGACCTCACAAGAACATTCAAAACAATATTGTGACGAAGCATCCAACCCATGAATAGCATGTTCTTCACTTATAATTGAACATAACTATCCATCTAGACACTTACTTCATGAATGGTTGCTGTTGCTGCCGATTTCAAGATCCATGCGATGCTTGATGGAGCTGCTGGGAAATCCACATGTGTACCATGCTCTTACCAAGCTCTAAGAAACATATGGTTCTCAGAACATTTTGTGCTAGCTGGGAAGTGTTTATGCATGTCACCCATTTAGAAACTTGAAAGCTGGCACACATTCATTTCGCTTTATTGTGACTGGTACATGTGGTTTACATACCACAGAGGGGTCCCAATGTGCAGCTCCAAGACAAACCCAGCTTTTTATGGTGAAATGTAACAGTGGTTTCAGCTCCACGGGGAGACGTGCTGACAAGCCATGGACAATGTCTGCGCAGGCAGGACGCAGGCACCAGCAACAGGGAAGAGAGGATGATAAAAACGTAATGTCCCTATTTAAGGATAGGCTGGTGGGCTGGACCAGCCCAAAATGTAAATATCATCATTGTTAAGGCCTAATGTGAAATGATGAGGTATAAATGGGTCTGCAGCAGAGTAGCAGACATCTGCTATACTGTACCTATTCAACAAGGATAATGCCATGTATTCTTTAGCTTTATAAAGGCTGAACTTTTGAAAAGCGTGACATTTTAACTGCCTGTGTGTTATATTTGGGAAACACAGAGAAAAATGTCCTTAAAGGCAGTGTCATGACATCGTTAAAACTCTGTCTCTCTCTTTCCCGCACCATGGAATGCTGTCACCCCATGTAAGTTATTTTTTGCTGGAGATGATGTTTCATTGGAAAACAGAAAGTTCAGCATAGCTTCACAAACACAGGCAGGCAGAGGCCTGGAGGCGCTGACTGTTTTCCACCTCAACTGAGGCTGCAGGTTAAAAAAAATATTAACGCTTTTGTCAACCGACAACAAATTTGGTACAAGGCTTAACTGTGTGGAACACACAGCTTTTTGTTCGCATTTTACTCAAGCATTTTGTATTCCACAAATGTGACAGAACACTGATGCAATGCAAGGACAGAGTTATACATGAAAGGGCATATAAAATGAACAGCTGATGTCACTTGGGAAAATATGACTAGTTTTGCCAGTGAGAGCTTCATACTGTAGGTGGGTCCACAAGGTCATCAAAGTCTACTGAAAAATAAACAAAAATGAATAAATGTAGGAACGTCACCCAAACTAATGATATATTTATTTTATTCATACAATATATTCTTGCATCTTAGATCATTATTACCTCAAAAAAATGACCACTGTAGAGCTTGTCAATTTGAAGAGGCACTGTAGCAAATCTAAATCAAAATGTTTTTTTGCAAAATGAATATTTTCAAAGCAGTTATTTAAACCAAAACATTTTTATACTATTGTAGAATGTCTTTGCTTTGCTCATGTTTATGACAACTACCCCTAACAAGTTGACATATGTTGTAAAGTAATGGAGAGAGTAAAGTCATCAGTGAAAATATATAAATATGTTTTATTAACGTCAATTTTTCAAAAAAATATAAATTTTCAAAAGGCACTTGTACATCTCAACAGACCCTATATTCATCTCATAACTCTTTAGTACGTGCACTTACATACAATATACAAAAACTTATGAAACACCATGAAGAACTTGCAATTAAATATACAACACAATAAATAAACTTACAGGGAGGGGAGCATAAACCAAATATTGATACATCCATGCCAGTTCTCTTTTGCATTCATGTTCAGTTAGTTAAGCAGAAACAACCAATTGTATGGCATGCTATACAATAAATGTTCCCTTTAGAAGCTTATCTGATTTTGCACCAAACTGTGTGGTTTAACTGCAAACAATTTGGATAATGTCCCCAAACGACAGCACAAACACTGTCACTTTCAGGTATTGCTACTCAACGAACATCAGATGCAGTCCAACCTGAGCTTTTCAAATGATCACATAACAAAATAGCCTCCTTTCTCTTTGGCATTGTCTTTACAAAACACTTTGAGAAACGTTACTTGAAGTGTCAGACGTGTGTTGGGCTCTCTATGTAAGAGTCTGTTTTGGACATGTGGAGCACCACGGCTGGGGCCTTATAGTGGCAGTGGGAACTGCTGCAGCTGACGCTGCCACAGGGCTTCCTGCTAGTCCGCACCGCCAGCTTCCTGTTGCACAGACCCTGCCAGGTCTGCAGGGTCTTGGAGCTCCACACCCACACACCGCTGGTGATGCCCACCACCAGAGACATAAAGATCTTCAGCATGAACACCGCCACGGTGGGCACCGACTCCTCCAGGGAGCAGTCCTCGTTCCGGCGTCCAGGCAATGAAACACACTTGCTTTCCAGAACCCGGAACTTCCAGTAGTCCATGTTGAGCCTCTCATAGAAGTAGCATATGATGACGCAGGTGGCGGGCACCGTGTACAGGATGGAGAACACACCGATCTTCACCATCAGCTTCTCCAGCTTCTCCGTGTTAGTGCCGCCTGTCTTCATTATCTTGCGGATGTGGAAGAGTGCTACGAAGCCCGTGAGGATGAAGGAGGTGCCAATGACCAGGTAGCAGGACAGAGGGATGAGCACGAAGCCAGTCAGGGCGTTGACATCCATGCTGCCTACGTAGCACAACCCCGTCAGCTCGTCCCCGGCCACCTTCCTCATGGTGAGGATGACTATGGTCTTCATGGCTGGGATGCCCCAGGCGGCCATGTGGAAGTAGCTGCTGTGGGCCTCGATGGCCTCGTGGCCCCACTTCTTACCAGCGGCCAGGAACCAGGTGAGGGTGAGGATGACCCACCAGATGGATGAGGCCATACCAAAGTAGTAAAGGATGAGGAATACGATGGTGCAGCCCGTGGACTCCAGCCCCTCCTGGATGATGTAGAGCTCGCCATTCTCCCGGTCACAGGCGATGTTCTCGGCCCCGGCCACCGAGCGGATGACGAAGGCCACCGAGTAGACATTGTAGCACATGGAGAGGAAGATGATGGGCCGCTCCGGGTACTGGAAGCGCTGCGGGTCCAGCAGGAAGGTGAGGACGGTGAAGGCGGTGGAGACAAAGCAGAGTGTGGACCACACCGCCATCCAGATGAAGGCAAAGTCCTTGTCCTTCTTTGACCAGAACACGTCTACTGCAGAGGAGCAGCGTGGGGCGCACGACTGGCTCTTCTCCACGTACTGGAACTTCTCCGGGTTCTCGCAGGAGCCCAGGCTGGTGCCAGAGCGCCCGCTGGTACCTGAGCTGGGCTGCCTGGGTCTGGGGGGCACCGGGAGCATGCCCTCCCCCTTCTTGGTCTCCTGCTTTGTGTCATTCTCAGGCGCCTCCATGCAGAGGGAGTTGGGGTCATTTTTAGTGGGAAGCTTGGAGCAGTCCAGTGAGTCAGGCCAGCCGAAGCTGAACTTCTCCATGATGGGAGAGCACTTCTGCCTGGCCTGCTCACACATTGGTCGGCAGGCAGGAATGGTGGTGGACACTTTGTCAGTGCACATGGGGACGTAGAGGGAGCAGAGGAAAAAGCGCAGGTGAATGTCACAGCCATATTCCACGAGAGGGGAAAACTCATTCAGTTTGATGCTGGCCTCTGCTTGGCTTGCATATTTCATGAAGTTGGGCATTCTTGTCATATTGTAGCCAATGCCCTGGCACATGGGGATGGTGATGGGTTCACATTTTGCAAGTCTGCCTCTCTCTAGATCATAGGCTCCGATCTCCAAGCTGGATGCAACAATAACAAGTTGGCACCACATTAAAATGGCAATCCTCAAATGAAAAACATCCATGGTGATATCAGGAAAGTGTATGTATCACGAAATGCTTAACGTATTAAAACAGAAAATAGAAGTTAAATATTTCATCCCATGAGAAAAATTGCTTGGAGGAAAAAAACTGGTGCCCAACGTGTAAATTTCCCCACTGTCAAATCTGATGAAAGCATTGTAGCATATCCAAGTTGGCGAGATAACTTTAATCAGTATTAAAGTTATCTCCTATGGTCAAACTCCGCAAAACGTTTTTCCTGTGAACAGTATGCGAATTACAAAGGGGGATAAAAATGTGCTTGTTGTTACAGTTCCAAATCCAGTCGGTTTTTTTAAAGCACGATACGCTTCACATGTTTACCAAATTGAAGGCAACAATGCTGTGAAAGTTAGAATGGAAAACAATGAGTCTATAATATACCACTGGTAGTACGCATATTAAAATATCAAACCAGGCAGTTGAGTTGAACCGTTATTTGCCGTAATAATCCTCGGTAATGTCCTTATTTTCCCGAATAGATTTTTAGTTGACAGGCAATTCAGAATCCCATGTTAGTAGGCTCCTGTTTGTAACCACACAAGCGCACAGCACGGAGGGATACTGTCTCGTTTAAAAATAGTCAAGTTGTCCAGCTCTGCCTGTCTTCCTCTCCCTCAATCGCTTGAGTGCATTATCTTTTTCTGTGCTCGCACTCTGCCTCTTCAATAACGGGGCGGGAATTAAGTGACGAGCTTGTGTCGCCCCGCCTAAAAAAACTAATTCTCAAATGACTTTTTCTTACTGGCTTTACGCAGAAATTACAAGATGGGAATTCAATCATGGGACAAATTCATCTATTGGTCACCTAGCGCGGTTGATGTAATGAAAGTGCGTATATTACTCCCCGTTAAAAAATATTTTTTATCGACATTCCACGCGGTGGTCTTAAGTGAAAATAGCTTAGGTTGTTGTCACAAGCTTAGGTTTTGTGCATCCTGATGGTGAACATTTACTAATATTGAGTGCCAATCAATCTATGGTTCAGTTTATTTTCACCATTAAAATCAATAACAACAATTATATAATCTACATTTCAATTAGTTTCAATAGGAATGTGTGGGACAAGGACTTTTTTGGGGACAAGAATGATATATATCATAGGCTATGTAATAAGCATGTTCCATAATGCTTATAAAACAACAAGCTTTGGTCAAGCATAAGTAGTCCATCACCTGACCTATGTCTTCATGAAACATGACCTTTCATAATATACAGAGGACATTAGCATTCCAGTCAATATGAAGTATTTTGTACCATGTCTTGTGCTGCTACCATGTTGTGCTGTTGCAATGTTGTGTTGCCACGATTCTGTTGTCATGTTGTGTTGCTACCATGCTGTGTTGTCATGTGTTGTTTCCATGCTATGTGGTTGTCTTAAGTCTCTCTTTATGTAGTGTTGTGGTGCCTCTCTTATCGTGATGTGTGTTTTGCCCTATATATTTTTTAGCTTTTTGTTTAAATCCCAGCCCCCGTCCTCATCAAAATAGATTTAAATTAGCATAGAGCCTGAAAAACTCCTTTCCTAGGATACTGGGCCATTCCCTATTAACAAGGGGCAGATGATTGCAAACTAAATGTAAATAAGGTGTAAGCTCAATGAAGTTTGAACTTTAATGATGGCTCTTTCTATTTTCTCCATGTCAGATATCTGTGTCTCTCTTACTGAGCAGTGACTGTACAACATGGGGTTAACTGGAACAGTTAGAGTTGAAGACCTGATAGGCTATTGTTCCCATCTAGTGGTCACTTTCCACACAGCATCCATCCATGGTGCATTGCACACATAGAAGAAAGAGGAGTCATAGGCTTCCACAAGTCATTGATCAATTGCTTCAGTTAACCTTTGGAAGCCCAGTATATGAACTGCAGTAAAAGGCCTGCTTTGTATGAATTTGTAAATACTTTGTGCTTGTACTCAAATGCCATCTCATCTATCAGTTTCTCAAAAACAATTGAGAAAGTGATAGTTGCTTATTGTGGTCGTCTGCCTAGTACTGAGAGACTCTGAAGGGGAAACAGAATAACCCATGATGTTCTCCATATAGGCTCAGTCAGAACCCCCTCATCTCTCTTCCTCCTCCTGAAGCATACAGCCTTGTGTTTTGACAGTTTCCAATTAATGGTACAGTAACAAAACCTATAGAAGGTCCGCTTCTATACACAGGGTTATTCGATTGTCTGTTTTGTTTGGACAAAATCACTAGGGCCATGTTTTCCATATGAAAACCTCTCCATCTCTGGGCCTAGGCCTACATGAGGCCAGGGTACCTCTCTATTAGGCTAACCCATATCAATTCCCCTCTTGACCAAACTGCGGGTCGGAGGGGTGACAAGAGCGGCACCTGTTTCCCAGAACCCATCTCTCAGCTCCATTCTCATGCTAAGCAGCCCTGCACAGGAGAGTGCACTCTGAGTGCCAGAGCGAGACTCCCCAAAAAACATCCCCGTTCCTGAAGGCACTTAGGAAAGCAGGCCCACTTGTCACGTTCCCACAGACTACAGGATCGGTTCACCACTCTCTGGCTTATTTTTTTTTCTTTCTCCGACGGGTCAATTTCCTGCTCATTTAAATGAAATGGGATTCCTTTTGGCGGCTGTTTTTGTTTTGGCTGAGAGCTGTTTAAGCAGCGCTTTCCACGTACTCCGCAAGTCTTCTTCAGCCTGCCATGAAAGGGGCTATTCTTTGCGCTTGCTGGATGAGGAGAAAATAAAGAAAGGGAAACCACAGCTACAAGAGCAATCAGTCAATGTTAAAATTGTAGGTATCAGGATGGGGAAGAGCTTTTTCATAAACTTCACCATTAGCTAACTTATTTAAACTAACAGGCTGCTGCACTGACACAAAGGGTGTGTGTGTGTGTGCGTGTGTGTTTCAGAGGACTAATCTACCATGTTGGTCAAAGGCACAAACTGTGGGGGCACTGACTAATGATTCTGTAGTTCAAGAGAAGTTTGGGTTATATACGCAGAGAATAAAAAATTAAAACATGTATATTTTGATGTGGTGCTAGAGCCTGGGTCAGAGACCACATCATTTACTCATCTCTAATTGTGTTACTATTAGTAGGTTTGCCTTTATGGTTGTGGTAGAGTTAAGAAATATAACACACAAAAAAGCCATACATAAGTGAGGGAACAATTTTGATAATGTCAAAATGACATTTTATATGACATGCTTAAACCTAGAATCTTTAATTTAAATAATAACAAAGCGGTCGCCCCACCTTAGTTTTGGTAAAAAGTTGAGGGATGGGTCTGGAGAAATGTAGCCACTCTCAAATCCATAGACAGAGCTATGGATGCAAGGACTGACCATCCATTATATCAACATTATAGTTTAACCATGTTTTGAGGCTATACAGTGCTTGTTTACATTTACATAGTTGTCATGACTGGCCTGTTCGGGTCAGGTTACTGTGGACCACACCCGCCAGAGTGGGAGAGATCGAGAGGTATGGAGGTGGGGGGTTTTATGACACCTCACGCCCATTGTAAATCTTAAGGCAGCAGACAAAATCCCTTTGTCCTCTCACTGTATAGGAATGGAATGTATGATTGGCCTATGGAGAACCTACCTCCGAACAGTAACATGCAATAAATGAACTTTCGGACAATATGTTTCGTCAGCCAAAATGGTAGTAATGACGATAGATGGCATATGAAAATGAATGTCGTTTTTGTTATGTTATTAAAAGTTAAATGATGACGTTATAACGAAAACATTGTAACTTGGAAGAGTTTTCACAATATACACCTGATGTTTGCATAATGTACGTTGTGTGAAAATGTCCAGATCAAATAGGAAGTTTTTGTAAAGATGAAATGTGATGTTAGTTGTCTAAATTGGATCTGAGTAAAATCCAGACCTTGCCTCGTAACTAGTTATGCCCAGAGAACTTGCCATAAAGGCGGAAACGCCAATTTCTGACCCGAGGGTACAAAACATGCGAGTTAAGAATTAACATTATGACAAGGTGACCACGAGCTGCAGTCAAGGTCTGATTATTTGTAACCCCAAAACATGGTTGAAGAAGACAAAGGAACCTTTTAACAATCTATGCTACGGATGAGTAGCTGTGTCTAAGACGGTGAATTCAAGCAGGACCACCCTGTTATTCTCTCCAAGGTATCGTGTGTCTACACTGCTTTCATTCCCATGCTGGAACCACCTATATGGCTGATTAGCTGTCCTCAGAAGACCCCTCTTTCAGAACAAGGGTGAAGAAACAGGCCACTAAGACAAAGGACACTGACATCGTGAGGACAATCAGAGAGTTAGACCCGATAACCAAAGAAGTGCCGTCATCAGAGGAGAAGGCGAACCCGGTCCACGAAGAGATACCCCATCAGAGACCTTCGACACGTAATTACATCATTATATTCTGACCCATAAGAGCGGCAGTTCAGGGCAAGGTTAGGGCTAAACTAAACATAGTTTTAAAATGTACCCAAGTGTGCTTTTCTCTCTTTTGAAATCACCATTTTGTGTAACATGTGTCATATTGTGTTGGCCTGCTAGGAACCTGTTTCATTGTACTAAGTTCTAATCAATAGCCCAGACTGTGTGTTTGTGTATCTTATATTATCATTTTAGCTTGTTAGTAAATAAATAATCAACTCAATTGGTGTGCTACGGACTTATTTAATGGGACTCGCGTTTGTGCAGATTCCCGGATTATGAGACGTTCAGAATGAGACTGTAGAGGAAATTAATTAATTAATTAGCAGCTGTTGTAAAATTGATATTCTGATATTCTTTGAGTTCATTTGGGAAATAGAAACTCAATAAAGCCAAACTTTCCCATGGTGCCGTAGTTTACTGAGTTAATAATTACCTGATTCATTTAACCATGTAATTATAAACAGTTAATCATTCGATGAACAGCAGTCGTCACAATCAATCCAACGTCACACAAGCTAATATTTTGGGTTCTGATGGGGTATGACAGTTGAACTAAACTCATGAGGCATTTATAAGTTATATTCTTCAGGAATCAATGGGTAGCCTACACAGTATATCATTAATTTAAAAGTCAAAACATTGATGTAGCAACTAAGGATTCTAGCTTGAATGGAAATTTTAAAAATCCTACATCTACACTCCATAAATTCACAGTGTCCGAATATTTTTTAATTTTTTAGGAGTAGCAGTTGGAACCATAACTTTTTTTAAGCCTAGAAAAATGTGACATTCTAATTGGTTGACAACCATGGTAGCCACTAGGATTTCAAAGGTTAATCTTTTCACCACCCCATTACCCATCTGCCAGCTGTCATACTCTCAAACACTAAAACACAACTGTACTCACAGCAGAGCACAACGCTGCCCTCACAAAAGACCTACTGTCTCGTCATAATAGGTGGAATTAGTTACAAGACAGGTAATTGGTCAGATTCATGAGGTAGACATGAGAACAATGTACTATTCTATACCAAAACTTGGTGAAACAAGGCTATAATGTTGTATCAGAGCTTAGCTTTAGGGTGCATACATGAATATGAATGAAGAGAATCGATAGTAGCCCAGTCATTTAACTTCTTTCAGTAAAATTAAAACTACTTGGTTGGAGATTCAAAGCCAGATTTGCACAATTAGCCCTGACCACATTTTGTCCAGGTTTCAGAAGATGAAGGTTTCACAGAGTTTCAAGGAAAAACAATTTCAAACCAAGAACATACAGGAAATATTTGACAAAGGCTAATTGATCTGTTCAGAACCTATTTAGGAAGACTGCTCCACCCAGAGACAAAGTTTAAACAAGATAGTTTCCATCTTGGCTCAGTGAAAACTCAATACCGGTATTCTGACTTGAAAAAAACATATTACTTTTACATTGTGTCTCCAGACAGACCTGCCTTTTACAACATTTGTGGTGTCTTTCCCCTGGCACTTATTTTCATTAAGGACGAGCGTGTTTGTGTAACGTCTCGCTCTAAATGCTTTGCACATAAGTCATCAATTTTCCTAATGAGTGACAGGCCACAAAAGCGTCCAATTCTTTTGCTTGGAAAACACATCTGTCTTCTCAATCAAACCTGGTGTGGTACCACAGTGACCTGTATGCCTTTAGGGGCAGATGAAGTAGAGAGATGGTGAATATGCCTATTTCAACCACAGGCCAAGACGACATGGTGTTTGCGGTCTTCTGTTGGCTTCTGCCCTGAAATAGAGCAAACCTGGCAGTAGCTGCACGCGTTTGGCCTCCTTAGAACTATGAACAGAATGCAGGATGCCAAGGAAAGCAAATATTTTGGGAAATTTGAACAGAAATTGTCAGAAGCAGTCTGGGCTCTAGATGCAGCAGACTCCATTAAATAGTCTCCCTCTTGTTACTAGAGAAATCAGACATGGGAGGGAAAAAATCTTCAAATGTGAGACTTATACCAGCACAGTGTGGAATATAGGCCTACAGCCTCCTTCTTCTTCCCCTTTGCTACAAACTCAGTTTAGGTAAAGGAGGAGGCAAAACATCTCAGCCCAAGAGGTCTCTACTAAGCAAACAGACACTCACTCTCATGTCCCACTAGGACCTGAGGGATGGAAACATACGTATGTGGCAGCAGGAGTTAAGGCGTCCATAGTTTCCCAGACTAAACTGTCCGGGAAACAGGTTGTGCATACTGTATATTATGACTACATTTTGTGACATTTATTATTATTATTTTTTTGCTTGTTGCTTGTTGTTGTTTTTTTTTTGCTTGTTCATGCACAAATGTTTCTCGAGGCATTCTCAAGTCTACGGCCCTTCGTCGGTGATTGGTCAACAGTAGGGATTCTTCAACAAAGTGTTTCTTGTCATTCAATGTGAGACAAATAATTTATGTACATTTTTTCACTTAAGAAATACTTCCCCAAACATCTTAGTTAGATTTAAAATTGCACGACTAAGATCTCATCTGCAGAAGCGGGAAAAATACCTGGAAGGGGTGCTTCCGCCTCACTTGTCACCGCCTCTGGGGCCGCCTCTTTACTCAAGGGCAGTGTCTTTACGGGACACAAACACACACACACAGTCCCATCTCTCATGCCTGAACAGACAGCAGATATTTATATCACAGCCACGGGAATACATTTAGAGCATGAGCCTGGCTTGTCGACTCCCTAGAGGGGCTAGACGTGTGAGCTGTAAGCTCTTGAGCAGTGCACAGCAAAATAGTTCTTGAGAACAACCTAAAAGAATGAAACAGTGTAGACAGCTGACTGAGCATGCCCGTGCAAGTTAATATAGATTATAAAAGTATTCCGATAATTATCCTAATTTCTAAAGTGTAGTCTTGCCCACAATGATCAAAAATAAGCCACTTCCCACCATCAATGTTGAGACTATCAGTAAACCACAGCTATAAACCCTATAGACCTATATTGCTATTCATATAAAGTCAATTAATTGGACATGATTTGGAAAGGCACACACCTGTCTATATAAAGGTCTCACAGTTGACAGTGCATGTCAGAGCAAAATCCAAGCCATGAGGTCGAAGGAATTGTCCGTAGAGCTCAGAGATTTGTTTCGAGGCACAGATCTGAGTACAAAAACATGTATGCAGCATTGAAGTTCCCCAAGAACACAGTGGCCTCCATCATCCTTAAATGGAAGAAGTTTGGAACCACCAAGACTCTTCCTAGAGCTGGAGGTGACCAAGAACCCAATGGTCACTCTGACAGAGCTCTAGAGTTCCTCTGGGGAGATGGGAGAACCTTCTAGAAGGACAACCATCTCTGCAGCACTCCACCAATCAGGAATTTATGGTAGAGTGGCCAGACAGAAGCCACTCCTCAGTAAAAGGCACATGACAGCCCACTTTGAGTTTTCCAAAAGGCACCGAAAGACTCTCAGACCATGAGAAACGAGATTCTCTGGTCTGATGAAACCAAGATTGAAGTCTTTGGCCTGAATGCCAAGTGTCACGTCTGAAGCATGGTGGTAGCAGCATTATGCCGTAGTGATGTTGTTCAGCGGCAAGGACTGGGAGACTAGTCAGGTTCGAGGGAAAGATGAGCAGAGCAAAGTACAGAGAGATCCTTGATGAAAACTTGCTCCAGAGCGCTCAGGAGCTCAGAATGGGGCGAAGGTTCACCTTCCAACAGGACAACGACCCTAAGCACACAGCCAAGACAATGCAGGAGTGGCTTCGGGACAAGTCTCTAAATGTCCTTGAGTGGGCCAGCCAGAGCCCGGATTTGAACCCGATCGAACATCTCTAGAGAGACCTGAAAAAAACTTTGCAGCGACGCTCCCCATCCAACCTGACAGAGCTTGAGAGGATCTGCAGTGAAGAATGGGAGAAACGGCCTCCCGGGTGGCGCAGTGGTTAAGGGCGCTGTACTGCAGCGCCAGCTGTGCCATCAGAGTCCCTGGGTTTGCGCCCAGGCTCTGTCGTAACCGGCCGCGACCGGGAGGTCCGTGGGGCGACGCACAATTGGCCTAGCGTCGCCCGGGTTAGGGAGGGCTTGGTCGGTAGCGGTGTCCTTGTCTCATCGCGCACCAGCGACTCCTGTGGCGGGCTGGGCGCAGTGTGGGCCCAAGGTGGCCAGGTGCACGGTGTTTCCTCCGGCGCATTGGTGCGGCTGGCTTCCGGGTTGGATGCGCGCTGTGTTAAGAAGCAGTGCGGCTTGGTTGGGTTGTGTATCGGAGGACGCACGACTTTCAACCTTCGTCTCTCCCGAGCCCGTACGGGAGTTGTAGCGATGAGACAAGATAGTAGCTACTACAACAATTGGATACCACGAAATTGGGGAGAAAAAGGGGTAAAAAAATTGTTTTTAAATAAATAAAAAAGAATGGGAGAAACTCCCCAAATACAGATGTGCCAAGCTTGTAGCGTCATACACAAGGCTTGATGATGTAATCGCTGCTAAAGGTGTTTCAACAAAGTACTCAACAAAGTACTCAACAAAGTACTGAGTAAAGGTTTGACTACTTATCTAAATGTGATACTTCAGTTTTTTTTAATAAATTAGCAAACATTTATAAAAACCTGTTTTTGCTTTGTCAATATGGGGAATTGTGTGTAACGTAACAAAATGTGGAAAAAGTCAAGGGGTCTGAATACTTTCCGAAGGCACTGTACATGTACGTAAGGGTAAAAGTGTCTAGGTAATCAGGATATATAATAACCAGAGTAGCAGCAGCATGTGTAAAGAGTGTGAAAGTGTGTCAATATGCATGTGTGTGTGTCTGTATTGCTGTGTCAGTATGGTATGTGTGTGTGAGTAGAGTCCAGTGAGTGTGCATTCAGCCAGTGCAAGAGAGTCCATGCAACAACAAAAAAAGCGGGTCAAATGGAAACAGTCCGGAAAGCCATTTGATTAATTGTTCAGCAGTCTTATGGCTTGGGGGTAGAAGCTGTTCAGGAGCCTTTTGGTCCCCGACTTGGCACTCCAGTACCACTTGCCTGCGGTAGCAGAGAGAACAGTCTATTTGTATTTGCATTTATTATGGATCCCCATTAGCTGCTGCCAAAGCAGAGGGTAGTGCGGGCCGTACGTAGCTCCTTGTGGTTGGCCAAGCAGTTGCCATACCATGCGGTGATGCAGCCAGTCAAGAGGCTCTCAATGGTGCAGGTGTATAACTTTTTGAAGATTTGAGGGCCCATGCCAAATCTTTTCAGTCTCCTGAGGGGGAAGAGGCGTTGTCGTGCCCTCTTCACGACTGTGTTGGTGTGTTTGGGCCATGATGTGTCCTTAGTGATGTGGACACCGAGGAACTTCAACCTCTCGACCGGCTCCACTACAGCCCAGTCGATGTGAATGGGGGTGTGCTCAGCCCTCCATTTCCTGTAGTCCATAATCAGCTCTTTTGTCTTGCTGACATTGAGGGAGAGGTTGTTGCACTGGCATCACACACGCCAGGTCTCTGACCTCCTCCCTGTAGGCTGTCTCATCATCGTCGGTGATCAGGCCTACCACAGTTGTGTCATCGGCAAACGTAATGATTGTTGTTGGAGTCATGCACGGCAATGCAGTCGTGGGTGTACAGGGAGTACAGGAGGGGACAAAGCATGCACTCCTGAGGGGGCCCCCGTGTTGGCAGATGTGTTGTTCCCTACCCTCACCACTTACGGTCGGCCCATCAGGAAGTCCAGGATCCAGGTGGAGAGGGAAGTGTTTAATCCCAGGGTGCTTAGCTTAGTGATGAGGGCACTGTGGTGTTGAACGCTGAGCTGTAGTCAAGCTGTAGACAGCATTCTCAGGTTCCTTTTGTCCAGGTGGGAAAGGGCAGTGTGGAGTAGATGTCTTCACGGATCCACCTGTACCCGAATACACGAGACCCGTTCCGGGACCCGAGCGTGTCCGGATCCAGAATCCTAAACAACGTCACGGGTCTGGGTTGGGGATGATATGATTGTCACAGATCTCAGGTATGTGTCATTTTAACTGACTTGTCCGAAAGGGCCGTACACATTCAAAGGCAACTGCTGCAGTTGAGAATATATAGATATATATTTGAACATTTATGCTGGTGCTAATGCTTTTCACAAGAATGAGAGTAGCTTGTTGTTGGCCAATCATAAGTCATCAAAGCGGCAATACGCTACAGTCATAGAGACTCCATGTGTGGCAAAAGTTAGAATACCAGCAGCATACCACCCTGCATCCCACTGCTGGCTTGCTACTGATGCTTAGCAGGGTAAGCCCTGGTTGGTCCTGGGATGGGAGACCAGATGCTGCTGGAAGTAGTGTTGGAGGGCCAGTAGGAGGCACTCTTTCCTTTAGTCTAAAAAAGATCGCAATGCCCCAGGACAGTGATTGGGGACATTGCCCTGTGGGGCTGTCTTTCAGCTGGGACGTTAAACGGGTGTCCTGACTCTCTTTGGTAACTAAATGATCCCAAGGCATTTATTGTAGGGGTGTTAACCTTGGTGTCCTGGCTAAATTCCCAGTCTGGCCCTCATACCATCATGGCCACCTAATCATCCCCAGCTTCCAATTGGTTTACTCACCTCCTCTCCCCTGTAACTATTCCCCAGGTTGTTGATGTAAATGAGAATGTGTTCTCAGTCAACGTACATGTTAAAATAAAAAAGGAGATATCTAATAGATGGAATGAGAAGGGTAGGCTAAAACGACCAAGAGCTAATAGGTAGGCTGTTACTTAATACTCTGAATGGAGTTGTTATCTGTAACTGTAGAATGAGGAAGTGCATGCACTGTGGCCTAACTAGCTTCTCCCGGTTTGATGCAGTCAAGACAGGTACTACCTAATCATATTTGATGATGAATAACCTAGATATTGCAGCTATTAGTCCACTCTAGTGTGAGTTGGCTTGGTTGGTTGCTGTCCCTGCTCACAGTATGGCCCCTCCCCCACCTGCTAGAGCTGCACCTCTCTCCTCAACCTGGTCTCAGAGCATTTTGTATTATTCTTTCCTTAATTCATGACACTGCATTTAGCATGATATCTTACATTTTGTATGGTATGTATTAATTTGTGTATCTCTAGCACCCATTTTGTATGATATGTTACAAATTACAATTCATATTATATGTTACTAATTTTCAAAAAGTACAAAATTAGTAAGTAGTTGAAAAGTTACTAGTGAGCTAAAATGATAAAGTTGTCCATGATGAGATTCGAACTTGCAACCTTTAGGTGGCTAGACGTTCGCATTATACGCCCACCAATCACCCTTCTTTCGTTTTTGCCTTAAGTAACCATCTGTCTCATGTAACCACACCAGACGTAACATAGCACACTAATTTGAGTGTCCCGGATTTACATGTACTATGTTATGTCTGCTCTCCCTCATCTTGCGCTTTATCAGCTCCAGTTAATAAAGTAGCTTACTTTAACCCTCCAGTTAATAAAGTAACTTACTTTAACCCTTCAGTTAATAAAGTAGCTTACTTTAACCCTCCAGTTAATTAACCCTCCAGTTTATTAACCCTCCAGTTAATAAAGTAGCTTACTTTAACCCTTCAGTTAATAAAGTAGCTTACTTTAACCCTCCAGTTAATAAAGTAGCTTACTTTAACCCTCCAGTTAATTAACCCTCCAGTTTATTAACCCTCCAGTTAATTAACCCTCCAGTTAATAAAGTAGCTTACTTTAACCCTCCAGTTTAGTAACCCTCCAGTTAAGTAACACTCCAGTTAATAAAGTAGCTTACTTTAACCCTCCAGTTAATAAAGTGGCTTACTTTAACCCTCAAGTTAATAAAGTAGCTTACTTTAACCCTCCAGTTAATAAAGTAGCTTACTTTAACCCTCCAGTTAATTAACCCTCCAGTTTATTAACCCTCCAGTTAATTAACCCTCCAGTTAATAAAGTAGCTTACTTTAACCCTCCAGTTAATAAAGTAGCTTACTTTAACCCTCCAGTTAATAAAGTAGCTTACTTTAACCCTCCAGTTAATAAAGTAGCTTAGTTTAACCCTCCAGTTAATAAAGTAGCTTACTTTAACCCTCCAGTTAATAAAGTAGCTTACTTTAACCCTCCAGTTAATAAAGTAGCTTAGTTTAACCCTCCAGTTAATAAAGTAGCTTACTTTAACCCTCCAGTTAATTAACCCTCCAGTTTATTAACCCTCCAGTTAATAAAGTAGCTTACTTTAACCCTACAGTTAATTAAGCCTCCAGTTTATTAACCCTCCAGTTAATAAAGTAGCTTACTTTAACCCTCCAGTTAATTAACCCTCCAGTTAATAAAGTAGCTTACTTTAACCCTCCAGTTAATAAAGTAGCTTACTTTAACCCTCCAGTTAATTAACCCTCCAGTTTATTAACCCTCCAGTTAATAAAGTAGCTTACTTTAACCCTACAGGTAAATAAGCCTCCAGTTTATTAACCCTCCAGTTAATAAAGTAGCTTACTTTAACCCTCCAGTTAATTAACCCTCCAGTTAATAAAGTAGCTTACTTTAACCCTCCAGTTAATAAAGTAGCTTACTTTAACCCTCCAGTTAATAAAGTAGCTTACTTTAACCCTCCAGTTAATAAAGTAGCTTACTTTAACCCTCCAGTTAATAAAGTAGCTTACTTTAACCCTCCAGTTAATTAACCCTCCAGTTAATTAACCCTCCAGTTAATTAACCCTCCAGTTAATAAAGTAGCTTAGCTAACCCTCCTTTAACCCTCCAGTTAACCCTCCAAAAAGTAGCTTACTTTAACCCTCCAGTTAATTAACCCTCAGTTTATTAACCCTCCAGTTAATAACCCTTCAGTTAATAAAGTAGCTTACTTTAACCCTCCAGTTAATTAACCCTCCAGTTAATTAACCCTCCAGTTAATAAAGTAGCTTACTTTAACCCTCCAGTTAATAAAGTAGCTTACTTTAACCCTCCAGTTAATACAGTAGCTTACTTTAACCCTCCAGTTTATTAACCCTCCAGTTTATTAACCCTCCAGTTAATAAAGTAGCTTACTTGAACCCTCCAGTTAATAAAGTTGCTTACTTTAACCCTCCAGTTAATAACCCTCCAGTTTATTAACCCTCCAGTTAATAAAGTCCAGTTACTTTAACCCTCCAGTTAATTAACCCTCCAGTTTATTAACCCTCCAGTTAATAAAGTAGCTTACTTTAACCCTCCAGTTAATAAAGTAGCTTACTTTAACCCTCCAGTTAATAAAGTAGCTTACTTTAACCCTCCAGTTAAATAACCCTCCAGTTTATTAACCCTCCAGTTAATAAAGTGGCTTACTTTAACCCACCAGTTAATAAAGTAGCTTACTTTAACCCTCCAGTTAATAAAGTAGCTTACTTTAACCCTCCAGTTAAATAACCCTCCAGTTTATTAACCCTCCAGTTAATAAAGTAGCTTACTTTAACTCTCCAGTTAATAAAGTAGCGTACTTTAACCCTCCAGTTAATAAAGTAGCTTACTTTAACCCTTCAGTTAATTAACCCTACAGTTAATTAACCCTCCAGTTAATAAAGTAGCTTACTTTAACCCTTCAGTTAATTAACCCTCCAGTTAATAAAGTAGCTTACTTTAACCCTCCAGTTAATAAAGTAGCTTACTTTAACCCTCCAGTTAATTAACCCTCAAGTTTATTAACCCTCCAGTTAATTAACCCTTCAGTTAATAAAATAGCTTACTATAACCCTCCAGTTAATTAACCCTCCAGGTTATTAACCCTCTAGATAATTAACCCTCCAGTTAATAAAGTTGCTTACTTTAACCCTCCAGTTAAAAAAGTAGCTTACTTTAACCCTCCAGTTAATTAACCCTCCGGTTTATTAACCCTCCAGTTAATTAACCCTTCAGTTAATAAAGTAGCTTACTTTAACCCTCCAGTTAATTAACCCTCTAGTTTATTAACCCTCCAGTTAATTAACCCTTCAGTTAATAAAGTAGCTTACTATAACCCTCCAGTTAATTAACCCTCCAGTTTATTAACCCTCCAGTTAATAAAGTAGCTTACTTTAACCCTTCAGTTAATTAACCCTCCAGTTTATTAACCCTCCAGTTAAATAACCCTCCAGTTAATTAACCCTCCAGTTAATAAAGTAGCTTACTTTAACCCTCCAATTAATTAACCCTCCAGTTAATAAAGTAGCTTACTTTAACCCTCCAGTTAATAAAGTAGCTTACTTTAATCCTCCAGTTAATAAAGTAGCTTACTTTAACCCTCCAGTTAATTAACCCTCCAGTTTATTAACCCTCCAGTTAATAAAGTAGCTTCCTTTAACCCTTCTGTTAATTAACCCTCCAGTTTATTAACCCTCCAGTTTATTAACCCTCCAGTTTATTAACCCTCCAGTTTATTAACCCTCCAGTTAATTAACCCTCCAGTTTATTAACCCTCCAGTTTATTAACCCTCCAGTTTATTAACCCTCCAGTTTATTAACCCTCCAGTTAATTAACCCTCCAGTTAATTAACCCTCCAGTTTATTAACCCTCCAGTTAATAAAGTAGCATAAATCAACATTTATGCATATTGAGTTTGGGTGAGAAAGTCCCAGGTACATTTCGTTCCAACTTTTTGGACCCGTGAAGACCTCTAGTGTGGAGTGCAGTAGAGATTGCGTCATCTGTGGATTTGTTGGGGCACTCGTCCTATTGTTTTATTCAGCTTGGGGCCCAGCAGGGGATAAAGATGGGAGCAGAGGTGAGAACAGGGGTTGTGGAGACAGGGGGGCTTATATTAGCCCCAGCTGAAGGTAAGGCCACTGGCACACGCTACCTGCAACCAATGCATACTGACTGCTGGAGGACAAGAGAAGCCTGACGCGACAGTGGCAGATTAAGATATACTGTATCACCCGCCTCTTCCTCCCATTTACTCTCTCCTTCTCCCTCCCCCTCTTTTCTGGTTCTCCCTTTTTCTCCCCCTCCTAACCCTATCACCTCCCTCCCCGGCTTGGGTTACCAGCAAGGCAGGCATGCCAAACAAGTCCTATTAATACAGTGTGGACGGACAGAGGGGCCAGGTGGCATCTCCATGACCGGCAGTGAGTGGCTGGTTTTGACTAGATGGTATACAGCCTACAATTCTGTATGTCAGAATTGACTTTTCAGGTAAGGAGAGGAGAACGGGTAAGGAGAACTTACACAGCAGGATAGGAAAATTAGGTTAAGGTTAGGAAAAGGGTAAGGGTTAGGTACAATAACAAAAAAACTGACATGAACTGTATGTCATCGAGACATGACCGGAGTGGCTGGGCCAGGGCGTGGCTGGCAGCAGGGCCCACTAAGGGGGCAGATGGTAACAGGGGGGCCAGATATGTGTCACAGAGGACACGCACAGCTCAGGCCAGACGGACTGTCACTGGGATGTGACATTTATGAGAGAGAGTTGTAAATGGGTATAGGCCTAGACTCACATGAAGCGGGGAGACACAAACACAAGTCCACAGCCCAATATCAACTCCATCTCAATGTGTTGTCCAAACTAACAGATTCATTCAAATTAGAAAGCTAAATATCAATCATGTAAAGCTCAGTTCACATTGATTAATTTTCAACTGATAAAATTGTTCAAAATCAAACTCAATCTATCAATTCAAAAACTTTCAGATCATGTGATGAATGTTTTATATTATCTACACATAGAAAGACTGATGGACACACATGCACACACTGTACACACACACACCAATGCACAGAGTACAGTAGAACCAGTGTCTGTTTCCTACCCCTACTACAGTGTTCCTCTCAATGATGTCTTTGACTTGAGCCTCGGCGCCATCACCCCTGCTCTCAGGGTTTTTTCCTTGGAGCTACAGGCTCCAACACACCGCTCCAGGTTCCCAATGTCCTGTCACTCAAAGAGGTATTTCTCTCCCACGTCCTCTCTCTTTTTCGTCCCTTCTTAAACGCTGTCCCTTTTTCTCACCTTCCTTCCTCTGCTGTCCCATTTGTTCCCCCTCTACCAGTGATTTGCATAAACACCAGGCCCTCACTAGCATAAAGTTCTGATCCTTCTCCTCCGTATTGAAAAGAGGGGGTACAATGAGGAAAAAGAAAACATAAACTGTGGCCAAAAGTATGTGGACACTGCTCGTCGAAAATCTCATTCCAAAATCATGGGCATTAATAGTGAGTTGGTCCCCATTGCTGCTATAACATCCTTCACTCTTCTGGGAAGACTTTCCACTAGATGTTGGAACATTGCTATGGGGACTTGCTTCCATTCAGCCACAAGAGCATTAGTGACGTTGGGCGATTAGGGCTGGCTCGCAGTCGGCATTAAAATTCCCCCCAAAGGGGTTTGATGGAGTTGAGGTCAGGACTCTGTGCTGGCCAGTCAAGTTCTTCCACACCGATCTCGACAAAACATTTCTGCATGGACCTCGCTTTGGGCTTCCGAGCCATTGGACTCTGGCACAGTGGAAACACGTTCTCTGGAATGATGGATCACTCTTCACTATCCGGCAGTCCGATGGATGAATCTGGGTTTGACGGATGCCAGGAGAACGCTACCTGCAACCAATGCATAGTGCCAACTGCAAAGTTTGGTGTAGGAGGAATAATGATCTGGGGCTGTTTTTCATGGTTTGGGCTAGGCCCCTTAGTTCCAGTGAAGGGAAATCTTAACGTTACAGCATACAATGACATTCTAGACGATTCTGTGCTTCTAACTTTGTGGCAACAGTTTGTGGAAGGCCCTATCCTGTTTCAGCATGACAATGCCCCCATGCACAAAGCGAGGTCCATACAGAAATGGTTTATCAAGATCGGTGTGGAAGAACTTGACTGGCCTGCACAGAGACCTGACCTCAACCCCATCGAACCCTTTGGGATGAATTGGAATGCTGACTGTGAGCCAGGCCTAATAACCCAACCTCACTAGTGCTCTTGTGGCTAAATGGAAGCAAGTCCCAGCAGCAATGTTCCAACATATAGTGGAAAGCCTTCCCAGAAGAGAGGAGACTGTTATAGCAGCAAAGAGAGAACAACTCCAAATGAATGCCCATGATTTTGGGATTAGATGTTTGATGAGCAGGTGTCCACATACTTTTGGTCATGTAGTGTAACTTAGTTAAAGGAACACGAAGATATTTAGCTAAACAACTTATGGTGCTCTTAGTTATTGTGTATGGTTCAAATCTTACATTTCTGACCAACTATCATTTGTGTGGGGGTTTAAAAACACTGATGCCAAGAAAGGTCATTTAAAAATAAAACCACAGCCTTGCAGGTCACTACAACTGGACATGTGATTGGAACAATTATTTCTCTTTTTATTAAGTGGCCCCTTTTTATAGGTCTATTGAATACAAAGTGTGTATTCAGTTGGAGCCAGCAGAAATGGGGCATTTATGCTGCAGGGGGCATGTAAAATCAGAAACTTGTGTTTCTCTTTTAATTGTTCTAAATACTGGGGACTAGAGTGGGCATTTAAGGGAGAACGGAGGCGCAAACATCGGAAACAGACCTGGGGCTATGTTTCGCCATGCTGTTTGCTACATATCCAATGAGAAAATGTTGCATTTTGATGTCTTCACACAGAGGCTTTAGCTGCATCAAGTGGTCTCAGAGGGCCAAGGGAAGCTATGCGGGGTAGCTTTGGCATGTGGGAAAATGACCTCTCTGTAGGCCAATCAAAGGTTGATTGAGATGAGGACCATATACAATATTTTTCCTGCCTTGAAGGGTACATTCAACCCCCCTGATTCATTGTTTTACTTAAAATCAACCTCTTAGCCTTAGGACAAATTTAAATTCAAATGCAGCATATTGTATCATTATTCGCAATTTCTCAACAACAAAACAATTAAACTAATATTGGTGATATTAAAATTGACAGTAGGATTTCAAAATCGACCCAGCAATAACCTTTATTTGTTTTATCCTTTCTGCCCATCTCATCCATCAACCTTCTCCTCCTTCTGTATCACTCCATCCATCCACAGGCTGGCAAGGGACTGTGCCTGTGCCATTTAACCCTGCTCTGCAAGACCAAATAGATCACCACACCAGAGAAAGCAGGAAGCATAATATTTACATCAACAATGACCCTCTGTGCCCAACAAGGTAACCATGTCGGCATTAGACTACCCAAAAACCAATCACCCATTTGAAAAATAATGTTCAAGATGAAAAGGTTGTAGTCTTTGGAAGAACTCGCTTCAGCTCCATTTGAAATCCTTCAAGAAAAACATTGGGGGAAAAGCTGAGCTGTCAAGTCTGCAAGTAATTATACAGAGGGTCCGAGAGAAAAAAAGGCCCCTCCGCTTTATATGCAAGGAAAGAGGCCTGAACAAAAACACCACTGTTTTTATGACGTCCCCTTGTAGGTTTCTCCGCCCCTCGACATATAAGCCTACATATACTTGACCCCCAACAGAGAGAGGAGCTCTCGTACCCTGAGGAGGAGCCCTCATACCCTGCTTATGGTGGCAGGAACCGAATCTCCAAGATATGGTGATAAGCAATCAGGTCCTTGACAAAGCCACTTCTGTATTGGTGGGGAAAAGAAAGGAAACATCCTCCTTCTCTCTATCTTCAGAGCGCTGCAATTCCAAACAGCAGGGAGTGTGTTTAATCAGAGGGAGAGCAGCGAGAGGAAAAGAAAACACAACCTTTCCTAAACCTGAAAAAAATGGGGGGATGGCGGCACCACTTTAGATGTTATGAATAGGACATTGATCCACCAAATGGGGCTGAGAGGAGGGGATCGAATGTACACAAACGGCCTAGGAGTGTTTTCATAAATTATTACTCTACAAATCATAATAATGCCAGGCAGAGTTGATTTAAGAGTAGGGTGTGTTTCTTCTTTCTCCTCAGCATGTTCCCTATGTGCCTGGTTAGACATGTTTCAGAGGCTTCTGTATAGCGTGGCTTTCGTCTTGGCCCTGATGCTGGCTGGGGCTGAATTGGCTAGCTGACTTGGCTGGTTCTCTCACCCAGTGTGTGCCGCAGCCATAATGCTCTCTATGGCTCATTGACTCCTGGGGAGTGAGGGCTGACACACACACACACACACACACGCCAGTGAGCGCTTGCGCATCTCAAAGGCCATGTTTCTGTCAGCACCACTGGTATATTAAAGTAGACCCAGCAGAACAGGCATGGTAGTGAGACCGTGCCCCTCTGGTCATCCAACTCCCAGGACACAACTAATCTTAGATGTTTCTTGGAGCTCCGTTTGATGTGCCATCATCACCTGAGTGATTTTGACCGTACCTCCACCTACCCCAAGAGAGCATTGGCACCCATGGGCTGTGTAACTAAAAGCATAGGCCAACAATTACTTCTGATGTTGCTGTAGGTTTGGGAGTGTTTTTAACCCACTGCATCCTCTTCATCTTTAAGTACATACAAACTGTCAAGTGTGTCAAGCCCCTAACGTCATCGTCTCAGCTCGGTGTGGTCTACCTCACCCAGAGAGTAAATGGTATCACAGTTTCTGATAATATCTTCGTTGTTGCTGGGTGGCTCCATTGGTCCTGCCTCTCTGCAGACTCCATGGCAGCGCTATCTTATCTGGCTGGCCTTCCTCTATGGATCCTCATTGAGTTCCATCGTCTCCTCCTCAGGAACAAACTAGAGCTCAGGCATAGAGCTGATCCCTTTGTGTAGACCTTATCGGCTTGTTCCATCTGAAGGCGCTATCTGCTCAGAGTTTGCACGAAGGCCTGTGTACACAAACATAACTGCAATGGGCTTGTACTGTCTAGACATGCAATGGGCTTGCATTGTGGTAGGTCGAAAACTTAAGTAGGCATTTGAGCATCTTCATTCTTAAAACCTTTTTACACTGCTCTGTGTAGGGTGCTGTCTTTCGGATGGGACGTTAAACGGGTGTCCTGACTCTCTGAGGTCATTAAAGATCCCATGGCACTTATCGTAAGAGTAGGGGTGTTAACCCCGGTGTCCTGGCTAAATTCCCAAGCTGTCCCTCATACCATCATGGCCACCTAATCATCCCCAGCTTACAATTAGCTCATTCATCCCCCTCCTCTCCCCTGTAACTATTCCCCAGGTCGTTGCTGTAAATGAGAATGTGTTCTCAGTCAACTTACCTGATAAAAAAAATATATATAAATAAATAACTTGAATGTAAGCACAATGAGTGGATAAAACATGCTTGATAGACTGACCGACCCTTTGACAGGGTGTCAGCCTGGAGAGAACTACTGTATCAAGACAAAAACACACTGCTCTTTGCTGCCAACCGTTGGCACGAAAAAAGAAGACAAAAAGAGGACAAAACTTTGGGACCGAGTTATATGGATGTGGTGAGAGTTCAGACGCACTCTCCAGCGGGCTTAACATACAAACCCTCAGTGTATCTAACTCATATGATTGGCAGTCTGCTTCTCAACTTAAAGGGGAACTTATTAGGGGACTAATTGACTTTGACAAATCTTGGATGATAGGTTGATAGGTTAGATGGAGCGTCTCACAAGTTTGAAAAGGAACGTAGCCAGCGGTTGGGTATACATAGGCACTGAGCCTTTTGCACAGGAGGAAGTCTTCAGAGAAAAGGGGGGTGACAGGTGAAAACTGCCTTTGTACAACATTACATTAGGTTATTTTATCATCTTAAACTAGAATGTGTATTTACAGGAAAATATATCAAAATATGGAGAATATCAGAAGTTAAATCATCTGAAAAGGAGCACATTCTGAATGTTGCTGATACTGATATTGTGGGTGTGCAGTTATGCCTTTAATGTGGACAGGGTGAGAGGGTATGCATTTTACCTTCGTAGGATGCCAACAAAGAAAACTAAACCGCTCCATTCATTCAGCAAGCCTAAAATATCCAGTATTTATTTTGAATTAATTGCAATTATGACCCCAAGGAAAACAGGGTTAAGTTTACCTCAGCTTCAAAACCTTGGGTAGGATAAGCATTTTCTTCAGCCCTCTGCAAAACAGCCTCAGGGAACCCCAAGGAACTGAAGAGGGGCTTGTCTGACTGGGTTTACAATGATGACCTCCAATGCTGTGCTTTGCGTGAGTGAGTGTCCAGTTTATAAAGGCAGCATTATATGGTCTGACCTTTGCTGAATGTGTCAGAAAGGACATCGTCACACACCATACATGACTGTAGAGCAACCTAAATGAGAGGTTTCACACCCGCACTGGCTAATGTAATGGATGCAAATATATTCACACCAGACTAAAAACTCTCCACGCACAAAAAGTCCCAAAGACAAGAGTACAAAGCCTAGTGTTCCGTCTTTATCACTCAAAGACAAGCACTTCAGATACTTTAGAGGAAATGTTAATGGTTAGACTTCCCAAATCCTAACTAATTCCCCAAACCCTACCTCAACAACACTCCTCAGCCATTCATTACTCAATATATATTCTCAATAAATATAATGTAGTCATCAACCCCAAATAATTACTCTAAACCCATTACTCGGAAGTGATATTTCAGATTCCATCCTGTATCTTCATAAATGAACAATAAGTCCAAATATTGCACTTTCAATACAAGGTAAATGGATACTCTTAGCAAAAAGGGTTCCAAAAGGGTTCTTTGGCTGTCCCCGTAGGAGAACCCTTTTTGGTTCCAGGTAGAATCCTTTTGGGTTCCATGTAGAACCAAAAATAGTTATTCAGAAGGTTCTCCTATGGGGACAGCTGAAGTTTCCTTTTAGGTTCTAAATTGATTTTTTTTTTTCAAGGGGGTAGATTCAGTGCAATCCACAGCACTTTAGATGCTGACTGAATCACGCTCAAAACATGTTTTATTTTATTACAGACTATACTGTAAACATAATTACTCAACAGCATTCATGGATTCTAAACAAATGTGGTTGCTCACCCTCTAGCATAAACAAATCTTAAAATAACATAACTTTGCAATTGGACAAACTTTTGAAAGTCATAGTAAAAGGAATTTGGATGTCCTGATTCAAATATAAGCCTGCACTCATTAATTTAAAGTCAAGAGGACAGGATCACAGAGGGAATGACAACTAAAACGAGAGGCAGAGTACATCCCTGTGGACCAGAGCAGGAGTCTCGGTCTTGCATCTGTGTATGATGGAAATACATAAATACCCACACCCATTCCACATTTAGCCAGAAGTGCACAATTTACACAGCAACAACCACGTTTAAATTATTGCTACTGATTTTCGTACTGGGGCTCAAAAGGAACCGGGCATGCCCTGCAAACACAAACTTCCAAATTAACACCTAAAATTACAAATGCTCAAGCTGCTGCCTTTGATTACGTGTTAGACGAGTAGCTGTCTTTTCTACTTGCAATATGAAGATGGCCGTTTTGTGTCTACTGAACATGACCAGAATAGTTGAAATATGAAGCATAATAGCCAGCGATAGCATTAGCACCAGACACTTAGTCTGCAAAGCCTCAAACAGCCAGAGCATGGAATGGCGACATCAGCAAAACGGCATCAACCAAAGCCACTCAACCCATCTGTCACGTTCTGACCTTAGTTCTTTTATTATGTCTTTGTTTTAGTATGGTCAGGGCGTGAGTTGGGTGGGTTGTCTATGTTCCTTTTTCTATGTTTGGGGATTTCTGTGTTTGGCCTGGTATGGTTCTCAATCAGAGGCAGCTGTTTATCGTTGTCCCTGATTGAGAACCATATTTAGGTAGCCTGGTTTCACTTTTGAGTGGTGTGTGATTATTTCCCGTGTTAGTGTTTGTTACCACACGGGACTGTTTCGTTTGTTGTCTTGTATTTTTGTAGTGTTCAGTTTATCTTATTAAAATGGACACTTACAATGCTGCAAAATGGTCCGACCTCTCTTACTCCTCATCAGAGGAAGACGACGAACGTTACATCATCTTAACTTAGTTTTTTTTTTATCTCACAAAGCTAACTCTGACTGATGCTTCTCAATTGCACAACATTGAACGAAACCACTATTTCTAAAGGGCATCTGGTTTGGATTAATTGTATTTGACCATAAAATGTCAGTTATTGTGGGTTGAAAACTAAATCAAAACACATGCCAATACAGAAAGGATGAAACGTTCAACATGGATAGATAATGTAGGAACCACCAAATTATTTGGAACAATTGCATATTTGTTCCCCTTTATTAAAGCATTTTGCACCAGAGAAAAATCATTTATCTGACAATTAAATCCATTTGAAACCCATTAACACAATGTGAAGAAATCAAAGGGGGTGAATACTTATGATAGGCTCTGTCATTAATATTGACAATGTACGAAATATAAACATGCTCGATTGAATACTATGGAAAGACAAATTTATTGTGCCCTGTAAATGGAAATGTTAGAAAAGGAAGGAAGCAAATGTTAGAAAAAGGAGGCAACCTCCTTCCTTTTCTAACATTTCCATTTACAGGGCACAATACATTTGTCTTTCCATAGTATTCAATCGAGCATATTTATATTTCGTACATTGTCAATATCACGATCTTGTCACAATCTTGGAAATGAGCGGACCAAGGCACAGCGTGAGTGTAGTTCCACATATTTAAGTCAAAATAACAAAACATACAAAGGTCATATAGTACCCAAACACACTAACAACCAATCCATATCCCACAAAACACAGGTGGGGAAATAGCTACCTAAATATGATCCCCAATCAGAGGCAACGATAAACAGCTGCCTCTAATTGGGAACCACATTAGCACCAACATAGAAATAGATATACTAGATCACCCCCTAGTCACGCCCTGACCTACTACACCATAGAGAACCAAGGGCTCTCTATGGTCAGGGCGTGACAGCAACTGCACTGGGTGTGGGCCACACCATTGAAAAGGCCTGAAAACCTACAGAAAGGTAAACTGTAGTACGTAGTAATGACAGAAAATGAACCAAGTTAAGACCTAGATGTGATAAAGCCTGAAAATGATTTGCAAAGCATGATCTTTTAGCCATATACAATCCCATCAAAACATGTTTTAAAACGTTTTGCAACAGAAAACAAAAATAAGCCTTTCTTATTGAACAGATAGGCATACACAACTTCCCGGCTTGTTTTTCTGTCAGGTCAGGTGTTCTCTGCTGGGAATGATCTAATTGTAGTTAGTGTTGTTGTGGATGTAACAGTCAGAGAGGAGAGTTGCTGCTCTCCACACGATCTTCCCACCCTATTTCAAACACCTGATTGCATGGGCCTTTTCTCAATTAGACTTGCTCAACTCCTGTGTCCTCTCTCTTCCTCATCCTCTCTGGCCTCTTTTTGAAAAAGGTCAAAGGTAATTGAGGAGAGGCGGCAAGGAGTGTGAAAGTAGACAAAAATGCGCTTGTATGAAATGACTACTCCAATCACGTGTTACAGGGTGGAATCCCAAAATAATTCTAAAGTGATTAAAAACTAAATGTGCAAGACATTTTATAGAGAAAGGGATAAGTAACATAGTTTTTAGCCAATGTTTGCAATGATGATGAAAAAAATAACATTAAATTGCTAATTAGATTGCGAGGCTGTCTTGCTTGTGTTTGAAATGCTGCCTAGATAGCTGCATGTAACTCCCCACTTGAGTATTGCACTGGGGCAAAAAACTATCTGCGAGTTTGTACAAACATGATGACCATGTCTTTTGTGTACAACATGAAGTTTATAGGCTGCACCAGACAAAGTGTTCATTGCTGATCAAGGAGGGGGAAGCTGCAGTGTAACACTGAGCAGCAGGTACGTAGGCAGCAGCTACGTGAAAAAAACCCTGCAAATGTCTTTAGCCATGGCAAATCGGGTTTACAGAAAATCCGGAACCACAGCCAATCCGTACATAATAATGGGTTGCCTCCAACCTGCACCAATGACTATAGACCTAGACATTGAAAAATGAGTGCCTCTAGCCTATTAGACTAAATTGACTAACTCCTTTAGCAGTAAAAACATGGTTTCCCTTCCAATCATAATACAGAGTAATTGGAATGGCTCTGCGTCCGCTATAATGAGCGAGCTATCTCGTGATCATCTACCACTTTAAACAAACACCGGGTGGGAGAGTTTCTCTGCCTCACTTGTGGTTAAAAGCCAAACACTGTTTAGCTGAGGGTCTCCGACAAAGATCTTTGGTGAGGCACACTCGCTAAACACACATGGAAGGCTCACTCCTGGACAATGATGGTAGGCGGAAACCACATTGCCTGCAGAGTACCCGGCAAGCATGCCCCACGGTCAGCTAAGCAGAACAGGTGAACATTTAGGATAGATCTCGGGTGTAATTTGGCTTCTTCCCCTTCTTTCCTACTCCATCTACACACATCTGAAAACACAGGTAAAAGCAATATGGCAGACACCCTACAGGAATTTACGTTCACTTGTCCAGTTCTTTCACACCAGTCTAAATAAAGGAAACAAGATGAAGGGATGAAGGTAGGGAGCCACTTAGACTATTCAGATGCACCTGTTAAGTTCCTCCATTGAATTCCTCAGTGCTTGGGGAGCGGGCACCGCCAAGGCAAAACTGTGTGGCAGGAAGCGGAGGCAGTAAAAGCAGTCCTTGTGAAAGAACTAGCCCTAGGCTATAGGATTTGGTAAGGTGAAGGGCTAAATAACCGTAGACATGGCTTCCACTCTACACTGCACGCACAGCTTACCTCGAAGAACCACCTAGGCTCTTTAGATTGGTCAGTGTTAAAAGAAAATATCCACCGGACCACCGTCAAATCAAGCTCACAGCTCTTTCCAAAACCTGATATGATCTTAGAAATAGGCCCACAAGTAAATTATAGTCAGCTTGAAGCAATTCCTCGATTATGGCTTCTGAAACCATAATGCTAGGCATAGAATCCAAATATGGTCATAAGCAAAGAGATTGATTTAATATTGCTGTCTGCATAATGAAACAGAAAATCTATCATTTTAACATTCATTTACTGAACAACTCCTAAAAGCTACTCCTGGTGCAGCTGAAACTGCAACGCCCATGCCCCTCCCATCTGAGGATCTGTCTTTTTCAGCCATCTATTTCCTGTGTTTGAGGGGTGGAAAATCCACTTGTCACTTAAATCTCACTGGATTGACTGCTTCAATTTGACTCTTTTATACTCTTGCTTTTGCCTGTCGTTTTTTCCAGTTAACGTTACGACCACGGAAATGTTTGCAATGAACTGTCATGAACCCGGTAATTGCTGAATTGGCTCAATGGAATACATCGTCTTTCCTGTTGCATTTCTAAGAACGGTAAAGCTTCATAAGGGATAATAAGAGGGATACTCTTGACATTTATATCACAAGAAAGAGAAGAAATATAACTTCATTTGGATGTTCAAATGTGTTGATTTTTAAATCGAGGGTATCTGCTATTGACACACTTGTTGAATTATGCAAGAGAAACGTGACAACAGTAAAAAATGAAGCAGTATAGACAGAGCAGGTGAGTGCTGGTAGAGTAGACCGAGCAGGTGAGTGCAGGTAGGGTAGACCGAGCAGGTGAGTGCAGGTAGGGTAGACCGAGCAGGTGAGTGCAGGTAGGGTAGACCGAGCAGGTGAGTGCAGGTAGGGTAGACCGAGCAGGTGAGTGCAGGTAGGGTAGACCGAGCAGGTGAGTGCAGGTAGGGTAGACCGAGCAGGTGAGTGCAGGTAGGGTAGACAGAGCAGGTGAGTGCAGGTAGGGTAGACCGAGCAGGTGAGTGCAGGTAGGGTAGACCGAGCAGGTGAGTGCAGGTAGGGTAGACCGAGCAGGTGAGTGCAGGTAGGGTAGACAGAGCAGGTGAGTGCAGGTAGGGTAGACCGTGCAGGTAGGGTAGACCGAGCAGGTGAGTGCTGGTAGGGTAGACAGAGCAGGTGAGTGCTGGTAGGGTAGACAGAGCAGGTGAGTGCTGGTAGGGTAGACAGAGCAGGTGAGTGCTGGCAGGGTAGACAGAGCAGGTGAGTGCAGGCAGGGTAGACAGAGCAGGTGAATTCTGGTAGGGTAGACAGAGCAGGTGAGTTCTGGTAGGGTAGACAGAGCAGGTCAGTGCTGGCAGGGTAGACAGAGCAAGTGAGTGCTGGTAGGGTAGACAGAACAGGTGTTTGGTGGTTGCAGCCCTGTTCCACCCTTTTATGTTAATGTGTTAATATATGCAAATACACCCGGTGTAATTTTGTACAATAGCTCAGTCAATATCTGATGAATTACAACATTCTAAAAGTTTGGAGTATCTACGTCCAGTTTCTAACTGCTGCATTTATTTTAGTTGTTTTTAAAGCCTTAACAATTTCAATGTCCGTTGCTAGTTAGTTTGTCAATGGTATCAAGAGATTTAAACAAAGAGAAGTATATCAACTCTGCCTTGTAAAACCAGCATGTTATGGTATTCCAACTGGCTTCCATGAAATGTCCTTCAATACAGGTTTCCACAGGAATGCTTTATCTGAAACTTGCTTGAATCACTGGAAAATATGTTTATTCAGACAAGACAATGGTATGTTTTGGAGAGGCTTTACCTCTTGAATATATCTCAATAAACAACAATGGCCCAGGAAAATATGTAACAAGATGAACACAAACACATGTTTTATTATTAAGACATTTCACTGTGTCCCAACTGCAGTTGGATTTAGTGTACAGAATAGCTTTGTAACTGTTGGTACATAATGAACAAAAAGTCTTGAAATCAAAGTGAACATATTTACATAATGTAGTAAGGCTTGTGTGAGTCTTCAGTGTTGACTTTAAGTTCTCCTTACACCATCACCTGCAACAGAATGTGAGTCCAAAATTTAGCTTCAGACATTGCTCCTCTCTCTCTCACTCTCTCTCCTGGCAGGCAAACAGGGCAGATCCCACCTTGTGATACAGGGAGGATACCTCAGCAGAACTGGAGTGTCCTAAAGCTCTGTAGAACACCCAGAGCATGCAGGCAACATGATTCCCAAATTACACTCAGAAGCCTTTGATCTTGAGAGAGCGCTGCCATTTGAAGATGAGTCTGGAGTTTGGATCCTTGCATAGGCAAATATTTATGTACCTCTGAAAAAAAACAGGTTCTGACAAATCACACTCAAGTTTTGGTTGGTCATCCATTTGGGAACAGATGACTGCAATATCTCTGTGAGCTGCCTGTGGATATAATATTGCATCTTCCAATTCCACATGAAAACATGACTATACAAATATGCTAGATGATTGCATTGTCTTAGATGGGCACTGATGGCACTGCCTATCTTATTAAAACAAAGTGAAAAGGGCAACTATCTGAACTGGATACAGATAGTTAGCAATGTATGTGGCAAACATCAATCATTGCTTTGAATCTGTTCATACGGCGCCCTCCTGTGGCTAGCACAGAAATACAAGGTTACCATCCGGCCTTTTTATGTGAGTAAAGTACATGTTGGATTAAAAAAAAGTCACGACAGGCCTGATGGAAACAGAAAATGTGTCCGTAAACGTTTCAAATGTCGACAAAACAAAATACACGAGACAAGGTGGGCTCCCCGTGTTGGTAAAATTAATTATGTGAGAATTTTTCAAATGGTGGTGGAAATGCCTTTATGCGCAATGGACTTCTGTGGGCAAATGTTCACCTTTGACGGCCACTGGCACGCTGGATAAGTGTGCTCTTCACAGATTAATCCCAGTTTCAACTGTACCGGACAGATGGCAGACAGTGTAGTGTGTATGGCGTCATGTGGGCAAGCGGTTTGCTGATGTTAACGTTGTGAACAGAGTGCCCCATGGTGGCGGTGGGGTTATGGTATGGGCAGACATAAGCTATGGACAATGAAACCAATTGCATTTTATCGATGGCAATTTGAATACACAGAGATACCATGACGAGATCCTGAGGCCCATTGTCATGCCACTCATCTGTTGCCATCACCTCATGTTTCAGCATGATAATGCACGCAAAGATCTGTACACAATTCCTGGAAATTGAAAATGTCCCAGCTCTTCCATGGCCTGCATACTCAGACATGTCACCCATTGAGCATGTTTGGGATGCTCTGGATCAACGTGTACGACAGCGCGTTCCAGTTCCAGCCAATATCCATCAACTTCACACGGCCATTGAAGACGAGTGGGACAACATTACACAGGCCACAATCAACATCCTGATCACCTCTATGTGAAGGAAATGTGTTGCGCTGCATGAGGCATATCGTGCTCACACCAGATACTGACTGGTTTTCTGATCCAAGCCCCTACCCTTTTAAGGTATCTGTGACCAACAGACGCATATCTGTATTCCCAGTCATGTGAAATCCATAGATTAGGGCCTAATGAATTTATTTCAATTGACGGACTTCCATATATGAACTGTAAACGCAGTAAAATATTTGAAATTGTTGCTTGTTGCGTTGAGTGTATTTGGGATTTGATTAAATCATGGTGAATCAAATCATGTAAATCAAAATAATCTTTTGTGAAACACAAACAGTAATTTTCATAGACTTCCTTTGGGATTATGTGGCTGCAAAACTTGTTTTGTAGATACTTCAAATTGATTTGGACATTTCATTTATGGGACATTGAAACTCAATAGATGCTAGTCAGCCTGCAAAGTAACTTCTAAGGTAAGATAAATATGACTAAACTAGAAAAGGTACATTTCCCAAAGAAAATCTGTGTGCTTGCCTGTCTAAAAATATTTGTTAAAATGTAGAATTCAAGCTAAATAGAAAGTGAAATGGTTCGTCATAGTAAGAATAGGTCTGATTACTTAAGTATATACACTCGGTGGCCAGTTTATTAGGTACAACAGACTAGTACTAAGTTGTACCCCCCTTTGCCTCCAGAACAGTCGGAAATTCTTTGGGGCATGGAAACCTACACCATTACACCACCGCCACCAGCCTGTACCGCTGAACCAGGCAGGACGGGGCCATGGACTCATGCTGCTTCTGCCAAATCCTGACTCTGCCATCAGCATGACATAAGCCTGTAATGCTGGAACCGGGACGCAACAGGAACCGGGATTCGTCGGACCAGGTACATTTTTCCACTCCAAAATTGTCCAATGTTGGTGATCGCGTGCCAACTGAAGCTGCTTCTTGTTTTTAGATGAGGAGTAGAACCCGGTGTGGTCGTCTGCTGCAATAGCCATCCGTGACAAGGACTGGCGAGTTGTGTGTTCCAAAATGCCGTTCTGCACACCACTGTTGTACTGTGCCGTTATTTGCCTGTTTGTGGTCCGCCTGTAGGCTTGCACGATTCTTGCCATTCTCCTTCGACCTCTCATCAATGAGCTGTTTTTGCCCACCACACTCAAAGTTGCATAGGTCACTAATTCTTCCAATTCTAACATTCAATCGAAGAGTAACAGAATGCCTCATGATGCCGGTCTGCCTGCTTTATATAGCAAGCCACGGCCACGTGACACAGTCTGTAGGGGCGAACCATTTTTGTGAACGGGGTGGTGTACCTAATAAACAGCCACTGAGTGTATTTCAGGAGCAAAGTTTTAGGCAATTAACTGTGCCTAAAACTCTGCTGAGACAGGCTTTCAAACTGTGGTCCCTGTGTCTGTTATTCTAAAACCATTATAACATCTCTTGGCACTGGTGGGCCTTCTCCAGGTTGGACCACTTCCTTCTTGATCCCGCCATCACCCAAGAGGTCCTGCATCTGCTGGCCCAGGCGGTGGAAAGGGCTCTGACAAGGATATAGAAAAGTTAACATTGATAACACTTACCTAATTTTTTTCAAACCTTTTTAAATGTGTTTGCAGTCTTGCCAAAACACCGTTTTATATCTTAGTTAGATAGCTAGTAAGTTGAAACGAAATTCTGCAAGGTGGGACGCGAAGCAAAAATACTTTTGCGTGACAGGATCAAACTCGCGAGGCCTGAAGCAGTGTCTTGGCTAGTTAGCTAGCTATCTAGCAAATGAGCAAATTATGCACAAAAATGTGTATACATTGTAACCAGTGAGCAATACATTTTGGTTTATGAAACAACCCTATTAATATGGTATAAAGTTGAGCAAATAATAGTTGTGTTAAAATGTTGACATCACATGTAACGTTAGGATAACTAGGGAACGTTAACTCGCTGCTGGCAATAGACAGCCTCCCATCCACCTCTTTACCTGAGTACCTGCCATTAGCCGCTCGTGGGGATCCAAAAACTGCTGAATTCTGGTCGACAGTCCGTTTCCTGACATAATGTTGTCGAAAGATGATTGCAAATTTCATCTCCACAAATTTCGACCTCGCCGCACGAGCATGCTTTTGCGGCACAGTCGATAGCGCGCCGGACCTCGGGCTCGAAGGTCGAGGGTTCGAGACCTGCTCCCTGCTGTTTCATTACACTGGTCTCAGAAGTGATCGGACCTTGCATCCACGACAGTGCGTGTGCTTGACCGGTAAGCGCGTTCCTGTTGTAAGACGTAGAGTCGCAAGCTGCTCTTTGAAAGGAGGGAGTAGTGTAACCTGCTCCCTGCTCTTTCATTACAATAATAAAAAATTCTATGAATAATGTGTGTTGCTAGTTAGCTTGCGTTATAACAGATTTCCCGCGGCGAACGTAGCCAAGGGTGCGTTCAGTTCAATCGAACGTTTGCTACTTTGCGTTACGACTTTTACACGTTTCCCCAAAACGTGCAGGTCGTTACAATACTTTGAGGTACGTCCTCTACGTTTGGCGGGTGTGTCCTTTTAGCAATGAGTGACGTTTTAAAGGGAAGCGGAGCATTTTAGAACCCACAACCCAACCAAAGTGGTCCTTCAGAACAGCACCGTTTGTACTATTTCCCCTTTTGCACAATTCTTATTTTTCATGTTTGTCATTGGCATAACAGTCTATGGACATAGATACGCCTACTGTACACATTTACTTTGTAAGTCTGTTGGAGTACTTTGACATTTTTATATTGATACAAATATAAACAAAACATGTGCACAAGAACATCAATAGCATAATACATTTTCAAAAATATGTTTTTCTGAAAAATAAATGCTATTAGCTTCCGTTGTAGTTTTAAGAACTGATCCAGCATTTAGCCAATACCACTGAACACATTTTTTAAATGTTTAAACTACAAAAGGCAATAGTCCATGCTTGTAATTTGACAAATGTACAACACACTCAAACATATTTAAAATTATACTGTGGCATGGGACTATTTTATACAATTTCACAGTTTAAGATAAAGTTAAATCCTCAGCGTATACCAAACACAAACCAAGAATTTCACACATACATGTCACGGTCGTTCGTATAATTAACGGACCAAGGCGCAGCGTGCATAGAGTTCCACATGTTTAATTAAAGAAACTCACCAAAACAATTTAGAACCAAAACAAAACGTGAAGTCAAATGCAGTGCACACTGGCAACTACACACAAACAAGATCCCACAAAAGCCCAGTGGAAAAAGGCTGCCTAAATATGATCCCCAATCAGAGACAATGATAAACAGCTGCCTCTGATTGGGAACCATACCCGGCCAACATAGATATATAATAACCTAGATAACCCACTCTAGTTATACCCTGACCTAACCAACATAGAGAATAAAAGGCTATCTATGGTCAGGGCGTGATAGTACCCCTCCCCAAAGGACCCTCCCCAAACCTGACTCAATAGGGGAGGGTCCGGGTGGGCATCTAACGTCAGGGGCGGCTCCGGTGCAGGGCGAAGTACCCACTCCGCTCGCGGAAACGTCCGCTTCGGTGGCAGCTCTGGTGTGGGGATCGTCGCCAGAGGAACCGGACCGTAGGTCGTCGCCGGAGGAACCGGACCGTGGGTCGTCGCCGGGGTCTCCGGACCGTGGATCATCATTGGAGGCTCCGGACCGGGAACCCTCGCTGGAGGCTCCAGACCGGGAAACCTCGCAGGAGGCTCCGTACTGGGAACCCTCGCTGGAGGCTCTGGACCGGGAACCCTTGCAGGAGGCTCCGGACCGCGAACCCTTGCTGGAGGCTCCGGACCGGGAACCCTCACTGGAGGCTCCGGACTGGGAACCCTCACTGGAGGCTTCTGCCTTGGCACGGGACTGGACACTGTGCCTTGACTGGATATCGGCTCAGAGGAAGGCTCCAGCCTTGGAAATGGAGGTTCCGGACCGTGGACTGTCTCAGGAGGTTCCGGACCGTGGACTGTCTCAGGAGGTTCCGGACCGTGGACTGTCTCAGGAGGTTCTGGACCGTGGACCATCTCAGGAGGTTCTGGACCGTGGACTGTCGCCGGAAGCTCTGGACTGGGGAGGTGCACTGGAGGCTTGATGCGTGGGGCCGGCACAGGTGGCACCGGACTGGGGACACGCACTTCAGGGTGAGTGCAGGGAGCAGGCACAGGACGTACCTGACTGGGAAGGCGCACTTGAGGGAGACTGTGAGGAGCAGGCACAGGACGTACTGGGCTGTGGAGGCGCACTGGAGACCTGGTGTGTAGAGCTGGCACAAATAGTGCCGGAACGATGACACACTCCACACGGTGAGTGCGGGGAGCTAGCACAGGACGTACAGGGCTGTGGAGGCACACTGGAGACCTGGTGCATTTGTCCGGCCCGCATGGTACCGGACAAATGACACGCTCCTCAGGACGAGTAAGAGGAGCTGGCACAGGTGGCATCGGACGGCTAACACGCTCCTCAGGGTGAATGCCGTGCATACTACACCAAACCAACAGCTCTCTCGCTTCACTCTCCTCCAATTTGTCCAATAACTCCTCTACAGTCTCTGACTCACACCTCAACTTCGCCGACCACCCCGTGTTCCCCCCCAAAAAACATTTTTTGAGGCTGTTTCTTGGGCTTGCGTTGTGCCCGCGAACTCCGGCGTTGTCGCTGTCCCTCCTTCACCACTTGCGTCTGCTTCCATGGAAGGCTTTCGTCTCCTGCCATTGTCTTCTCCCAAGTCCAGGATGTCTTTACCTCCTGGATATCTTCCCAGACCCAGGATACCCTCTCCTCCTGTGCACGCTGCTTGGTCCGTGAGTGGTGGGCTCTTCTGTCACGATTGTTTGTATAGAATTAACGGACCAAGGCGTAGCGTGCATAGAGTTCCACATGTTTAATTAAAGAAACTCACCAAAACAATACAGAACCAAACGAATGCTTAGTGGCATTGTAGACTCTGGGGCATTTCAGAACAGGTGTATATATACTGAGATCAGGTGACAGATCATGTGACAGATCATGTGACACTTAGATTGCACATGGGTGGACTTTATTTATCTAATTATGTGACTTCTGAAGGGAATTGGTTGCACCAGATCTTATTTAGGGGCTTCATAGCAAAGGGGGTGAATACATACAGTTGAAGTCGGAAGCTTACATACAACTTAGCCAAATACATTTAAACTCAGTTTTTCACAATTCCTGACATTTAATCCTAGTAAAAATGCTTAGGTCAGTTAGGACCACCACTTTATTTTAAGAATGTGAAATGTCAGAATAATAGTAGAGAGAATTATTTATTTCAGCTTTTATTTTTTTCAACACATTCCCAGTGGGTCAGAAGTTTACATAAACTCAATTAGTATTTGGTAGCATTGTCTTTAACTTGTTTAACTCGTGTCAAACGTTTTGGGTAACCTTCCACAAGCTTCCCACAATAAGGTGGGTGAATTTTGGCCCATTCCTCCTGACAGAGCTGGTGTAACTGAGTCAGGTTTGTAGGCCTCCTTGCTCGCACACGCCTTTTCAGTTCTGCCCACACATTTTCTATAGGATTGAGGTCAGTGCTTTGTGATGGCCACTCCAATACCTTGAATTTCTTGTCCTTAAGCCATTTTGCCACAACTTTGGAAGTATGCTTGGTGTCATTGTCCATTTGGAAGACCCATTTGCGACCAAGCTTTAACTTCCTGGTGGCGTGAGATGTTGCTTCAATATATCCTTCCATAGGATGCCATCTATTTTGTGAAGTGTTCTTTGGCTTGCAAGCCTCCCCCTTTTCCCTCCATACATAATAACGGTCATTATGGCTAAACAGTTCTATTTTTTCCCCCCATCAGACTAGAGGACATTTCTCCAAAAGTACGATCTTCGTCCCCATGTGCAGTTACAAACCGTAGTCTGGCTTTTTTATGGCGGTTTTGGAGCAGTGGCTCCTTTCTTGCTGAGTGGCCTTTCAGGTTATGTCGATATAAGACTCGTTTTACTGTGGATATAGATACTTTTGTACCTGTTTCCTCCAGCATCTTCACAAGGTCCTTTGCTATTGTTATTATTCTGGGAATGATTTGCACTTTTCGCACCAAAGTACATTCATCTCTAGGAGACAGAACACGTCTCCTTCCTGAGCGGTATGGCGGTTGCATGGTCCCATGGTGTTAATACTTGCGTACTATTGTTTGTACAGATGAACGTGGTACCTTCAGGCATTTGGAAATTGCTCCCAAGGATGAACCAGACTTGTGGAGGTATACAATTTTATTTCTGAGGTCTTGGCTGATTTCTTTTGATTTTCCCATGATGTCAAGCAGAGGTACTGAGTTTGAAGGTAGGCCTTGAAATACATTCACAGGTACACCTCCAATTGACTCAAATGATGTAAATTAGCCTATCAGAAGCCATGATGTCCTTTTCAGGAATTTTCCAAGCTGTTTAAAGGCACTTCTGACCCACTCGAATTGTGATACTGTGAATTATAAGTGAATGAATCTGTCTGTAAACAATTGTTGGAAAAAATTGTGTCATGCACAAAGTAGATGTCCTAACTGACTTGCCAAAACTATAGTTTAACAAAACATTTGTGGAGTGGTTGAAAAACGAGTTGTGACTCCAACATCATACATAGGTGTATGTAAACTTCAGACTTCAACTGCACGCACCACTTTCCTGTTTTTAATCAGTTTTATTTTTCAAACAAGTTCTTTTTTTCCATTTCACTTGACCAATTTGGACTATTTTGTGTATGTCCATTACATGAAATCAAAATCAAAATTCCATTTCAATTCCAGGTTGTAATGCAACAAAATAGGAAAACGCCAAGGAGGATGAATACTTTTGCAAGGCACTGTATGTTATCATTTGTGCAGAAAACACTCCTCAGAAAGAAGGAGTGACTTGACTGACAACCTGGCTTGTATAAACTGATATCCAGGATAAAAACGAGAAGTTTGTAAAAAAAAAAAAAAAGATAAAGTTGTCTCATGACACTGACATATCTTATTTCACCTGCTCTCTGCAAATTACACGTGAGATTGTTAATATTGTTGCATGATATTATAATAGTTATTGACAACAGGCATATCAAACAGACTGGTGTAAAAATCTATTTGCGATATTGGCAGTCACAGTAAGAAATGGTTTTGTTATTGTAGCTAAACAACTTAAAACCAAGTACATTCATTTCAGACAGACTGGGTATCTGGGATGAACAGAGTCTATCCCAGCGGATTTGAATTCACTAAAACAGACATTAATTAGTTTAAGTGCATTTTCCTTATATGAGCAGGTTTATGGTACATTCATTACCTATAAAACAAGATGTACAGTAGAAAGACCATTTAAAAGTGAACCGTAATGTTTCTCTATGATTTTAAAACAACATGTTCCATAAATGGTTTGCCAGCCCTCTCTGCAACTAACATTTCAATTACAGGAAATTGGACAAATGCATTCCAATTAACATTACCGAAAATTGCCCCTAATTAAAAAAATTCAATCTCAATAAATGTACTGAATTGTCTAGTTGGAATAGAATGAACCCCTCCTAAAAAACACTCAACACAAACAAAAGTACATTTTCAGAAAACATATGTTTTGATAAACTAGAAGTTAACATAATACATCAACTTGTCATTAGGAAACGAGTGCATTCAGTCCACTGCGTAGTCAATGAGCATTCCATTCTGGGGCACTTGCTGATAAGAGGGGGATGGTGAGAGCCTTAGAATGTAGACATGCTGCCAAATGAGGTCAGCTCTATTTATTTACCTCAAATCTAATTTGGGGTAAGGTCACAGAACCAACCTCAAACAGCAGCAAACAATTGACAACATCCAGAGAATTTGTATAAATGCATATCTACCGTACTATGCATGGTTTACATTTCAGAAAATGTTCCCATTGTGGCTCATTTACAGAACTGTATATTAACTGTCAAGTCAATGTGTGTTCTTTTCCAGTTTTGATAAAATATCTACAAGTTAAAGGGTATTTTGACCATAAAAGGGCAAATGAACCCAAGCTGTATGCCTCCTTGACCCTCAAGTACTTTCGGTGAGCTACATGCAGACAATTGCATTTAAAGGGCTGTTTCCACTCCTAGGATGCTATGTTCAACCACCACATTGTCTGAAGGATCGCCAATAAGACAAATAAGGCCTGGGTTCTATGCTTAGCAAGTGCACTGCAACCTAAAGATAGCTCTGGACCACAAAACCAATTAACAGATCAGCTGGGTTGCAGGTACTGAAGTCAGAGTGTGTCATTTGGAGGACGCAAAACAGACCTTAGCACTTCATATATTCTGTGCGCCACTTATTGCACCAATTACACAACTACTGCATTGCCTGCATTAAATATCCACACCGTCATATCCAAGCCTTGCTTGAGGCGATAAGGTTGGAAATAAACTGTTTTGAGGTTTTCCAAATTTTGGTCTCTTACATTACTGCCGCTTATTCGCATTGTCAAAATGGGGCCCTGAGTGTTGTTCACCATTGGTCAAATAGCACCATTCTGGCCACTCTCTCTGTTTGGCTATTGATATGAACAACAGAGTAAAACTAGTTGAATAACAAAGTTATTGTACTGAAATCTTGAGTTCTTGTAAGACGCTGAAAGATCAGAAACAATCGGTTCAGGTGGAGTAGAAAAATTGAGAACCCAGAAAAGTGGTGTCAGGTTATTTCTCTGGAACACCAGTATGAAGAAGACTGTTTGAGTGAGTGTGCACATTTATATAGTGTATTCTTGTACGCTATGCTATCACTGAGCAGTGGTGGCAGCAGTGCCATTTTGTCCATTGTGTCCCTCCCTGTGGCAATGCATCAGGACCTGAAGACATGCACCGCCCGTACCACGTACTGCCTACAGATGGGGCACTCGCTCATGCGTTTGCCGCACTTGCTGCAGGTGACCATGTGGCCGCACTCCAGCAGAACACAGTCAATGGGAGAGTCCATGCAGATCCGACAGAGGTTCTCCTCCTGGCTCTTGGGAGCCGCAGGGTCTATGGTACAACGACAGGGGAAAGAGGAGAGAAGAGAGGTCTCTAATTAAGTGTATTCTAAAAAACTACTTGGGTCATCTTTCATTGTTTCATATTTGTCAGGTTGCCCATAAAAGGATACATTTAAGCAGTGGGAACAAATATTTCCATTTGGATTAGTGGATCTTCAAGTACTTCTCAAAATGCTTTTGATCATGCTTCTCTTGTCTTTAGAACTTGACACAATACCCTTACCTTTACTTGTATTTGAAACTGGAAAAATGAAAAAAATAATTGAACTAATATATATGTTTTTTTTACGGGCTAAAATTCCACACCAGTCATCCCCAGATATAATATATGCCATTTAGCAGACATTTGGAGTAGTCTACAGTGAGTGCGTACATTTTCAAATGTGACCCCAGCGGAAAACGCACTCACTTCCCTGGGATTGCTAGCGCCACGCTATTACCAACGTAGCCTAACAGGACCACACACTGGAAATGCTCACCTTGGTTCTGGAGGTCCTTCTGGTTGTTGTAGAGGCGGGTGACCCTCTCCATCAGCTCCCACTTCTCGCAGCAGCCCTTGTAGTTGACAAAGTTGCGGGCCAAGATCTCCTTCAGCTGGCGCACGCTCAGGCCCTCGATGTCCTCAACGCAGCTCAGGTCAGACAGAGAGGCCCTTCGGCCGGGGATCAGGGTCTCCTCGTTGTCTGACTGCAGCAACAGGACAATCATGGAGGTGGGTAAAAATAATAATGTATATTTTGTCTGGTCTGTTTTTTTGGTTTGGCCAGTATGTATTTTGTCTTGTCTTTGTCAACAAGTGGTTTGCTAAACAAAAAACAACAACCTTTATGAATTTTATTTTGTCTGGTCTACGTGTATTTTGTCTGGTCTTTGAGTCCGTCTCTGCTGCTGTCTGACATTGATTATCCCCTTGGTGGTGATAGGTATCCATTTATCTAACAGCTACTGATTAATCAATCCCAAAACCTTGAACTTAGCAGTTACCTCTTCACCTTCGTCCTCCTCTTCTTCATCATCCTCCTCCTCATCATCAGATATCTGCTCTGACTCTGGCTCTGCCTCAGGGGCTGATTGTTCTGGCCTCAATGTGTCGGGGCTGGTAGGGCCCTGTGTCTGGGGAGGGGATGGTGTGCCTGGGGAAGGGACGTTGTTGTGAGCCCTGGGCTGGGAGGACACGGTCTCACTGCTGGTGCTGGGGGTCTGCTGGCCCAAGACCAGCTCAACCAGCTCCTCCTTTTCCCGGCACGTCTGGGTGGGCACCTCATGCAGGTGGAGGTAGTCGCGCAGCTCCCGCACCTAGTTTTTGGGGTTATTGTTGAATTCCATCTAACACTATTTAGATATTCCCTATTCGTCTGTGTAATTACAAAAAAAACTAAAACTCCATTACTATGCACCTATAATGCAGTTACTAAAACATCATGTCATCTTGACATCTTAATACAATGTCTAATGTAATTAGTGTTATTACACAGATATACAAATAACAGAATGAAAAGTGTTATTGCTTTAGCTTTCACTTGACTTAGCTACAATATACACTACTCAAAAAAAATAAAGGGAACACTAAAATAACACATCCTAGATCTGAATGAATGAAATATTCTTATTAAATATTTTTTTCTTTACATAGTTGAATGTGCTGACAACAAAAATCACACAAATTATCAATGGAAATCTAATTTATCAACCCATGGAGGTCTGGATTTGGAGTCACACTCAAAATTAAAGTGGAAAACCACACTACAGGCTGATCCAACTTTGATGTAATGTCCTTAAAACAAGTCAAAATGAGGCTCAGTAGTGTGTGTGGCCTCCACGTGCCTGTATAACCTCCCTACAACGCCTGGGCATGCTCCTGATGAGGTGGCGGATGGTCTCCTGAGGGATCTCCTCCCAGACCTGGACTAAAGCATCTGCCAACTCCTGGACAGTCTGGCTTAACGTGGCGTTGTTGGATGGAGCGAGACATGATGTCCCAAATGTGCTCAATTGGATTCAGGTCTGGGGAACGGGCGGGCCAGTCCATAGCATCAATGCCTTCCTCTTGCAGGAACTGCTGACACACTCCAGCCACATGAGGTCTAGCATTGTCTTGCATTAGGAGGAACCCAGGGCCAACCGCGCCAGCATATGGTCTCACAAGGGATCTGAGGATCTCATCTCAGTACCTAATGGCAGTCAGGCTACCTCTGGCGAGCACATGGAGGGCTGTGCGGCCCCCCCAAAGAAATGCCACCCCACACCATGACTGACCCACCGCCAAACCGGTCATGCTGGAGGATGTTGCAGGCAGCAGAACGTTCTCCACGGCGTTTCCAGACTCTGTCACATGCTCAGTGTGAACCTGCTTTCATCTGTGAAGAGCACAGGGCGCCAGTGGCGAATTTGCCAATCTTGGTGTTCTCTGGCAAATGCCAAACGTCCTGCACGGTGTGGGGCTGTAAGCACAACCCCCACCTGTGGAAGTCGGGCCCTCATACCACCCTCATGGAGTCTGTTTCTGACCGTTTGAGCAGACACATGCACATTTGTGGCCTGCTGGAGGTCATTTTGCAGGGCTCTGGCAGTGCTCCTCCTGCTCCTCCTTGCACAAAGGCGGAGGCAGCGGTCCTGCTGCTGGGTTGTTGCCCTCCTACGGCCTCCTCCACGTCTCCTGATGTACTGGCCTGTCTCCTGGTAGCGCCTCCATGCTCTGGACACTACACTGACAGACACAGCAAGACCTTCTTGGCACAGCTCGCAATGATGTGCCATCCTGGATGAGCTGCACTACCTGAGCCACTTGTGTGGGTTGTAGACTCCGTCTCATGCTACCACTAGAGTGAAAGCACCACCATCATTCAAAAGTGACCAAAACATCAGCCAGGAAGCATAGAAACTGAGAAGTGGTCTGTGGTCACCACCTGCAGACCCACTCCTTTATTGGGGGTGTCTTGCTAATTGCCTATAATTTCCACCTGTTGCCTATTCCATTTGCACAACAGCATGTGAAATGTATTGTCAATCAGTGTTGCTTCCTAAGTGGACAGTTTGATTTCACAGAAGTGTGATTGACTTGGAGTTACATTGTGTTGTTTAAGTGTTCCCTTGATTTGTTTGAGCAGTGTATATAGTTAGACATGTAACTTAACCGAATGCATTTGTCCTTGTTTATTTGCCATCAACTGTTTAAAAAAAAAGAGCAGTGGGCCTCCCGGGTGGCGCAGTGGTTAAGGGCGCTGTACTGCAGCGCCAGCAGAGATTCTGGGGTCACGCCCAGGCTCTGTCGTAACCGGGAGGTCCGTGGGGCGACGCACAATTGGCCTAGTGTCGTCCGGGTTAGGGAGGGCTTGGCCGGTAGGGAAATCCTTGTCTCATCGCGCACCAGCGACTCCTGTGGCGGGCCGGGCGCAGTGCGCGCTAACCAAGGTTGCCAGTTGCAAGGTGTTTCCTCCGACACATTGGTGCGGCTGGCTTCCGGGAGACAAGATAGTAGCCAGTAAACAATTGGATACCATGAAATTGGGGAGAAAAAGGGGTAAAATTTAAATTAAAATAAATTTAAAAAGAGCAGCGGCACACCTTGAGTCGCATCAACTGGGCGCGGTCGAATAGGGTTCCGTGAAAGTGCTGACATGTGTGGCAGAGGCGCGGGCGCGGCGGCTCCAGCTGCACAGAGCAGTGGCCGCAGAAGTTCTTCTTGCAGTCCACGCAGACATGCTGGGTTAATGAGAGAGGACAGGACACAGTGAGGGTGAAACTCTTACCAAGGAATGAACAGTCACAGTAAGGGGTGTGAAAGAATAACAGTGCGTGTGGAATGTGCAGGCTACCTGAGCTCTAGACTAGAACCTTATTGATGGGTAGTGGAGTAGTTGAATCAAGTATGATAGCCATACTGTACAAAAACTTCAACTTTTCTCACAGAAATAACTAACCTCTGGCCAACAGCTGTTGGCACATTTATAGAAAAGATGATAAGATCTTACTTCCATGCACGTTCAGTAATAACTAATATAAAATGCAATTTGCTGTTTACTTTGCAGGTGAGATTGTGTGTGGCAACTGGCAGGCAAACATGTCAGGAGGGCAAGGCCTGTTGGAGAAATAACTGACCTACATTTGCAAGTGATTTAAACAGCCTTCTAAAAAATAGTCACTATTCTAGAGGTGTAGCCTACTGTTTAGGATTTTCCAGAACATGAGCATCTCTGTGTTGTAAGACTGACTAGTACAGGGTCAGTTACTGTCAGCTACTAATGAATTACTTACCGACATAGTGAATCTAAGAATTGTAGTGAATCACAGAAGTCTAAATTCTAGTAACTCTGTTGACAATCAAATCTGTTACTTTGGAGTCTGTAGCAGCTCATCTGTATCAAATCCTCTTGGATCTATGCTGTTCCAGACTTTCAAGTCACACTCTGTTACCCAAATTTCAGATGAGAGTTGACCAGCCAGCCCTCCTTTACAATATTTATCAAGGTATTATATTACCAAGTGCCTCTTACCTTCCTCGCGATGGTGTCGAATTGGCCTCCGCAGGCCTTGCACATATGTTCGGGAGAGGTCAGGGATTGGCTGTAGCCCGAGTTTGTGTAGGCCTGGCGCCAGGAGCTGACGTTTTCTTCCACTGTGGCGGTGGGTTCTAAACAAAACCAGCTACAACAGGATGTCCACATGCTCCTGCCTGTTCACACAAAATACATAGGAAATTACATCACTTTCTCATGGAAAGACTTGCACATGGAATTAGAATCTTAATTCTAGTTCTATGGACTTACATCACAAAGGTGCATAGAAAAACAGAGTTGCCTAGTAAGGAAATGTAATTGCAGAATAGTGAAGCATGGCTTTCAGATTAATTGTATAGATATTAGTGATGGGTGGGGGTGGGGGGGGGAATCGAAACAGTTACATATCGGGATATTATTTGACAATATATTGTATCGTATTGACAATATCGCAATATTATTTTGTTCACTAGTACCGGACTAGTACCGGACCCAAAACTTTTCCTTCATAGCTTGTTCTCTGTTTTCAGCACCTTTATTTCCCTGAACTGATCAAAGCTAATTTTCTCATAGCTCTCCCTCGTCCCTCGGCAGCAGACATATGGTGACATATGGTGAGCAATATGTTTGGATCATCGAAAAACAACAAAATCACAGTATCGAATCATAATACATATAGAATAGCGAGAATCGCAAAACATATCGTATCGGCACCTAAGTATTGTGATAATATAGTATTGCGAGTTCCCTGGCAATTCCAAGCCCTTGTACATACAGTTGAAGTCGGAAGTTTACATACACCTTAGCCAAGTAAATTTAAACTCAGTTTTTCACAATTCTTGACATTTAATCCATGTAAAAATTCCCTGTTTTAGGTCAGTTAGGATCACCACTTTATTTTAAGAATGTGAAATGTCAGAATAATAGCAGTGATTTATTACAGCTTTTATTTCTTTCATCACATTCCCAGAGGCTCAGAAGTTAACATACACTCAATTAGTATTTGGTAGCATTGCCTTTAAATTGTTTAACTTGGGTCAAACGTTTTGGGTAGCCTTCCACAATAAGTTGGGTGAATTTTGGCCCATTCCTCCTAACAGAGCTGGTGTAATTGAGTCAGGTTTGTAGGACTCCTTGCTCACACACGCTTTTTCAGTACTGCCCAAAACTTTTCTATAAGATTGAGGTCAGGGCTTTGTGATGGCTACTCCAATACCTTGACTTTGTTGTCCTTGAGCCATTTTGCCACAACTTTGCTTGCAAGTAAGATTGGGGTCATTGTCCATTTGGAAGACCCATTTGCGACCGAGCTTTAACTTCCAGACTGATGTCTTGAGATGTTGCTTCAATATATTCACATAATTTTCCTTCCTCATGTAACCATCTATTTTGTGAAGTGCACCAGTCCCTCCTGCAGCAAAGCACCCCCACAACATGATGCTGCCACCCCCGTGCTTCACGGTTGGGATGGTGTTCTTCAGCTTGCAAGCATCACCCTTTTCCTCCAAACATAACAATGGTCATTATGGCCAAACAGTTCTATTTTTGTGTCACCAGACAACAAACCAGAGGACAAAAGTACAATCTTTGTCCCCATGTGCAGTTGCAAACCGTAGTCTGGCTTTTTTTATGGCGGTTTTGGAGCAGTGGCTTCTTCCTTGCTGAGCGGCCTTTCAGGTTATGTCGATATAGGACTCGTTTTACTGTGGATATACAGTGGGGTAAAAAAGTATTTAGTCAGCCACCAATTGTGCAAGTTCTCCCACTTAAAAAGATGAGAGGCCTGTAATTTATCATAGGTACACTTAGACAAAATGAGAAGTTAAAAAATTCCAGAAAATCACATTGTAGGATTTTTAATGAATTTATTTGCAAATTATGGTGGAAAATAAGTATTTGGTCACCTACAAACAAGCACGATTTCAGGCTCTCACAGACCTGTAACTTCTTCTTTAAGAGGCTCCTCTATCCTCCACTCGTTACCTGTATTAATGGCACCGGTTTGAACTTGTTATCAGTATAAAAGACACCTGTCCACAACCTCAAACAGTCACACTCCAAACTCCACTATGGCCAAGACCAAAGAGCTGTCAAAGGACACCAGAAACAAAATTGTAGACCTGCACCAGGCTGGGAAGACCTGAATCTGCAATAGGTAAGCAGCTTGGTTTGAAGAAATCGACTGTGGGAGCAATTATTAGGAAATGGAAGACATACAAGACCACTGATAATCTCCCTCGATCTGGGGCTTCACGCAAGATCTCACCCCGTGGGGTAAAAATGATAACAAGAACAGTGAGCAAAAATCCCAGAATCACACGGGGGGACCTAGTGAATGACCTGCAGAGAGCTGGGACCAAAGTAACAAAGCCTACCATCAGTAACACATTATGCCGCCAGGGACTCAAATCCTGCAGTGCCAGACGTGTCCCCCTGCTTAAGCCAGTACATGTCCAGGCCCGTCTGAAGTTTGCTAAATCAAATCAAATCAATTTTATTTGTCACATACACATGGTTAGCAGATGTTAATGTGAGTGTAGCGAAATGCTTGTGCTTCTAGTTCCGACAATGCAGTAATAACGAGCAAGTAATCTAACTAACAATTCCAAAAAAACTACTGTCTTATACACAGTGTAAGGGGATAAAGAATATGTACATAAGGATATATGAATGAGTGATGGTACAGAGCAGCATAGGCAAGATACAGTAGATGATATCGAGTACAGTATATACATATGAGATAAGTATGTAAACCAAGTGGCATAGTTAAAGTGGCTAGTGATACATGTATTACATAAGGATGCAGTCGATGATATAGAGTACAGTATCAACGTATGCATATGAGATGAACAATGTAGGGTAAGTAACATTATATAAGGTAGCATTGTTTAAAGTGGCTAGTGATATATTTACATCATTTCCCATCAATTCCCATGATTAAAGTGGCTGGAGTAGAGTCAGTGTCATTGACTGTGTGTTGGCAGTAGCCACTCAATGTTAGTGGTGGCTGTTTAACAGTCTGATGGCCTTGAGATAGAAGCTGTTTTTCAGTCTCTCGGTCCCAGCTTTGATGCACCTGTACTGACCTCGCCTTCTGGATGACAGCGGGGTGAACAGGCAGTGGCTCGGGTGGTTGATGTCCTTGATCTTTATGGCCTTCCTGTAGCATCGGGTGGTGTAGGTGTCCTGGAGGGCAGGTAGTTTGCCCCCGGTGATGCGTTGTGCAGACCTCACTACCCTCTGGAGAGCCTTACGGTTGAGGGCGGTGCAGTTGCCATACCAGGCGGTGATACAGCCCGCCAGGATGCTCTCGATTGTGCATCTGTAGAAGTTTGTGAGTGCTTTTGGTGACAAGCCGAATTTCTTCAGCCTCCTGAGGTTGAAGAGGCGCTGCTGCGCCTTCCTCACGATGCTGTCTGTGTGAGTGGACCAATTCAGTTTGTCTGTGATGTGTATGCCGAGGAACTTAAAACTTGCTACCCTCTCCACTACTGTTCCATCGATGTGGATGGGGGTGTTCCCTCTGCTGTTTCCTGAAGTCCACAATCATCTCCTTAGTTTTGTTGACGTTGAGTGTGAGGTTATTTTCCTGACACCACACTCCGAGGGCCCTCACCTCCTCCCTGTAGGCCGTCTCGTCGTTGTTGGTAATCAAGCCTACCACTGTTGTGTCGTCCGCAAACTTGATGATTGAGTTGGAGGCGTGCATGGCCACGCAGTCGTGGGTGAACAGGGAGTACAGGAGAGGGCTCAGAACGCACCCTTGTGGGGCCCCAGTGTTGAGGATCAGCGGGGAGGAGATGTTGTTGCCTACCCTCACCACCTGGGGCGGCCCGTCAGGAAGTCCAGTACCCAGTTGCACAGGGTGGGGTCGAGACCCAGGGTCTCGAGCTTGATGACGAGCTTGGAGGGTACTATGGTGTTGAATGCCGAGCTGTAGTCGATGAACAGCATTCTCACATAGGTATTCCTCTTGTCCAGATGGGTTAGGGCAGTGTGCAGTGTGGTTGAGATTGCATTGTCTGTGGACCTATTTGGGCGGTAAGCAAATTGGAGTGGGTCAAGGGTGTCAGGTAGGGTGGAGGTGATATGGTCCTTGACTAGTCTCTCAAAGCACTTCATGATGACGGATGTGAGTGCTACGGGGCGGTAGTCGTTTAGCTCAGTTACCTTAGCTTTCTTGGGAACAGGAACAATGGTGGCCCTCTTGAAGCATGTGGGAACAGCAGACTGGTATAGGGATTGATTGAATATGTCCGTAAACACACCGGCCAGCTGGTCTGCGCATGCTCTGAGGGCGCGGCTGGGGATGCCGTCTGGGCCTGCAGCCTTGCGAGGGTTAACACGTTTAAATGTCTTACTCACTTCGGCTGCAGTGAAGGAGAGACCGCATGTTTCCGTTGCAGGCCGTGTCAGTGGCACTGTATTGTCCTCAAAGCGGGCAAAAAGTTATTTAGTCTGCCTGGGAGCAAGACATCCTGGTCCGTGACTGGGCTGGGTTTCTTCCTGTAGTCCGTGATTGACTGTAGACCCTGCCACATGCCTCTTGTGTCTGAGCCGTTGAATTGAGATTCTACTTTGTCTCTGTACTGGCGCTTAGCTTGTTTGATAGCCTTGCGGAGGGAATAGCTGCACTGTTTGTATTCAGTCATGTTACCAGACACCTTGCCCTGATTAAAAGCAGTGGTTCGTGCCTTCAGTTTCACACGAATGCTGCCATCAATCCACGGTTTCTGGTTAGGGAATGTTTTAATCGTTGCTATGGGAACGACATCTTCAACGCACGTTCTAATGAACTCGCACACCGAATCAGCGTATTCGTCAATGTTGTTGTCTGACGCAATACGAAACATCTCCCAGTCCACGTGATGGAAGCAGTCTTGGAGTGTGGAGTCAGCTTGGTCGGACCAGCGTTGGACAGACCTCAGCGTGGGAGCTTCTTGTTTTAGTTTCTGTCTGTAGGCAGGGATCAACAAAATGGAGTCGTGGTCAGCTTTTCCGAAAGGGGGCGGGGCAGGGCCTTATATGCGTCGCGGAAGTTAGAGTAACAATGATCCAGGGTCTTTCCACCCCTGGTTGCGCAATCGATATGCTGATAAAATTTAGGGAGTCTTGTTTTCAGATTAGCCTTGTTAAAATCCCCAGCTACAATGAATGCAGCCTCCGGATAAATCGTTTCCAGTTTGCAGAGAGTTAAATAAAGTTCGTTCAGAGCCATCGATGTGTCTGCTTGGGGGATATATACGGCTGTGATTATAATCGAAGAGAATTCTCTTGGTAGATAATGCGGTCTACATTTGATTGTGAGGAATTCTAAATCAGGTGAACAGAAGGATTTGAGTTCCTGTATGTTTCTTTCATCACACCATGTCACGTTGGCCATAAGGCATACGCCCCCGCCCGTCTTCTTACCAGAAAGATGTTTGTTTCTGTCGGCGCGATGCGTGGAGAAACCCGCTGGCTGCACCGCTTCGGATTGCGTCTCTCCAGTTAGCCATGTTTCCGTGAAGCAGAGAACGTTACAGTCTCTGATGTCCCTCTGGAATGCTACCCTTGCTCGGATTTCATCAACCTTGTTGTCAAGAGACTGGACATTGGCAAGAAGAATGCTAGGGAGTGGTGCACGATGTGCCCGTCTCCGGAGTCTGACCAGAAGACCGCTTCGTTTCCCTCTTTTTCTGAGTCGTTTTTTTTTTGGTCGCTGCATGTGATCCACTCGGTTACACTGGTTGTAAGGCAGAACACAGGATCCGCATCGCGAAAAACATATTCTTGGTCGTACTGATGGTGAGTTGACGCTGATCTTATATTCAGTAGTTCTTCTCGGCTGTATGTAATGAAACCTAAGATGACCTGGGGTACTAGTGTAAGAAATAACACGTAAAAAAACAAAAAACTGCATAGTTTCCTAGGAACGCGAAGCGAGGCGGCTAGAGAGCATTTGGATGATCCAGAAGAAGATTGGGAGAATGTCATATGGTCAGATGAAACCAAAATATAACTTTTTGGTAAAAACTCAACTCGTCGTGTTTGGAGGACAAAGAATGCTGAGTTGCATCCAGAGAACACCATACCTACTGTGAAGCATGGGGGTGGAAACATCATGCTTTGGGGCTGTTTTTCTGCAAAGGGACCAGGACGACTGATCCATGTAAAGGAAAGAATGAATGGGGCCATGTATCGTGAGATTTTGAGTGAAAACCTCCTTCCATCAGCAAGGGCATTGAAGATGAAACGTGGCTGGGTCTTTCAGCATGACAATGATCCCAAACACACCGCCCGAGCAACGAAGGAGTGGCTTCGTAAGAAGCATTTCAAGGTCCTGGAGTAGCCTAGCCAGTCTCCAGACCTCAACCCCATAGAACATCTTGGAGGGAGTTGAAAGTCCATGTTGCCCAGCAACAGCCCCAAAACATCACTGCTCTAGAGGAGATCTGCATGGAGGAATGGGCCAAAATACCAGCAACAGTGTGTGAAAACCTTGTGAAGACTTACAGAAAACATTTGACCTCTGTCATTGCCAAACAAAGGGTATATAACAAAGTATTGAGATAACTTTTGTTATTGACCAAATACTTATTTTTCCACCATAATTTGCAAATAAATTCATTAAATCCTACAATGTGATTTTCTGGATTTTTTTCTCTCATTTTGTCTGTCATAGTTGAAGTGTACCTATGATGAAAATTACAGGCCTCATCTTTTTAAGGGGGAGAACTTGCACAATTGGTGGCTGACTAAATACTTTTTTACCCCACTGTAGATACTTTTGTACCCTTGTTTCCTCCAGCATCTTCACAAGGTCCTTTGCTGTTGTTCTGGGATTGATTTGCACTTTTTGCACCAAAGTACGTTCCTCTCTAGGAGACAGAACGCATCTCCTTCCTGAGCGGTATGATGGCTGCGTGATCCCATGGTGTTTATACTTGCGTACTGTTGTTTGTACAGATGAACGTTGTACCTTCAGGCATTTGGAAATTGCTCCCAAGGATGAACCAGACTTGTGGAGGTCATTTTTTTTTATTTGAGGTCTTGGCTGATTTTCTTTTGATTTTCCTATGATGTCAAGCAAAGAGGCACTGAGTTTGAAGGTAGGCCTTGAAATACATTCACAGGTACACCCTCCAATTGACTCAAATGATGTCAATTCACCTATAAGAAGCTTCTAAAGCCATGACATTATTGTCTGGAATTTTCCAAGCTGTTTAAAGGCACAGTCAACTTAATGAATGTAAACTTCTGACCCATTGGAATTGTGATACAGTGAAATAATCTGTCTATAAACAATTGTTGGAAAAATTGCTTGTGTCATGCACAAAGTAGATGTCCTAACCGACTTGCCAAAACAATAGTTAACAAGAAATGTGTGGAGTGGTTGAAAAACTAGTTTTAATGACTCCAACCTAAGTGTATGGAAACTTCCGACTTCAACTGTATGCATGTTATGAAATCCTGAATCACCTGAAAATGTTGGGGGTGAACAAGCAACATTGAAGGGTCAATATTCCATTCTCTAAAGAAGTAATACACTGAGTATATAAAACGTAAGGAACACCTTCCTAATACAGTGGGTCATTCTGACTGTTTTCTATACAGGTGCCTACCGGTGTCTGGTGCACACGGCATCTTATTGAGAGAAGCTCAAATTAAATATTATAAAAACACAGCAATGAATGACTATGTCTTGTCTAGGCCAACAGCGGGTGCTAGGTGTAATACAATCGATACTAATTGCTGTTTTAATTAGCCCACAACGTGCCTCTGGTGGTCACGCCTAGAATAACTTGGACATTGCATAAGAGGGGCACCTTGCAAAATGCAAATCAAACAATCATCAGTTGATTTTTGGATTCCAAAAGAATGGATAAATAAGTCAAGGCATGCACAATACAGAGATATTTAGCCTACATTAAACTATCACTGTGATTGACGCAAGGGCGTGTGATCGAATGGCCTTGATGCTGCATGATGTTTCATTCCACCCAGCCATTTCGAATGGGATATCCCAGATCCTTGCCAAGAGGACAGGAAAAAATTAAGGATGGCATCTTCGAACAATAAAGGGGATAAGCCTCCATTTTGAAATTATTTGACATCATGCAACTACTAACTGAGATTTGGACATAAGCTACCTCACTCTAATTTCTTAGACCCGCCGGCTTGTCTGATCACACTGATGCGCAAGCGACCTTACCTGGGTGACCCGGAGCAAATCCTCTTTGTAACGGCCATCTCGGATTGCTGAAACAATCACACACATGCAAGGTCTCAAAGCCAGGATTTTGTCGTAAGCATAAACTTGGTCCACTGTGTTGTTCAATGTCTGGCCATACAACCAACTGGCTGGTATGAAAATCTACTGTTGGAAGACTGTTCGCATCTTCAAGGAAATGACGTCAGTTTAGCGCCAGCTGTTTGGTTCCTGTCTTGGCGGGAATTTTGTGCACCCGAAAACATGGACGTGGCGATGAATGAGGTAGATTCTGAGCAAATTCAAACAGAAGTTCAACTGAAGAAAGATGAGGCCCCTGCGAAGTTGTCTAGTAGTAGATATGAGCTGCCATGGTAAGGTTTACTAGCTAGACTAGTTGGCTAATTGCAGTATTTCTGTATTTCTTAGCGGACTGAAATCGCTCAGCACAGCTAGTAGTGCTAATGGCTAATTAGCTAGCTAACATTAGCTAGCCAGCACAAGCATGAGTACAGATGCTAGCATTGTACTTAACTACGCAAGGCATACTATTAGCTACGAAAACAAACCCATTCTGCATGCCTCTCAAAAAGTAAGTAGATAGCTTGCTATGTAATGTTATGTCAAATATACTGGTAACTAGCTATCTTTTAAGCATCTCATAGAGCAACAGCTAGCTAGTGCAAGTTATAGCAATAATAATTTGATGGGTGCTAATTTGTCCTGTTTTGCACATGTACACGTGTTTTATACACATACGTGAATTGGAAATGTGTGTTTTTATTGCATATCCCAACTCTGCCTGACACCCTCGCGGAGAGTACGGTCACAGCCCGGCCCTGCTAAAGGGCACAATGACAGATTGTCACCATGTCGTCTCGGGGATTTGAAATGGCAATCTTTCAGTACTGGCCCAACGATCCAACCACTAGGCTACCTGCCGCCCATATCTACCCTCCATATATATCGTGTGAATCACTATGAATTGCTTGTTGCTGATAGCTATGCGTGTTCTGAATATCTCACAGGGTTGAAAAATACAGACCCTTGAAGTTGAATGAAATAGTAGGCAACGAGGAGACTGTTAGCAGATTGGAGGTAAAGTATCCTCAATATTTTATTACAGTAGTTTGACAGTTTCAATACATTTGATACTAAATAATAGCTACTTGTCTGAATTATTGTTCCATTCTTTCTTACAGGTGTTTGCCAGAGAGGGAAATGTGCCGAACATCATTATTGCAGTGAGTGACTGAAATGATTAATTCTTAAATCATAACTATATGATATTACATACTGAGATGTTGGCGCAGCAGAGTAATAGTATGCAAGTTATGCCATCTCTTTTTAAACTCAATTATCAATATTATAGGGTCCCCCCGGTACAGGAAAGACCACCAGTATTCTGTGTTTGGCGCGAGCTCTTCTGGGCCCAGCCATGAAAGATGCTGTCCTGGAACTGAACGCCTCTAATGACAGGTGAGTAAGTGAAGTCTACCATGAAAAATGTTACACTGGAATACTTAAGTGCACAACATGTGAGTCCAGGAGCTGCATTTTGAGTTAAAATCACGTTGTGTTTCTTTAGAAAGTGAAGCTTACACTAACAAATTGTCATCCACCTTCCTCAGAGGCATCGATGTAGTTCGAAACAAGATCAAGATGTTTGCCCAGCAGAAAGTCACCCTCCCTAAAGGGAGACACAAGATCATCATCCTGGATGAGGCTGACAGGTAAGTCAACTGAGGGTCACGACATCTAAGCTGAAAGCTGATCTAGTGTACCTGTACCTATGACGGCTGTGCTTGTGCCATCAGTATGACAGACGGAGCCCAGCAGGCCTTGAGGAGGACCATGGAGATATACTCTAAAACCACACGCTTCGCTCTGGCATGCAACGCCTCTGACAAGATCATTGGTGACTGTCCGTTTTAATTTATTTTGAGAAAATATTTAACATTTCTGCATTGTTGGTTAAGGACTTGTAAGTAAGCATTTCATGGTAAGGTCTACTCCGGTTGTATTCGGTGCATGTAACATAACATTTGATTTAACAGTTTAACACCGGTACTGTCGTATTGAATAGAGACCCTAGTGTAAGCGACAGTTGCATTACAAAACCAACCTGGCTTTTTCACTGTTGTGATGGTCTTCCATGTTGCTGTGCCCCCTCCTCCACAGAGCCCATCCAGTCACGTTGTGCAGTCCTGCGCTACACCAAGCTGAGGGACGAGCAGATCATGATGCGTCTGCTGGAGGTGGTGGAGAGGGAGAACCTGGTCACCAGCAACGACGGCCTGGAGGCCATCATCTTCACCGCCCAGGGAGACATGAGACAGGTGGGGAAAAGGGCCAACTGTCCTCAACCTCCATGTTGGCACTAAGGGTTCCATGAGAATAGCATTCTTGTTACCATTGACTAGATTGGGAATGTCTTAGGCGGTTTGGGTGTAAACATGGCACCCTTTAAAACTCTGAAGTATGTTGAACAATATATATCCATGGCTCCTCATAGTGCCTTGTACTTTTGGGCCAAGTCTGGTTGAGACGTGTGAAACTATAACTTAAGCTGTCTTTTTTTGCATCATCAGGCGCTGAATAACCTACAGTCCACAAACTCTGGGTTTGGCTACATTAACAGTGAGAATGTGTTCAAGGTACAGTTCTGTTTCCAAACCTGTCTTTTTCAGTCATTTTAGAACACAAAGTTGACAAATGCCTAGCTCTGTTTCGAATGAAAGAAAAGTAAAGAATTGTTTTTCTCAGGTGTGTGATGAGCCACATCCCCTGTTGGTGAAAAGCATGCTCGAACACTGTGTCAATGCAAACATTGATGAGGCTTACAAGGTATTGCAATCCACATTCAATAACAGTAGACATAAATATAATCATATGGCTCTCAATGAATAACCCTAATTTCTGTAGCCTTTAAGCATGGTTCTTGAAGTGACCAATAACTGATTAGTTAGAATATAGTATGAGCATATAGCTGATATACAGTGGGGCAAAGTATTTAGTCAGCCACCAATTGTGCAAGTTCTCCCACTTAAGATGAGAGGCCTGTAATTTATCATAGGTACACTTAACTATGACAGACAAAATGAGAGAAAAAAATCCAGAAAATCACATTGTAGGATTTTTTATGAATTTATTTGCAAATTATGGTGGAAAATAAGTATTTGGTCACCTACAAACAAGCAAGATTTCTGGCTCACAGACCTGTAACTTACTTCTTCTTTAAGAGGCTCCTCAGTCCTCCACTCGTTACCTGTATTAATGGCACCTGTTTGAACTTGAAATCAGTATAAAAGACACCTGTCCACAACCTCAAACAGTCACACTCCAAACTCCACTATGGCCAAGACCAAAGAGCTGTCAAAGGACACCAGAAACAAAATTGTAGACCTGCACCAGGCTGGGAAGACTGAATCTGCAATAGGTAATCAGCTTGGTTTGAAGAAATCAACTGTGGGAGCAATTATTAGGAAATGGAAGACATACAAGACCACTGATCATCTCCCTCAATCTGGGGCTCCATGCAATATCTCACTCCCGTGGGGTCAAAATGATCACAAGAACGGTGAGCAAAAATCCCAGAACCACACGGGGGGACCTAGTGAATGACCTGCAGAGAGCTGGGACCAAAGTAACAAAGCCTACCATCAGTAACGCACTACGCCGCCAGGGACTCAAATCCTGCAGTGCCAGACGTGTCCCCATGCTTAAGCCAGTACATGTCCAGGCCCGTCTGAAGTTTGCTAGAGAGCACTTGGATGATCCAGAAGAAGATTGGGAGAATGTCATATGGTCAGATGAAACCAAAATATAACTTTTTGGTAAAAACTCAACTCGTTGTGTTTGGAGGACAAAGAATGCTGAGTTGCATCCAAAGAACACCATACCTACTGTGAAGCATGGGGGTGGAAACATCATGCTTTGGGGCTGTTTTTCTGCAAAGGGACCAGGACGACTGATCCGTGTAAAGGAAAGAATTAATGGGGCCATGTATCGTGAGATTGCGTGTGAACCTTCCATCAGCAAGGGCATTGAAGATGAAACGTGGCTAGGTCTTTCAGCATGACAATGATCCCAAACACACCACCTGGGCAACGAAGGAATGGCTTCGTAAGAAGCATTAAGGTCCTGGAGTGGCCTAGCCAGTCTCCAGATCTCAACCCCATAGAAAATCTTTGGAGGGAGTTGAAAGTCCGTGTTGCCCAGCCCCAAAACATCACTGCTCTAGAGGAGATCTGCATGGAGGAATGGGCCAAAATACCTGCAGTGTGTGAAGACTTACAGAAAACATTTGACCTCTGTCATTGCCAACGAAGAGTATATAAAAGTATTGAGAAACTTTTGACCAAATACTTATTTTCCACCATAATTTGCAAATAAATTCATTAAAAATCCTACAATGTGATTTTCTGGATTTTTTTTCTCTCATTTTGTCTGTCATAGTTAAGTGTACCTATGATAAATTACAGGCCTCATCTTAAGTGGGAGAACTTGCACAATTGGTGGCTGACTAAATACTTTTTTGCCACACTGTATAATACACACACACACAGTACCAGTCAAAAGTTGACACCTACTCATTCAAGGGTTTTTCTTTATTTGCACTGTTTTCTACATTGTGGAATAATAGTGAAGACAGAAAAAAACACATGGAATTATGTAACCAAAAGTGTAAAACAAATCTAAATAGATTTAGTCATCAAAGTAGCCACGCTTTTCCTTGACCGCTTTGCATTCTCTCAACCAGCTTCACCTGGAATGCTTTTCCAACAGTCTTGAAGGAGTTCCCACGTATGCGGAGCACTTGTTGGCTGCTTTTCCTTCACTCTGCCGTCCAACTCATCCCAAACCATCTCAATTTGGTTGAGGTTGGGAAATTGTGGAGGCCAGGTCATCTGATGCAGCATTCTATCACTCTCCTTCTTGGTCAAATAGCCCTTACACAGCCTGGAGGTGTGTGTTGCGTCATTGTCCTGTTGAAAAACAAATGATAGTGGGACAAAGTGCAAACCAGATGGGGTGGCGTATTGTTGCAGAATGCTGTGGTAGCCGTGCTGGTTGGGCCTCCACAATCACCCGACCTCAACCCAATTGAGATGGTTTGGGATGAGTTGGACCGAAGAGTGAAGGATAAGCAGCCAAAAAGCGCAAATATATAATGATTTGTTTAACTTTTTTTGGGGGGGGGTTACATGATTCCATGTGTTATTTCATAGTTGATGTCTTAACTATTCTACAATGTAAAAATAAAGAACCCCTTGAATGAGTAGGTGTCCTAACTTGACTGGTACTGTGTATGTATGTACACTACCGTTCAAACGTTTGGGGTCACTTAGAAATGTCCTTGTGCTTTAGTTGTTTTGTCCATTAAAATATCAAATTGATCAGAAATACAGTGTAGATATTGTTAATGTTGTAAATGACTATTGTAGCTGGAAACGGCTGATAAAAAAAACCTACAGAGGCCCATTATCAGCAACCATCACTCCTGTTTTCCAATGGCATGTTGTGCTAGCTAATCCAAGTTTATAATTTAAAAGGCTAATTGATCATTAGAAAACCTTTTTGCATTTGTTAGCACAGCTGAACGCTGCTCTGAATAAAGAAGCAATATAACTGGCCTTCTTTAGACTAGTGGAGTATTTGGAGCATCAGCATTTGTGGGTTCGATTATAGGCTCAAAATGGCCAGAAACAAAGACCTTTCTTCTGAAACTCGTCAGTCTATTCTTGTTCTGAGAAATGAAGGCTATTCCATGCGAGAAATTGCCAAGAAACTGAAGATCTCGTACAACGCTGTGTACTACTCCCATCACAGAACAGCGCAAACTGGGTTTAACCAGAATAGAAAGAGTGGGAGGCCCCAGGGCACATTTCACAAGGGACCGCAGACATGTGTGTGATATATAAATTAGTCACACTTTATTTGGATCGTCACCTATAGATTTACAGATGGTCAAAATAATCTATGCAATTGCTTGTTTAGATTATTGAGCAGCTGTGGGCCCTGGGTTACTCCCCTGAGGACATCATCGGTAACATCTTCAGAGTGTGTAAGACATTCCAGATGCCGGAGTATCTCAAGCTGGAGTTCATAAAGGTAAGAGATAAAAACAAGTCGGCAGTTGTATATTGTTATGTCTCTTATGTAAGATCCTTTCCTGTGTTTTCTTTTCTGAAAGGATTTAGTTGGGTGAAACAGAATGGCTGAAAAGTGCCAAAATGTAAGCCAAATCACCTCTTCATTACTGTCCCTTTTCTCAGGAGATAGGCTACACCCACATGAAGGTGGCAGAGGGCGTGAACTCCCTGCTGCAGATGGCAGGCCTCCTGGGTCGACTGTGCAGCAAGACAGCCACCCCGGATACCAGCTAACACCCCACCCACGCTGCCACCCATCTCAGCACGGTCTCTCCTCTCAGCACGGTCTCTCCTCTCAGCACGGTCTCTCCTCTCAGCACTGTCTGTCTTGCCGGGGTTGTGTTCATTAGGGGAAACAACATTTTCTACGAAATGAAAACTTACATTTTTCCTTATTGTCCTTCCATGTTTGGCTGGTTTCTTCTGTTTCGTTCATAATGTACACGACTTTGCTTCAAAACGCTGACTAAGAGTCCTGGGGAGTTCTGTTTAGACATTTCTGGATGAAATACATTTTGTATTTTATACAAGTTAGTTCATGTAAATACTATTGTAAGTCACTTCTGTAATAAATCAGTGTTGTAATTATGACTTATTGGAATATAAGAGGTTGTAAACTTAAGTTTTGAATTAAGGATTTATTATTACAGACTGACATGTTATCTACATTTTAACTGTTTCTGAGCTCTTTTATTCATTTTGTAACATTCCAACAATCAAAGTACTGTACATGGTTCCCCTACATTTTTAGACTCAAGGGAATTCATTATGAAGTAACACTGTTTGGGTGTTTACCCTTATGGCATTGCTCTGGTATAGCACATTGAAATTTGTATCACTTAGCATTTATCCAAGCATCTCAACAAAGATGGTAAGAACATTCCATTCCCATAGTCATCTACTCGTTGAGCATGTCGGTTCCATATGCTGTTTTGTTCACATAAACTGGTTCATCTGTGACAAATAAAAGTCCATTCCTAGTTAATTACATGTAAGCAATCATTTAGCACAGTGTTTCCCAACTCCAGCCCTTGAGCATCTCCAACAGTACACATTTTGTTGTAGCCCCAGCCAAAAACACTTGATTTAACAAGTAGAATCAGGTGTGCTTGTCTGGGGCCACAACAAATATGTACTTTTGGGGGTACTGGAGGACCGGAGTTTGGAAATGTGGATTTAGCAGACGATCTTACCCAAAGTGACTTACAATTAGTGCATTCATCCTACGTTCATAGCAATTATTATAAAGCACTATGGTGACTTACCATCCCCTGACCCCATTTTCATTTGGTCCAGGAATTCAGTGTTCTGGTAATCTGATCCATCTGTTAGTGGGAAGGTGTGGGGAGAATAATCTTAGTTAAATATCAAATGTAACTCCAAGTTCAAAACTAAACTTTTCCAAAAGCAATCTTCATAAATATGACTTAATTCAAGGGAAGGATAGGCATAGATTTACTCCTTTTAATGTGCATACCAGAGTCATGGCTGATTGTTTTTCCATCTAGTGATACATTCTCATATGAACATTGATCATCATCTAGAAAGAAAGACATTTAATCAAATTACATTGACATCCAAATAAGGCAAGTGACAATCAAATAAATGTGTTAGTCACATGCACAGGGTTGCAGATGTAATTGCAGGGAACAGTGACATTTTTATGCTCTTGAGCTCCAACAGTGCAAGTCAAAGAGCAGTGAGTTGCAATTACTAATTGGATATCACGAAATTGGGCAGAAAACAAAAAAGAAAAGTGAGTGAAACAAAAAGAAAATACTAAGTAAGATCATTTTCTTACTATTGAGTTGCACCCCCTTTTGCCCCCAGAACAACCTAAATTCATCATGGCATGGACTCCACATGAGGTCAAAGGGATTCTGGCCCACGCTGACTCCAATGCTTGCCACAGTTGTGTCAATTGTGCTGGATGTCCTTTGGGTGGTGGACCATTATTTGATACACAAGAAAATGTTGAGTGTGGAAAACCCAGCAGTGTTGCGGTTCTTGACACAAACCAGTGCACCTTGAATGTCCTTGTCTCAATTGTGTCAAGGCTTAAAAATCCTTCTTTAACCAGTCCTCTCCTCTTCATCTACACTGATTGAAGTGGATTTAACAGGTGAAATCAATAAGGGATCATAGCTTTCACCTGGATTCACCTGGTCAGTCTGTCATGGATAAAACAGGTGTCCTTAATGTTTTGTACGCTCAGTGTATATATACATATTTTCAACATGTTTGCTGCAGTTAAGTGGCAAAGTATGTAAACAAGGATACTTGTCCATAGAGTGATGAGTGAGCAACAAGGATAAATATCCTTTGGGGGGCAGGGGGAGGGCTGATAGTCTGGGGGAAGAAGCTATTGGCCAGTCTGCCTATGAGCACATCAGAGCACATGCAAAGAAGTTATCGAGAATGTTTTAGTCCAGTGTAGGTAGACTGCCATGTATTGTTGCCTGTACCTATTGATGTGGTTTTTACTGAAGCTTGACATTACTTTTAACTGCAGCAGACTACATTATCTGCGAGGATATCACCTGACCCACCCACTTGCCTCCCCTCCTTTAGGTGTTGCATGTTCTTTCCATTAGCCTTACAATAAATGGCTCTACTGATCAAAATGCATAAATGGTGGGCCGCCCAACTTTCTTTTCATTATGTTTTGGATTCATAAAAAGGCCCAGGGAGTGGGCGAGAGGAAGGGGGTTGTTTATTTGTTCCTTTTGAGTGTTTTTTCCACCTGGTTCCATCTGATAAAACCGTAGGCATACAAATTGTATTCATGTCATTAGATAAATCATACTTACCACTTTCAGAATGTCTGGTCTCTGCATTTGTACTCTCATCAACATTCTGGTACACTAACACTGGGATTGGATCACTGTAAAAACAATAGGCACGTGTATTATTATTCACAGAAAAAAAATACAGATTAATTGTAAGTATATAACGTTTTACATGGAAATCAAAACATTAGCAGATAGATACTTACACATATATTGCTTCAAAGTTTCCCATCAGAGCTAAAATGACAATTGAAAAGGCAGTTAGTGCTGAGGAATTTGGTAGTGTGAATTAGCCTATTAATAGTGTTACCACACTAACCACGTTTCCATCCACAGTTTTTATGAGATGTAAAGTCATAATGTATATACAAAAAAGTCACAACAGCTGTGATGGAAACAGGAAGTTTCAGTACAATTTTATGAATGCCAACAGATCATTGAGATCTTGTGTTGGTGAAATACATTATGAGAGAAATGGTGGTGGAAACGCTTTTATGCGCAAATATTGATATAACAACCATCATATCGAGGTAAACTTGGAGTCATGCGACAATATTGTGTGTGGTCCTCTTTAATACTGTGGAAAGCTTTACTACCATTTAAAAAAGAATAATTATGGAGTTGGTCCCCCTTTGCTGCTATAACAGCCTCTACTCTTCTGGGAAGGCTTTCCATTAGATGTTGGAACATTGCTGCAGGGACTTGCTTCCAATCAGCCACAAGAGCATTAGGAAGGTCAGGCACTGATGTTGGGCAATTAGACCTGGCTCGCAGTCTGCGTTCTAATTGATCCCAAAGGTGTTCGATGGAGTTGAGGTCAGGGCTCTGTGCAGGCCAGTCAAGCTCTTCCACACCGATCTCGACAAACCATTTCTGTATGGACCTCACTTTGTGCATGGGGGCATTGTCATGCTGAAACAGTAAAGGATCTTCCCCAAACTGTTGCCTCAGAGTTGGAAGCACAGAATCATATAGAATGTCATTGTATGCTGTAGTGTTAAGATGTCCCGTCATTGGAACTAAGGGGCCTAGCCCGAACCATGAAACACAGCCCCAGACCATTATTCCTCCACCAAACTTTACAGTTGACATTATGCATTGAGTCAGGAAATATTCTCCTGGCATCCGCCAAACCCTGACTTGTCAGCTGGACTGCAAGATTGTGAAGCGTGATCCATCACTCCAGAGAACGCGTTTACACTGCTCCAGAGTCCAATGTCGGTGAGCTGAGCTCTTCGGTAAAGCCATTCTACTGCCAATTTTTGTCTATTGAGATTGCATGGCTGTGTGCTCGATTTTATACACCTGTCAGCAACGGGTGTAGCTAAAATAGGTAATCAACTAATTCTATCGGGTGTCCACACACTTTTGTATATATATACAGTACCAGTCAAAAGTTTGGACACCTACTCATGCAAGGGTTTTTCATTATTTTTTACTATTTTCTACATTGTAGAATAATAGTGAAGACATCAAAACTATGAAATAACACATATGGAATCATGTAGTAACCAAAAAACGGTTAAAAAAATCTAAATATATTTTATATTTGAGATTCTACAAAGTCACCACCCTTTGCCTTGATGACAGTTTTGCACACTCTTTGCATTCTCTCAACCAGCTTCATGAAATAGAATGCATTTCAATAAACAGGTGTGCCTTCTTAAAAGTTAATTTGTGGAATTTCTTTCCTTTCCTTCTTAATCCGTTTGAGCCAATCAGTTGTGTTGTGACAAGGTGGGGGAGAAACGACAGTCCATCGTTACTTTAAGACATGAAGGTCAGTCAATCCAGAAAATGTCAAGAACTTTGAACGTTTCTTCAAGTGCAGTCGCAAAAACCATCAAGCGCTATGATGAAACTGGCTCTCATGAGGACTGCCACAGGAAAGGAACACCCAGAGTTACCTCTGTAACTGCACCTCAGATTGTAGCCCAAATAAATGCTTCACAGAGTTCAAGTAACAGACACATCTCAACATCAACTGTTCATAGGAGACTGTATGAATTAGGCCTTCATGGTTGAATTGCTGCAAAGAAAACACTACTAAAGGACACCAATGAGAAGAAGAGACTTGCTTAGATTAAGAAACACGAGTAATGGACATTAGACCAGTGGAAGCATTCCTCATGAAACTGGTTGAGAGAATGCCAAGAGTGCAAAGATATCATCAAGGCAAAGGGTTATATCCTTCCTGTTTGGCCCTGTCCGGGGGTATCATCGGATGGTGCCACAGTGTCTCCTGAAACCTCCTGTCTCAGCCTCCAGTATTTATGCTGCAGTAGTTTATGTGTCGGGGGGCTAGGGTCAGTTTGTTATATCTGGAGTACTTCTCCTGTCTTATCCGGTGTCCTGTGTGAATTTAAGTATGCTCTCTCTAATTCTCTCTTTCTCTCTTTCGCTCGGAGGACCTGAGCCCTAGGACCATGCCTCAGGACTACCTGACATGATAACTCCTTGCTGTCCCCAGTCCACCTGGCCGTGCTGCTGCTCCAGTTTCAACTGTTCTGCCTGCGGCTATGGAATCCTGACCTGTTCACCGGACGTGCTACCTGTCCCAGACCTGCTGTTTTCAACTCTCTAGAGACAACAGGAGTGGAAGAGATACTCTTAATGATTGGCTATGAAAAGCCAACTGACATTTACTCCTGAGGTGCTGACTTGCTGCACCCTCGACAACTACTGTGATTACTATTATTTGACCATGCTGGTCATTTATGAACATTTGAACATCTTGGCCATGTTCTGCTATAATCTCCACCCGGCACAGCCAGAAGAGGACTGGCCACCCCTCATAGCCTGGTTCCTCTCTAGGTTTCTTCCTAGGTTTTGGCCTTTCTAGGGAGATTTTCCTAGCCACCGTGATTCAACACCTGCATTGCTTGCTGTTTGGGGTTTTAGGCTGGGTTTCTGTACAGCACTTTGCGATATCAGCTAATGTACGAAGGGCTATATAAATAAATTTGATTTGATTTTGCTACTTTGAAGAATCAGTAAACTTTACAAAGGTGGGATATTTTTGTGTCATAAAATGATCTATCCAAGACATTTCGGTGGAAACACTTTTATGACGAAATATTGATATAAAAAACAATCATATAGAAGTAAACTTGGAGCCACGCGATGACTCCCACTACGACTCGTCAGGAAAGCATGCAGTTTATTAGTGTCACGCCCTGACCGTAGAAATCCTTTTATTCTCCATGTTTGTTTGGTCGGGTTGTGACTCGGGTGGGAAAGTCTATGCTTTCTGGTTCTTTGTTTTTGGCCGGGTATGATTCTCAATCAGGGACAGCTGTCTATCATTGTCTCTGATTGGAAATCATACTTAGGCAGCCTTTTTTCCTTTTCTCATTTGTGGGTTGTTGTCTCGTTTGATGCATGTATAGCCTTACGGAACATCACGTTTGTTGTTTATTGTTTTGTTGGTGACATTTAAAAAATAAAGAAAAATGTACGCTCACCACGCTGCACCTTGGGTCATTTTCAAGACGACTCAAGTGACAATTAGGCTACAGATGAAATAAATTATGATGAACTTCACAAGGTGTTTAAAATGCAAAGTGATGAGCTTGATGCTTCTTTTCAATAAATATCGAGGGTCTTATTCTGGTGACATAATTATAGATGCTTGACTACTGTTGACTAAGAAAAATAATCTGGCTCTTTTGTCCATAATAATATTGTCATGTTGGCTATACCCGCACTGTATCTGCGAGCTGCTGGCTAGAGCGCATGTGCCAACATCACAGTGGGAGCACTCACTATATAAAGCAAAACGTTTTTTTGTGAGAAACCCATCAGTCGAGTTGAAAATGTCATGGAAGCCCATATAACTTGTATTTTTTTATTTGGTACATAGGAATTTAACAGGAAAAGGTATTGTTATGTGCACTATGTCATCAGGCACAGCCTTTTACGCACAACATATGTTTGTATGTAGAATTTTGAATATTTGCACGAAAATCTGTCTCCAATTAGATGGAAACCTAGCTAGTGTTTCCTAAATTGAAATGTTTGCATTCATATATACCTAATACAACTACTAACAGATAGTGTTTATCATTTACAATGTTTTGATACTTGGGTTGCTCCTCATTCACAGCTGTACATATTACAAGATAGTATTACACACATACCATGTTGAAATATATGTAATGGTAGTAATCTTGAATGACTGTTCATATTCTGGGTCCAGTTGTTTCAGTTTTGTCAACAAGTTTTGTCTACAGACTCTTTAGACACTGACACCATAGAAGTCAATGGAAAGGTCTTCATTGTACATTAACAAATACATACAACGTACCTTGTGGTATTGGTTCCCTGTAAAATAAAATACATTAAAGTATTTATTGTGAGTGTAGAGTATCTGTTGTCTGTTACTAGCATATCTGGTGACAATGATAAAGTGCTGAGAGGCCACCGAAGGTAAAACAGACCATAGCTAATATGTGGTCAGAAGTAAATCTGTGGTCATTACATGTAAGAACCAAAAGGGGTGAGCTGGAATGTGAAAAACTGAACTCCAAACTTTTTTTTAGATTTTCTCCAATTTATTTGAAGCTATTGTTTGCTTGTATTCATATTTGTACAGGTATATATTTTGCCACCCATCCGGTTTTAAGGAACATTTCAATTGTCATGTTGATACAAGACAAAAGCAGGGTGGGCATAAGACCTTCATGTATGAGTAAAGTTACTTACACTGGTGTTGGCGGCAGCTCTCTTTTAATCTGGTTGGATCGTGTGACTACAAAAGACCAAGACATTCAATAGAGAACGATTCAGTAGTGAGAACATGTCATTTGCTGTTGATGAGCACAAAAGCCACATATATGAATTAGATTCATTCAATCATTCAGTATGAGACGAGATATCACAATAATTGAAGACAATTGTGAAATGCATTTTTTTAAATTCTGGATTATTTTAAGTAGAATAAGGCTACTCCTGCAGGTGAAACTGACTCAAAGGTATGATGAATCAAAATGTCAGTTTACCTGTTTGAGATCGCATTACTGCAAATCTGTTACCTTCGCTTTGGCTGTGGAGTGGGTAGAGTTACGGGATGTAAAATCATATTGTAATATATTAGCCAATAATGAGGTTAAATTGTTTTACAACATGTATTTAAACTGTAATGTTAGAATAGAAACAGCTCTTTTATGAATGATAGAAAATTCCTAATTTATGAATTTCACATTAGAAAATACATACACTCATTTTCATGTAATATTGACCATATCCATATCCATAAGATCACAATCGGTCCTACAGTTCATCAATTATTTCATATCTATGTTTATGTTATACTTACAATGTTTGAGGGTCATAAATTTGATTCTCTTCATGTATTATTTCTACAGATGAGGAAAAGCAGGACAATTGTATTTAATGGCACATACACTACACTGACTGATTCTGTACAATTATTTCACAAATCAAAGTGGCAAACTAAGGAATTAAGTATATTGATTTACCTTTAGTGCTACATGACAAATTGATTTCATGACATTGTACAGGTTGATTAGTGTAACATGTAATACATTGTAATACATTTCATAATATTTAATACAGTGCTACTCACTGGTTTTCCTCCTGCACCACAGGCAGAAAGCGGAGAAAACACTGAGCGATGCCACAGACACAACAGTGAGGATAGATCCTTGTAGGCTGAAGATGGCTATCATACTTAAAGGGGAAAAGTAGCACAACAATGCATTTTTCTTTGGGATAATCTAAGGTATTTCCTTCATAGTTTTCATCTGTATAGGTAATTCACCAAGAACAGTTGCTTACTGCTGTTTTTCACTTTACTAAAAAGAACTTAGAATATTTGTTTGGTATCCCTATTAGAATGTATTACTGCTTTCTCTCTTCCATAGGTGTTGGCCAAACTTGTTCCTTATTCAGCTGTAACGGCACAAATCTCCTGCTCACCCAATTTAGTCTTAAAAAGAATGTAGAAAACCCCTCACTTGGTATAAATGGTTGTATTCATGTGTTCCTTGTGTTCCTGTAAACAACCTAAGCCTACAGATAACCACAGCACTATAGCCAAATGCCATTGTGTCAAGTCTTGGCAGTTTTCAAGAACAAATGATGATGGTATTGTATTCAATACATCCCTGTTAGTTCAGTGATACAGTATCTGCATCAGAAGATAAGAACACTTTCAGCTTTAAAACATTTAGCCTTATGTATACAGTTAAACAGAAATAGTTACATTGTTACCATGTTTTAATTGCACTAAACTTTAACATCATACTCTTTTTCACACATTCAGCTGAACATCATCCATGATTGCTGGTTGATCTTTTTGACATTTCAAAACTGAAGTGGTACATTATTGAAAGCTATAATTAAATCAGGATGAAGAGGATGAAAATAACACAACATAATGCGTCTAAAATTGAAGCCCTTCAAATAGTCTATCTTTCTCCAACCAAGTTGCTCCTACACTCTTAAACATGAGACAATAGAAGTACATGTATTGTGTTGTTCTCACCTTCAGTAAAGCCTCTTCAGGCCACCTCCATCTCACTGACAGCTCCACTTACAGACAGGCTGCTGTGACAGAGCTGTTAAGGGGGAGAGTAGAACGAGCTTCCTGTTTCTAACTGAACTCCACACCACATCCGTTCTGATCAGCAGGCTGGACAGAGAGTCTGGTGGACAACCTCTGAAGGATGCCCTACATCACTGTAGTTCAATGAAGGTGCGAGAAATGATACCGTTCAGCGAGGTGCTTTAAGTGACAGTGCCCTGATGCACATAGAACATGGCTTTTAAATGGACTTTGGAATTTGCTTTGTCGTAACTGTAGAAATATTTCAGTGCTCTTCACAACTGGTCCTAGGGGTCCTCACATTGCAGGTGCTGTAGTGTGGCCCTCTGGGACCAGGGATGAAAACCACTATGCAATGCAATACAGCTTGAAGTAAAAAGTATGTTCTTCATGGAAAACAATGCTAATGACTGTGGCAGAAAAACATTTGTCACTGTAGTTTATGAAGAAGTTTGTGGAGGCCTCCCGGGTGGCGCAGTGGTTAAGGGTGCTGTACTGCAGCGCCAGCTGTGGCACCAGAGACCCTGGGTTCGCGACCAGGCTCTGTCGTAACCGGCCACGACCGGGAGGTCCATGGGGCGATGCACAATTGGCCTAGTGTTGTCTGGGTTAGGGAGGGCTTGGCCAGTAGGGATATCCTTGTCTCATCGCGCATCCTGTGGCGGGCTGGGCACAATGCACGCTAACCAAGCGTGCACAGTGTTTCCTCTGTGCAGTGCGGCTTGGTTGGGTTGTGTATTGGAGGACGCATGACTTTCAACTGTCGTCTCTCCTGAGCCCGTACGGGAGTTGTAGCGATGAGACAAGATAGTACAACGAAATTGGGGAGAAAAAGGAGCAAAAAATTAAACAAAAAAAACACACAAAAAAAAAAAGAGAAACCGTCCAGTTATAAAGAGAAATGTTTCCAAACAGATGCCCTTATTATGTGATGTATATAAACCCTGGATTGCTGATTATATGTATTGGCCAATGGCTTTGAAGCCACCAGTTGCCATATTGGTACTACTCAGAAAGGAATTCATGTCATTCTACAGTATTTCAATAAAATGGACAAAATGACATGTAATCAAGTTTTTCTTTGTTGTAGCGGGGACAGTAACATTCAGGGCTAAAGCCCCTGGGCCCTGGCCCATAAGGAACGTCACTTGTTAAATCCATTTCAATCAGTGTAGACGGACGGGAGACAGGTTAAAGAACGATTTTTAAACCTTGAGACAATTGTGGCCTTGTGTGCTATTCAGAGGGTTAATGAAAAATACCAAATATTTAAGTGCCTTTGAACGTGGTATGGTACTAGGTGCCAGACGCAGCAGTTTGTCAAGAACTGCAACACTGCTGGGGTTTTCACACTCAGCAGTCTCCGATGTGTGTTCAAAATAATACAGAGGGGTGAATTATCAATTCATATCATTTATTTTCATAGATTTAATCACCAAATCAATTCACCAAGTAGTGAACGTAAATCATAACTACATAGAATTGCAGGAAATTCGTTTTAAAACAGACATAAAATCAAGCTTGGGTGTGGTGTATTCATGCATCTCAATAAACTATAACCTAAATGCGTTATTACCTTCAACTTGGCCCAATTCACATTTCCAATTGTCCACCCTGACATAGCCCACCAAGATAGCACGGGCAATTGCATCATAAACAATAGCCAATATAGGCTAAATATCCCAAGCAGGGCTACAGCAACTACCAGAGAGGGTCAGGCTCTAGGGCTTTGCCGTGACCACTGGTTTGGGTGTCCTCGGCAGAACAGTGTCGCTGTATCCTGTATTCTGGGTTCCACTGCACAACAGAAGGTCGGTGGAGTTTTATGAATGTCAAAGAAGTTGGCAAGCCTCCAACGGGCCTCCGCAGTGCACACATGTAGCTCACAGTTCTTGATCATTCGCCAGAGATTAGGGAAGAAACCACCATAGGCTACAGCAACCTACCTACCCCTAGGTTGCTGTAGCCTAGATATTTATTTGGTTTGTAATTCTATTGTTTTTCATGGAATTTGTGTGGTGATTAAATATCAACTATTTAGAATTTATCAGAATAAATGTTCTTTGTATTCTCAAATTGAAAAAAGTGAGGTCCCTCAGTACACACCTGCTTACTTGTGAAGTGAAGGCAGCTGCACCGCGCTATTTCATCAATGCATGTTGTTGATGTTTTTTGAAGGGGGGGGGATTATTTGTTGCGCAGCATACAGTTTATTAGGCTACAGGTGAACTTCACAGGGTGGTGGAAGTGAAAGGTGATGAGTTTAATGCTCCTTTCTAATTAATGCTAATTTCTAATTCATATTCTGGTGACATGATAATCGATGCTTGGCTGCGGTATGACAAATAATCTAGATTTTTTTGTCCAAAATAATCTCATAATGTAGTAGGCTATACCCGCACTGTATCTGCGAGCTGTTGGCTAGAGTGGGCACCAGAGTATGAGCCAATACCAGAGTGGGCACGATTGCTATGTAACGCCACATTTTTCGTGAGAAAACCATCAGTATAGTTGACTATGCGATGGAAACCCATTTAACCTTTTATTCGGTTCATGGGAATTTAACCGCAAAATATATGTTTTGCTACCCTTATTCATCACGCACAACCTTTTATCAGCAACAAGTACATTTGATCGAAACATCTCTGGTGGGAAAATGATTGTTTTTATGTGGATTTTAGAAAATGTGCATTAAAATCTGTCAACAATTGGAAGAAACCTAGCTAGTGTTTAATTTTTTTTGAATGTTTGACATTCATATATACCTAATACAACTACTAACAGATCGTGTTTACCTGTTGTAACATTTCGATACCTGGGTTACTCCTCATTCACAGCTGTACATATTACAAGATACATACATACAGTGCATTCGGGAAGCGTCGCCCCATGGACCTCCCGGTCGCGGCTAGCTGCGACAGAGTCTGGGCTCGAACCCAGAGTCTCTAGTGGCACCGTGCCTTGGACCACTGCGCCACCCGGGAGGCCTCTGAGTGCAATTTTGAGTCTCATAGCAAAGGGTCTCAAAGCAAATACTTATGTAAATAAGATATTTCTGTTTTTTATTTCTTAATAAATTAGCAAGCATTTTTTAAAACAGGTTTTCGCTTTGTCATTATGGGGTATTGTGTGTAGATTGGGGGACAAAAATATTTAATCAATTTTAGAAAAAGGCTGTAATGTAACAAAACGTGTAAAAAGTGAAGGGGTCTGAATATATTCTGAATGCACTGTATTGCACACATACCATGTTGAAACATCTGTAATGGTAGTAATCTTGAATGATTGTTCATATTCTGGGTCCAGTTGTTTCAGTTTTGTCTACAAGCTTTGTCTACAGACTCTTTAGACACATGGAAGTCAAAGGAAAGGTCTTTACTCTACATTAACAAATAAATAAAACATGCTCTGTGGTGTTTGTTCCCTATCAAATTAAATACATGTTAAGTGTTTTTTGTGAGTGTAGAGTATCTGTTGTCTGTTACAAGCATATCTGGTGACAATGATAAAGTGCTGAGGGGCTACCAAAGGTAAAACAGACCATAGCTAATATGTGGTCAGAAGTAAGTCTGTGGTCAAGGCTTAGTGTCATAGACTAGACATAACATTGTAAACGTTGGTCTGTGGTCGCAGCCTGGTGTCATAGACTAGACGTAACATAGTACATTTATATCCGGGACACTCAATTTAGTATGATACAGTTGAAGTTGGAAGTTTACATACACTTAGGTTGGAGTCATTAAAACTTGTTTTTCAACCACTCCACAAATTTCTTGTTAACAAACTATAGTTTTGGCAAGTTGGTTAGGACATCTACTTTGTGCATGACACAAGTAAGTTTTCCAGCAATTGTTTACAGACAGATTATTTCACTGTATCACAATTCCAGTGGGTCAGAAGTTTACATACACTAAATGGACTGTGCCTTTAAACAGCTTGGAAAATTCCAGAAAATTATGTAATGGCTTTAGAAGCTTCTGATAGCCTAATTGACATCATTTGAGTCAATTGGAGGTGTACCTGTGGATGTATTTCAAGGCCTAGCTTCAAAATTATCTATATCCACAGTAAAACGAGTCCTATATCGACATAACCTGAAAGACTGCTCAGCAAGGAAGAAGCCACTGCTCCAAAACCACCATGAAAAAGCCAGACTACGGTTTGCAACTGCATGTGGGGATGAAGATCGTACTTTTTGAGAAATGTCCTCTAGTCTGATGAAAAAAAATAGAACTGTTTAGCCAAAATGACCATCATTATGTTTGGAGGAAAAAGTGTGAGGCTTCCAAGCCGAAGAACACCATCCCAACTGTGAAGCACGGGGGTGCCAGCATCATGTTGTGGGGGTGCTTTGCTGCAGGAGGGACTGGGGCACTTCACAAAATAGATGGTAACATGAGGAAGGAAAATTATGTGGATATATTGAAGCAACATCTCAAGACATCAGTCAGGAAGTTAAAGCTTGGTCGCAAATGGGTCTTCCAAATGGACAATGACCCCAAGCATACTTCCAAAGTTGTTGAAAAATAGCTTGACAACAAAGTCAAGGTTTTGGAGTGGCCATCACAAAGCCCTGACCTCAATCCTATAGAAAATTTGTGGGCAGAACTGAAAAAGCGTGTGCGAGCATGGAGTCCTACAAACCTGACTCAGTTAAACCAGCTCTGTTAGGAGGAAGGGTCAAAATTCACCCAACTTATTGTGGGAAGCTTGTGGAAGGCTATGCAAAACGTTTGACCCAAGTTAAACAATTTAAAGGCAATGCTACCAAATACTAATTGAGTGTATTTAAACATCCGACCCACTGGGTATGTGATGAAAGAAATAAAAGCTGAAATAAATAATTCTCTCTACTATTATTCTGACATTTCACATTCTTAAAATAAGGTGGTGATCCTAACTGACCTAAGACAGGGAATATTTACTACAATTAAATGTCAGGAGTTGTGAAAAACTCAGTTTAAATGTATTTGGCTAAGGTGCATGTAAGCTTCCGACTTGAACTGTATGTTGCGTTTGGTATTTTTACATAAGACAGATGGTTACTGAAGGCAAAAACAAAAGTAGGGTGGCTTGTTGGGGTGGATTGGTAGGTGCTTAACATGAACCTCTAGAATCCTAAAGGTTGTGAGTTCAAATCTCATTAGGGACACCATTTTATCTAATTAGCAAATTTTCAACTACTTACTACTTTTTAGATACTTTGCAACTACTTAGCATTTTAGCTAACCCTTCCCCTAATCTTAAGCCTTTTAGCTAACCCTAACCTTAACCCTTTTAGCTCACCCTAACATTAATCCTTTTAGCTAACCCTAACCCTAACCTTAACCCTTTTAGCTAACCCTAACCCTAACCCTTTCACCTAACTCCTAAACTTAACCCTAACATTAACCCTAACCCCTAACCTGAATCCCTAGCCTAGCTAAGGTTAGTCAGCTAGCTAACGTTAGCCACCTAGCTAGAATTCATAACATACTGTATCATACGTTTTACAAATTCGTAACATATTGCACATTTTTCAAAATCATAACATATAATTCGAATGATAATTTATAACATATCATACGAATCGGTGTTGGACATCCACAAATTAATACACACCATACGAAACATGACATATCATACTAAATGGAGTGTCACGGATATAGATACAGAACAATACGAAATCCTCAGAGACCAGGTTGTTACACTGGTGTTGGAGGCAGGTCTCTTATTGTCTGGTTGGGTCATGTGACTAGAAACCCCCCTCAAAAATTTCAATTGACAATGATTCAGTGGTGAGAACATATAATTTACTGTTGATCAGCACAAGATAGCCATACATATTAATTAGATTCATTCAATCATTCAATGTGAGAAGAGATATCACAATCGTTAAAATCCATTATTTATCTGGATTAATTTAAGTAGAATAAGACTGGTCCTGCTTGTGAAACTGCCCCAAATGGTATGATGAATCACAATGTCAGTTTACTTGTTTGAGATCGCATAACTGCAAATATTCTACCTTTGCTGTGGAGTGGGCAGAGTTATGTAAGCTAAAATCATATTGTAATATATTAGCCAATAATTTGGTTAAATTGTTTTACAACATGTAATTAAACTGTAATTGTTAGAATAGAAACAACTATTTTATGAATGATAGAAAATTCCTATTTTATGAATTTCACATTAGAAAATACATATACTAATTTTTCTATTCATCTATGTAATATTCACCATATCCATAAGATCACAATCGGTCCTACAGTGCATCAATTATTTCATATCTATGTTTATGTTATACTTACAATGTTTGAGGGTCATAAATTTGATTCTCTTCATGTATTATTTCTACAGATATGGGTGACAATTGTATTTAATGGCACATACACTGAGTGTACAAAACATTAGGAACACCTGCTCTTTTCATGACATGACCAGGTGAAAGCTATGATCCCTTATTGATGTCACCTGTTAAATCCATTTCAAATGTGTGAATGGGAGGAGACAAGTCAAAGAAGGATTTTTACGCCTTGAGACAATTGAAACATGTATTGTTAATGTGTGCAATTCAGAGGGTGAATGGGCAAGACAAACTATTGAAGTGCCTTGAAACGGGGTATGGTAGTAGGTGCCAGGCACACCGGTTTGAGTGTGTCAAGAACTGCAACTTTGCTGGGTTTTTCACGCTCAACAGTTTCCCGTGTGTATCAAGAGCAGTCCACCACCCAAAGGACATCCAGCCAGCATTGGAGTCAACATGGGCCAGCATCCCTGTGGAACGATTTCCATACCACGACGAATTGAGGCTGTTCTGAGGGCAAAATGTGGTGCAACTTAATATAAGGAAGGCGTTCCTAATGTTTTTTTACACTACACTGACTGATTCGGTACAATTATTTCATAACAAGTCAAAGTGGCAAATTAAGTAAGTTAGGTACATTGAGTTAGCTTTAGTGCTACATAACAAATTGATTTCATGACATTGTACAGGTTGATTAGTGTAACATGTAATACATTGGAATACATTTCATAATATTTAATACAGTGCTACTCACTGGTTTTCCTCCTGCACCACAGGCAGAAAGCGGAGAAAACACTGAGCGATGCCACAGACACAACTTTGAGGACAGATCCTTGTAAGCTGAAGATGGCTATCATACTTAAAGGGGAAAAGTAGCACAACAATGCAATTTTCTTTGGGATAATCTAAGGTATTTCCTTCATAGTTTTCATCTGTATAGGTAATTCACCAAGAACAGTTGCTTACTGCTGTTTTTCACTTTACTAAAAAGAACATAGAATATTTGTTTGGTATCCCTATTAGAATGTATTACTGCTTTCTCTCTTCCATAGGTGTTGGCCAAACTTGTTCCTTATTCAGCTGTAACGGCACAAATTTCCTGCTCACCCAATGTTGTCTTAAAAAGATCTCAAGTTAATCAGATACTGACCAAGGGTTTAATGATTGCTTCCATCGCATTTCTATAGGCACCCAAACTAAGTGAAACAGAAGACAAAACTGTAGAAAACCCCACACTAAAATTACTAATGTGTTCCTGTAAACAACCTACGTCTACAGATAACAACCAGATGTGTGTGGTCATCACAGAGCTATAGCCTCATGCCATTGTGTTTTCAAGGAAGAATGATGATGGTATTGTATTCAATACATCCCTGTTGGTTCAGTGATACAGTCTCTGCATCAGAAGATAAGAACACTTTCAGCTTTGATGAAAGACATTGGTTCAGTTAGGGGAAATTATAGCAGATTTTGTGATAAAAGGTATAAAAGCCACATTTATAGAGATAGGGAAGAGGCATATCATGTACAATTGGTATTGATCAAATTTAGGAATACATTTAGTATGTTTAACTACCTTGAGCATAATAGTTACTATGATCTACATTACTAATAAAAACTAATAAAGTATTAATGACTGGTCTATAATTTTTATTCCAAAGAGAAGATACAGTATTTGACACATGACTATACAGTTAAACAGAAATAGTTCCATTGTCTTAATTGTACAAAACCTTACCATCAAATTATTTTTGCAATGTTAATTTTATTTTCTTTACATGCTCAGCTTTACTTCATCATACCAAATAAAATCAAGTCTTCACCCTGGTGTGAGGATGACAACAACATGACATGATGTGTCTCTCTGAAGTTGAACCCCTTCAACTTCAGAAGTGTTAAACAAATATCTTTCCCCAACCAAGCTGCTCCTACACTCTTAAACATGAGACAATAGAAGTACATGTATTGTGTTGTTCTCACCTTCAGTAAAGCCTCTTCAGGCCACCTCCATCTCACTGACAGCTCCATTTACAGACAGGCTGCTGTGACAGAGCTGTTAAGGGGGAGAGTAGAACGAGCTTCCTGTTTCTAACTGAACTCCACACCACATCCGTCCTGATCAGCAGGCTGGACAGAGAGTCTAGTCGACCACCTCTAAAATATTTCCTACTTAACTGTGTTTAAAGAGGGTGTGATAAATGACACATTTCCCCATGTGCATTAAGGACAGTGCCCTGATGCACATAGAACATGGCCCTGATGCACATAGAACATGGCCCTGATGCACATAGAACATGGCCCTGATGCACATAGAACATGGCCCTGATGCACATAGAACATGTTTTAAAAAAATGTTTTATTTTTTATTTCACCTTTATTTAACCAGGTAGGCCAGTTGAGAACAAGTTCTCATTTGCAACTGCGACCTGGCCAAGATAAAGCATAGCAGTGTGAGCAGACAACACAGAGTTACACATGGAATAAACAATTAACAAGTCAATAACACAGTAGAAAACAAAGGGGGGAGTCTATATACAATGTGTGCAAAAGGCATGAGGAGGTAGGCGAATAATTACAATTTTGCAGATTAACACTGGAGTGATAAATGATCAGATGGTCATGTACAGGTAGAGATATTGGTGTGCAAAAGAGCAAGTAAATAAATAAAAACAGTATGGGGATGAGGTAGGTGAAAATGGGTGGGCTATTTACCAATAGACTATGTACAGCAGCAGCGATCGGTTAGCTGCTCAGATAGCTGATGTTTGAAGTTGGTGAGGGAGAGGGAGGGAAAGTCTCCAACTTCAGCGATTTTTGCAATTCGTTCCAGTCACAGGCAGCAGAGTACTGGAACGAAAGGCGGCCAAATGAGGTGTTGGCTTTAGGGATGATCAGTGAGATACACCTGCTGGAGCGCGTGCTACGGATGGGTGTTGCCATCGTGACCAGTGAACTGAGATAAGGCGGAGCTTTACCTAGCATGGACTTGTAGATGACCTGGAGCCAGTGGGTCTGGCGACGAATATGTAACGAGGGCCAGCCGACCAGAGCATACAGGTCGCAGTGGTGGGTGGTATAAGGTGCTTTAGTGACAAAACGGATGGCACTGTGATAGACTGCATCCAGTTTGCTGAGTAGAGTGTTGGAAGCCATTTTGTAGATGACATCGCCGAAGTCGAGGATCGGAAGGATAGTCAGTTTTACTAGGGTAAGCTTGGCGGCGTGAGTGAAGGAGGCTTTGTTGCGGAATAGAAAGCCGACTCTTGATTTGATTTTCGATTGGAGATGTTTGATATGAGTCTGGAAGGAGAGTTTGCAGTCTAGCCAGACACCTAGGTACTTATAGATGTCCACATATTCAAGGTCGGAACCATCCAGGGTGGTGATGCTAGTCGGGCATGTGGGTGCAGGCAGCGATCGGTTGAAAAGCATGCATTTGGTTTTACTAGCGTTTAAGAGCAGTTGGAGGCCACGGAAGGAGTGTTGTATGGCATTGAAGCTTGTTTGGAGGTTAGATAGCACAGTGTCCAATGACGGGCCGAAAGTATATAGAATGGTGTCGTCTGCGTAGAGGTGGATCAGGGAATCGCCTGCAGCAAGAGCAACATCATTGATATATACAGAGAAAAGAGTCGGCCCGAGAATTGAACCCTGTGGCACCCCCATAGAGACTGCCAGAGGACCGGACAGCATGCCCTCCGATTTGACACACTGAACTCTGTCTGCAAAGTAATTGGTGAACCAGGCAAGGCAGTCATCCGAAAAACCGAGGCTACTGAGTCTGCCGATAAGAATATGGTGATTGACAGAGTCGAAAGCCTTGGCAAGGTCAATGAAGACGGCTGCACAGTACTGTCTTTTATCGATGGCGGTTATGATATCGTTTAGTACCTTGAGTGTTGCTGAGGTGCACCCGTGACCGGCTCGGAAACCAGATTGCACAGCGGAGAAGGTACGGCGGGATTCGAGATGGTCAGTGACCTGTTTGTTGACTTGGCTTTCGAAGACCTTAGATAGGCAGGGCAGGATGGATATAGGTCTGTAACAGTTTGGGTCCAGGGTGTCTCCCCCTTTGAAGAGGGGGATGACTGCGGAAGCTTTCCAATCCTTGGGGATCTCAGACGATATGAAAGAGAGGTTGAACAGGCTGGTAATAGGGGTTGCGACAATGGCGGCGGAAAGTTTCAGAAATAGGGGGTCCAGATTGTCAAGCCCAGCTGATTTGTACGGGTCCAGGTTTTGCAGCTCTTTCAGAACATCTGCTATCTGGATTTGGGTAAAGGAGAACCTGGAGAGGCTTGGGCGAGGAGCTGCCGGGGGGGCAGAGCTGTTGGCCGAGGTTGGAGTAGCCAGGCGGAAGGCATGGCCAGCCGTTGAGAAATGCTTATTGAAGTTTTCGATAATCATGGATTTATCGGTGGTGACCGTGTTACCTAGCCTCAGTGCAATTTTAAATGGACTTTGGAATTTGCTTTGTCGTAACTGTAGAAATATTTCAGTGCTCTTCTCTACTGGTCCTAGGTGTCCTCACATTGCAGGTGCTGTAGTGTGGCCCTCTGGGACCAGGGATGAAAACCACTATGCAATGCAATACAGCTTGAAGTAAAAAGTATGTTCTTCATGGAAAACAATGCTAATGACTGTGGCAGAAAAACACTTGTCGCTGTAGTTTATGAAGAAGTCTTTGGAGAAAACGTCCAGTTATAAAGAGAAATGTTTCCAAACAGATGCCCTTATTATGTGATTAGGTTATTACCAATGATGTATATAATAGTGAAATAGTCCAAATAGTCTGTGAATCTGCGAATATGACGTACAGTACCAGTCAAAAGTTTGGACACACCTACTCATTCCATGGTTTTTCCTTATGTTACTATTTTCTACATTGTAGAGTAATAGTGAAGACATCAAAACTAGGAAATACCACATATGGAATGATGTAGTAACTTAAAAAGTGTTAAACAAATCAAAATATATTTTATATTTGAGATTCTTCAAAGTAACCAGCCTTTGCCTTGATGACAGCTTTGCATACTCTTGGCATTCTCTCAATCAGCTTCATGAGGTATTCGCCTGGAATGCATTTCAATTAACAGGTGGGCCTTCTTAAAAGTTAATTTGTGGAATTTCTTTCATTCTTAATGCGTTTGAGCCAATCAGTTGTGTTGTGACAAGGTGGGGTGGTATACAGAAGATAGCCCTATATGGTAAAAGACCATATTCATATTATGTCAAGAACAGCTCAAATAAGCAAAGAGAAACGACAGTCCATCATTATTTTAAGATATGAAGGCCAGTCAATCTGGAAAAGTTCAAGAATTTTAAAAGTTTCTTCAAGTGTAGTTGCAAAAAGCATCATACGCTATGATGAAACTGGCTCTCATGAGGACTGCCACAGGAAAGGAAGACCCAGAGTTACCTCTGCTGCAGATGATAAGTTCATTAGAGTTAACTACACCTCAGATTGCAGCCCAAATAAATGCTTCACAAAGTTCACATAACAGACACATCTCAACATAGACTGTTCAAAGGAGACTGCGTGAATCAGGCCTCCATGGTCGAATTGCTGCAAAGAAATCACTACTAAAGGACACCAATAATAAGAAGAGACATGTTTGGACCAAGAAAAACGAGCAATTTACATTAGACCGGTGGAAATCTGTCCTTTGGTCTGATGAGTCCAAATTTGAGATTTTTAGGTTTCATCTACCGTGTCTTTGTGAGACGCAGAGTAGGTGAACAGATGATCTCTGCATGTGTGGTTCCCTCCGTGAAGCATGGAGGAGGAGGTGTGATGGTGTGGGGGTGCTTTGCTGGTGACACTGTCAGTGATTTATTTAGAATTCAAGGCACACTTAACCAGCATGGCTACCATAGCATTCTGCAGCGATACACCATCCCATCTGGTTTGCACTTAGTGGGACTATCATTTGTTTTTCAACAGGACAATGACCCAAAACACACCTCCAGGCTGTGTAAGGACTATTTGACAAAAAAGGGGAGTGATGGAGTGTTGCATCAGATGACCTGGCTTCCACAATCATCCGGCCTCAACCCAATTGAGATAGTTTGGGATGAGTTGGACCGCAGAGTGAAGGAAAAGCAGGCAAAGTGCTCCGCATATGTGGAAACTCCTTCAAGACTGTTGGAAAAGCATTCCAGGTGAACTAGGTTGAGAGAATGCCAAGGGTGTGCAAAGCTGTCATCAAGGCAAAGGGTGGCTACTTTCAAGACTCTAAAACAGAAAATACATTTCGATTTGTTTAACACTTTTTTGGTTACTACATGATTCCATATGTGCTATTTCATAGTTTGGTGTCTTCACTATTATTCTACAATGTAGAAAATCATCAAAATAAAGAAAACCTCTTGAATGAGTAGGTGTGTCCAAACTTTTGCCTGGTACTGTATATTTTGCTTCATATGACAACTGTTACAGATTAGGCTGCAGAAGCACGAGTTCAAAGATGTTATGCTGAGTAGCCATTATCACCATACACCACAGTATAGGCTACAACGGCTGTGTTTACACAGGCAGCCCAATTTTTATCAATTTCCACTAATGTGTCTTTCTGAAAAGTCCGCTCAGTTATTTTGCCAATAATTGGGTAAACGGTCAGAATTGGGATGCCTGTGTAAACCAGCAAAGAGCTGACAAAAACTGGATGGTTCGTGAAAAAAAGGGACTTCCTTTGAACCCGGAAGATGTACTTTTTTTTTTTAGATGCTGGGGTCATGCACGGTTTTCTCCAAATTGTCACATGGCATGCATGGCCACTACGATGCATTTAGATATGGGGGAGATTGAAAATGAACCGGTGCGACCAAAAATTAAGGATGCAAAGGGTATTCTCCAACAAAACCGCGAGTTCCTGGACTTCTTCTGGGATATCGCTAAACCTGAACAAGATATACGGCTGAAAGCCATTGAAAATCTCATACAATATCTGAAGAAGAGTGAAAAGGTTGGTGTGTTTGGGTCTGCTCTCAGTTGCTAGCTAGCTAACAGTTAGCTAACATAGCCTACTTATTTTGCTAAACTATCGACCGTAGTTAGCTAGGCACATTGTCACATTATGATATTCGTGGGTGTTGCACTTTAGAGCAACCCATAACGTTATCAATTTCCAGATTAGTACAGCTGTAAAACGCTGAGCAGTATGGCTAGCTAGTGAGGCTAACGTTGCTAACTACTGGAGATGCCCAGGAATATTATTTCACACATGGCCATGTGGGTTGAATTGTGAGCTTTGATTGCTGGCATGCGTCTTACTCTAATTCTATCAATTTGAGTTGTCAAACTCACTTTTGAAGGGGTAGGTGCTACCACACGTACATTTTATGTTAACTTTATGGAGCCATCCAGTTCTTGACATTTAGCCATAACGTCTTGTCTTTCCTTTCTAGTCAGATGAGCTGAAGTACACTCTGAAGAGACTGGTGGATGGCTTGGCACACACCAGAGAGGCTGCCCGGCCAGGCTTCAGTTTGGCTTTGGGACAGGTAATGCAATCAAAAATGCATATTTTGACAAATGGGTAAAACAATGTTAATTGTGTAGATAGTCTTACAAGAAAACCAATGGTCCAAACCGCATGTTGCTATTATAATCCGTTCAAAGGTATTGGCGTTTTTCAGTGGTGAGAAAGTACCAAATTCTCATCCTTGAGTAAAAGTAAAGATATGTTATTCATAGAAAATTACTCAAGTTGAAAGTCACCCAGTAAAATACTACATGAGTAAAAGTAAAAGTATTTGGTTTAAAAAAATACTCAAGTATCAAAGGTAAATGTAATTGATAAAATGTACTTAAGTATCAAAAATTAAAGTATAAATCATTTCAAATTCCTTATATTAAGCAAACCAGGTGGCACAATTTTTTTGTTTTTAAAACAATTATTTGTGGATAGCCAGGGTCAACATCATTCAAAATGTAACAAGTACTTTTGTGTTTCAGGGAAAATGTATGGAGTAAAAAGTAGATTATTTCCTTTAGGAATGTAAACGTTGTCAAAAATATATATAAATAAAGTAGATACCCCCAAAAACTACTTAAAAATACTTGAAAGTACTACTTAACTTAAGTACTTTACTCCATTGGCGTTTTTACCCATGTAAGATGGCCAAAATTAGGGTGACTAAGTCAATGAAGGCCAGAGGGGGAAAAAATAAGGAAAATTGCATAGCACCATGTCAGCTAGGCTGGATGCTGTGTGAGAATGAAGGCTACCTGACAGGCTCACTGACCTGTTGATCTCATCGTTCTTCTAGAATCCACAGGACATAAAACAATATAGAGGGAAGATAAATATTGATTTTGAGACGTGATGTAGTATTTTAGTATACCGTTTTCATATTGATGCAATTTTCCTGTTCTTCAAAGATTTTGCACAAAACAAGCGTATCTGTGAAATGTCAATGGAGCACTGAGCATACAGCAAGCTTTTATTCTCAAATCCTTTTACATTTAATTCAGCTAGTGTCATGCTAATTTAGTTTTTTTTTTGCAACCTATGGAAACATTGAAGAGGACGACATGTAAAAACCTCAAAAGTTGCAGTGAGAAAGCTGCACTGCTCTGTCAACATAGTTCTGTGCTTATCGGATGTATTAGGTTACAAAATCTGACTTTATGGATATATACAGTGAATTAAAAGACCCCCTGAACGATTCAGAACAGGAACAATCATATTTGTCTTGGTAAACTATTTAACATAAGGAAGTGAAATTTCATCACCAAAGTGCGTTTTCACCCACTCATGGCAGTGGGTGGCCACCCTACTATACATCTAATGGCTCAGCAAAATCCTGTGTCTTTGTACATGTCTAACGAATTAGTTATTAAGGTGTTTTTACATAACATGTTAGAAGATGATGTGACTTATGCATCATTTCTCTTTCATTGTTTTGGTTGTCAGGTCCTGAGCGTGTTTGAGGAGGTATCTCTGCGTACCGCATTTGATCAAATCAAAGAGAAGCACAACTTGGTGACAGTGAAAAAGGTGAGCATGTGATATGACTAAAGTTAGATGCTGTGTACCATGGTAAATATTTATAAGTCATTTTACTAACACACAACTTAATGTAATCGGCCAATGAAGATCTCCATTTTATACTGTATCTTGTGTTGACAGAAACTCATCAGAAATGCTGCTTTTGGGAACTTCTTTGGTGTGCTTGCCTTGTCTCAGTCCACACGCCTTCCAAAGGTAAGAATGACACCAGGTAACCCAAGGGCTTGGCAGAGAAGATTAGTATACCATGTTTGGTGCAGATAATGGAGGAGCACATAGACGGGTTGGTTGTTTAGCAACAAAACGGGGTTGGCTTAGACTGTTTACAACATGTAAACTACACTGAACAAAAATATAAACGCAACATGTGAAGTGTTGGTTTCATGAGCTGAAATAGAAGATGCCAGAAATGTCCCATTTGCATAAAAGGCGTATTTCTCTCTGTTGTGCACACATTTGTTTACATCCCTGTTAGTGAGCATTTCTACTTTGCCAAGATAATCCATCCACGTGGTGGGTGTGGCATATCAATAAGCACACCTGTGCTGTGGACAATAAAAGGTCGCTGTAAAATATGCAGTTTTATCACATAACCCAAAGCCACGGATGTCTTAAGTTTTGAGGGAGTGTGCATTTGACATGCTGACAGCAGGGCTGTCCACCAGAGCTGTTGTCAGATAATTTAATGTTAATTTCTTTATCATAAGCTGCCTCTAACGTTGTTTTAGAGAATATGGCAATGCGTCCAACTGGCCTTACAATCGCAGACCACGTGTATGATGTCGTGGGGGGCAAGCGGTTTGCTGATGCAAACAGTCTGGAAGTTGAAAATGTCCCAATGATTCATGGCCTGCATCCTCACCAGACATTTTATTTTTATTTATTTACTTAACCTGTTTTCTTCCTAATTTTGAGATATCCAATTGGTAGTTAGTCTTGTCCCATCGCTGCAACTCCCATACGGGCTAGGGAGAGGTGAAGGTCGAGAGGAATGTGTCCTCCAAAACACCACCCTACCAAGCTGTACTAAACACACTCTCTTAACCTGGAAGCCAGCCGCACCAATGTGCAACAGAAAAAGTACAACTGGCTACCTAGCATGCGCCCGGCCCACCACAATACTCAGACATGTCACCCATTCAGCATGTTTGGAATGCGTGTCCTAGTTAAAGCCAATATCCAGCAAATTCTCACAGCCACTGAGGAGTGGGACAACATTCCAATGGCCACAATCAAGAACATGATCAACTCCATGTGAATGGGAGATGTTGCACAGCATTTAATTTTTTAAATTTAACTAGACAAGTAAGTTAAGACCAAATCTTGTTTACAATGAGGGCCTACCGGGGAACAGTGGGTGTGCTTGCCCTGTCTTGTTGAGGGGCAGAACAACATATTTTTACCTTGTCAGCTCGGGGATTGTTATATCTATTATACCTGTATTCCCTGTCATATGAAATCCATAGATTAGTGCCTAATGAATTGATTTCAATTGACTGATTTCCTTATATGAATTCTAACTCTGTAAAATAGTTAATTATTTCATGTTGCTTTTTATTTTAGTTAAATTTATATTTAGTCTCAATGTTTTATTGTAGCCATATTAGCATAGACCTGACATCAGTCAAAAAAAACTAAAAACAAGACGTATCAATAGCAAGATACAATGAACTGAAACGAGCCACCTTTGATTCCCTACATTGCAGTTTCTTGTCATTGTTGCTTCTTGTCATTGTTGCTAGCTATCTGACCATTCAGAATCATAGCAACGCACGCCTTCCAGCCTCGTCATGCTTGCATCATTTTCATGAAGTCAGCCAACCCAGTCGATATGTCCATCTATTGTTACTGTGGAACCTGGCTCTGTCTCTAATTTTCAGTGTGTGTTTGGTATGCTTACTTACCTGTGTGTGTGACAGGAGCCGCAGGTGGTGCTGGAGTGTGTCCAGCTCCTCCAGAGCCTCTCGCTTCACAGAGAACACCTGCGGGACCTTCCCAGGAAGACCATGGTGGACATCTTGTCTGAGGTGAGTGACTCAGCCAGCTCTACTTCATACTTCATAAATAATCTACTGGCCCGAACATGGTGTAGTTTTTAAATGCATTGGGACCATGCAGGGCCTATAGGTTGGAATGCTTTCTCTCTGTATTCAGCTATTAATAAGCTATCTGGTTATTATGGTATTGAAGTTGTGTAATATTATTTAGCAATCTAAGTCATTACTCCATTCTTTAGAATTGTATTAATTGCATACATTTTTGATTCTAAAAAATGTAAAGATAATTTTTTTCCTACTTTCCAAAATAGGACGCTGCCCCTTTTTAAGACGTTCTGCATTCCAAAAAAGAGATCGTCATGGCTACAGTAGGCTAGCCAAGACGAATGCCAGGTGTCTTTTTGTAGCTTTCTTTGTGCAGACTATCAACCGTAGCCAGCATACTGCTAGTCTGTTCACTATTTCTCTAAAATAAATAAGCTCAGCCAGTAGATTGGGGCTCCCGAGTGGCGCAGCGGTCTAAGGCACTGCATCTCAGTGATAGAGGAGTCACTACAGACACCCTGGTTAGAATCCAGACTGTATCGCAACCAGCCGTGATTGGAAGTCCCATAGGGCAGCACACAATTGGCCCAGCATCATCGGGGTTTGGCCAGGGTAGGCCATCATTGTAAATAAGAATTTGTTCTTAAATGACTTGCCTAGTTAAATAAACAAAAGATTGGTGGACGCTTGTTTTTTCTCTGGGCAGCTTGCGTGTGCTGTTTGTAAAGGCATGAACTCATGTACTGCTCGAGTGCTCAACAAGTTTTGACTAGCGGTAGCATCGTCGTGTTTGAATGAATGCCCAATCATATGGCTCAAATTCAAATAGCATGACTTTTCTGCGTGTAGTCTTCAATGGTTTAAAATGGTGGACTACGACATAGCAGGTAAATGTTGATCTGGAACATGCTGAGAAGTTACTGGCCCTGACAAGATCCACTGGCCCTGATTTTACTCGCCATTTTATGTGCCATCTTTAATGTCAGACCCTGCTTGGGGTCCCAATGTGATAAATCCTGGTGTGGAAGGGTGCAGTCAATATGACTTGTGTTTGGTGTTTGTGTTTCTCCAGACGTCAGAGGAGGTGTTTGAGGAGGTGTTGCTGGGAGCTCTGCAGACAGACCTGTCCTCCGCCTTCAGCACCCCCGAGCAGCTGCAGCTCCTCCTGGTGGCCATGCAGAAGTTCCCCCAGGTGCTCAAGCCCAAGAAGCTGAAGAAGCTGCTGGGCACCTCCACAATCATTACCATGGACAATATCCCTAAGTGAGCAGATTTTTACCACTATGTCTAGGTTTCTTCTTCCATGGTCATGGTGACACACACACATACACACTTTGACTAAATGTACAATCAAAACCTGTGTTTCCTCTCCCCTAGGTTAACAGAGGTACTGAAGATGGCTGCCCGCTCTGTCAAAAAGGACCGCCTACTGCCTGCGGTGGCTCTGGACCTGCTGCAGATCTCTCTGAAGGAGGACAACTTTGAGCTCTTCTGGAGGGAGACAATAATCAAGGGAATGTTAAAAGACCAGCCAGGGCCCACACAGTAAGCACAGAACTGGGGTCAAAAGACTATTGCTCCCCACTTACATTTGGACCCTGAACCTGAGTATTAGATGATTGAACTATGTTCTGTTGTCAAGACCCCTGTCATTTTTCAAATTTATTGCAAGCACCCCCCCCCCCCCCACACACACACACAATGTACGTGTATGTTCCTGTTTTCCTTCCTTTGTCGCAAATGTCCATAGCTGTGCCAACATGCGGTCTTCTCTCTGTGCCACAGTTACCTGAGCTACCGGCTGCTGGGCAGTGCCCTGCCCTTGCTGACCCTGGTCCAGCTGAAACAGGTGCTAAATGGAGAGGTGATGAGGGCCTACGGGGAACACGTGGTCTCTGCTCAGGTCAGTCTCCCATCAAATGTCTGACTCATGACGGCACCAGGTCAAATGTCTGACTCACGACGGCACCATGTCATAGAAATACATAGTAATGCTGCAGGCGTCTTAGTTAGTCACAGAACATGTGTAGCAAGATGCTCACTTATCCAAAAAGTTAGTTTTTAATATATTGACTTAAAAGTATGCGCTCACCTCGCCCCCTCAGCTCCCAGACCGCTTCAAGTTTGCCCCCGAGATGGAGACGTACGTGGGTGACTTCCTGCAGGGCTGCGATGAACCGGAGAAGCAGCTGGCGGTGGTGGTGGCCTTCTCCCTGCTCACCAACCAGGGCTACCCCGTGGTGCCCTCCTTTTGGAGGGTTGTGCAGCACCTGCGGCCCACCGCCCTGCAGAGCTACGTGGACTGGCTCAAAGACATGTTCCTCAACCCCCAGCTGGAAAGCTGCCTGGACTTCAGCACCCGCAGGCAGAAGGAGAACCAGGAGGGCGGAGTCCAGTGAGTAGAACCCTTATAGCATGTCACATTAGAACTTAATATATGCCTTTCCAATTAATTGCTGACTGTCTCTATCCTTAGGAGAGAGAACTGTATATTCCGCCTGAGGAAATGGATCATTCCGCGCCTCACCTCCATTGTGGAGAACAACCAGGTGAAGAGAGAGGAGGATCTAGTGATGGATGTAGCTAGGTGAGAGATCTCACTGCAGGGAAAACATCATGTCACTGGACTGTTTGCTGCTCCTCCAAGTGATTTTAAATGCTGCCTTGGTGGTATCACTTGTGGGAGCAGCAAAGGGTTATCTTTTTCCTGTGCCAAGTTGGATGTACGTAATAATATTAACATTTATATCACTACAACCAATGTATTCTGAAGGGCAGTTTATATTCGTAATGTAGCGATTTGCCGATACGCACAGTTTCCCGATTCAAATGTTTAACCTCCCAGGGATATGTGGGACGCTAGCAACCACTGTGTCAGATTTTTAAAAAACTTGACGGTAAAAGCACACCGTGCAATTATGTTAGGTCAGCGCCTAGCCACAGAAAAACATACAGCCATTTTTCAACCAAGCAGAGGTGTCACAAAACTCAGAAATGGCATTATAAATATTCACTTACCTTTGATCTTCATCGGAATGCACTCCCAGGAATCCCAGTTCCACAATAAATGTTTGTTTTGTTTGATAAAGTCCATCATTTATGTCCAAATACCTCCTTCTTGTTTGCGTGTTTAGTTCACAAATTCACAAGGCGCATGCACTTAGTCCAGACAAAGTCAAAACAGTTCCATTATAGTTCGTAGAAACATGTCAAACGATGTGTATATAATCAATCTTTAGGATGTTTTTATCATAAATCTTCAATAATATTCCAACCGGACAATTCCTTTGTCTTTAGAAATTAAAGGGAACGCAGCTCGCTTTCACGGCCACGCATGTGTGATTTAGCTCCTGGCATTCTGCCAGACACCTGGTTCAAACAGCTCTTATTCGCTCCCCCTTCACAGTAGAAGCCTGAAATAAGGTTCTAAAGACTGTTGACATCTAGTGTAAGCCTTAGGAAGTGCAATATGACCCCATTTACACTGTATATTGGATAGGCAAAGACTTAAACCTACAAATCTCAGATTTCCCACTTCCTGGTTGGATTTTTCTCAGGGTTTTGCCTGCCATATGAGTTCTGTTATACACAGACATCATTCAAACAGTTTTAGAAACTTCAGAGTGTTTTCTATCCAAATCTACTAATTATATGCATATTCTAGCTTCTGGGCCTGAGTAGCAGGCAGTTTACTCTGGGCACCTTATTCATCCAAGCTACTCAATACTGCCCCCCCAGTCCCAAAGAAGTTAAGACGAGTGCATTGGTCTGCGGACCCCAACCGGATCCAAATGTAGTATGGTCACTATGCCAGGGTTCTCCTCAAACAAGAGGGGTGCTGCACCACCACGTTGGCTTGGCTGAGTAACTATCTTTGATCACCAATGATGTTGTGAATTGCGAAACAGGCCATTCATAAATTCTGAGTTTTCCTCAATTAATTCAGCCTACTGCTGAAATGTGCTATCTCAACACAAATCCAAAGTTGTTCTATATATTCATTGTTCATAGCTAATTTGTAAACAATACATATTGATACATTACCAACGCAACCACTTTCTGTAATCTGCAAAAATGACAAGCTAATTAGTGGGCGATGGTGATTTCAGAACTAAAGTGGGGAGACAAAATACAGGCTACATCCCTCTGGTAGTGGGGTGGTAGATACCCAGTCTCCCTTACGGCTCAGCTCAGGTGCCTACATAGTACAGACACCATATACACACATAGCTCAGACAGATCAGGCTTAGAGAGCCCAGCTCCATCAGCATCAGATTGAAAAAGGAATGTGTTTATGCGACAAATGTTGGTGCATTGAATTGTTTCAAACTAAAACGTATCGGAGCCCATTTATCGAATCATCTTGAAAGGGAAAGATGCACAGATGCTAAGCCATTGTTTTATCCTCCATTGCACCAGGTTTGTCTTTTTCCACGCATTCTTTAACGCTAAGAAAGCTACCCCAGACATACCTGAGACAGAAGCCACTCTGTCAGTGCCCCTGGATGAGAAGACCAGAGTCGTCGTCATCAACTCCTTCTTTGGGTGAAATAACACATTACACTATCACTTTAACAAACACAAGCTGTGGGGTAGTCAAATATGAAGAGCATGGCTGGAATAGTCACTTAAGTTTTAAACATGTATGGTTTTAAAGGGGCAATTTCATGAAAAGCCACAGCATGAGTTAATTTATGTTACTCTACACACCCTATCAACACGTCTCTAACCTCCCAACTCCTTCAGACTCCTGCAGCACATGAACCACCTGCCTTTGCTGGGCGACTCCCCCGAGGTGGCGGCCCGCAACCAGAGGCACGTGCAGGGTGTGACTGGTGACGGCTCCATGTGGATCTACTGCCTCGTGCAGTATGCCGACGCCCTGCTCAACCAGCCAAAGTATGCCCAGAGCACCCAGCCCTTCAGCCCTGAGCAGAGACGGACCTGGGACAGGTATGTACCATGTAGAGATGGGGGATTTAAAGGTTGGTGTAAGAAGTGTAAGCCAGTAGTGAACCTGTTGTTATGATATCTAGTATGCTGGCGTCAGTAAGGACTCTAATGAAGAAATCTAAGAAAGGCCAGACTCCAGAGACCTCTGCATTCCAACAACTCTTCCTGCTGGTTGGCATTCACCTGTTCAAGGTAAGCAATTAACTAACAAATGAGGGAAGAAAAATAATTGTTATAGTATTATGGACATTTTAGATTATATATTAAAACATTTTTAGATACATAATTGTACCTTGTTCTTTTCCCACACATTTCTGTATACGTGTTTGCTTGTACCGCAAAGGCTCCAGAGGATTTGGTGGACCTGATGCAGGATCTGCAGAACTGCATGGAGAAAGCCCAAGAAAAGAAGTCCAAGAAGAAGGCAACAGGTAAGACCACACATCTGTAGGCCATGTGTCAGAGCCAACAAACTTTACAATCCACCCCGGTCTTCATCTCTGACAGGGAAGGAAGTACTCATCCTCCATAAATTGGACAATGTAAACAATCTATTTATCTAGTACCCCTCCATACTCTTTCACAGGTTTACAGTAAGGTTTGATAAATACCACCCTCTGTTTCATGTGGCAGCCCTTGGTGTGATGTCTCTGTAACCACATGTCCTCCATTGATCCAGGTTCTGCAGGAGGAGAGGAGGAGCCCCACTGGGCTGAGGTGGTAGTGGACATCCTGCTCTCACTCCTGTCCCAGCCCAGTAGACACATCCGCCACGTCTGCCGGACTGTCTTCTCCAACATCTGTCCCCACGTCACCGCCAGAGCCCTCACCGCCATCTTGGATGTAAGTGTAGACTAAAGAATACTTTACTGTTGCAGAGCTGTAGTTTTGATATATTACATTGTGTTCACTGATGGTAAAACTTTAGTTGATTTGTAAAAGTGCTTGTGGATATATTACAGGAATGTCCATTAATTAGAGGCATTGTGTATTTAGGTTCTGGACCCAGATAAAGATGAGGAGGACAGTGCCGTCGTGGTGACGGATGATCAAGACTCAGACAAAATAAAGAAGAAAGACATTAAAAAGAAAGGAGAGGAGGATGAAGGAGAGATTGAGGTCAGATCAGTTGTTTCACACCTGACCACGTCCACAAAAGTGTATTCTAAAGATTATGAACCGGGTAGTTTGAGCCCTGAATGCTGATTGGTTGAAAGCTGTGGTATGACGCATGACTTGTTTACTGTTCTAATTACGTTGACTAGTTTAGATGTTGTCTATGATTTTTCAACACCGATACCAATTTATTGGAGGATCAAAGAAAGCCAATACCGTTTAATCGTCCGATTAAAAATATATATATATATAAAAAAAAATAAAGTCTATATAATTAAAATGGTTCTTAACATTTTAAAAATATTTTTATTTGTAATAATGACAATTACAACAATACCGAACACTTATTCTAACTTAATATAATACATAAAATCAATTTGGTCTCAAATAATGAAACATGTTCAATTTGGTTTAAATAATGCAAATTATAGGAAGAAATGGTCTTCACACAGTTCACAACGAGCCAGGCGGCCCAAACTGCTGCATATACACTGACTCTGCTTGTACTGAACGCAAGAGAAGTGACACAATTTCCCTAGTTAATATTGCCTGCTAACATTAATTTATTTTCACTAAATATGCAGGCTTAAAAAAATATATACTTGTGTATTGATTTTAAGAAAGGCATTGATGTTTATGGTTAGGTACATTGGTGCAACAATTGTGCTTTTTTCGCGAATGCGCTTTTGTTAAATCACCGTTTGGCGAAGTTGAAGTAGGTTGTGATTCTATGATAAATTAACAGGCACCGCATTTATTATGTGCAACGCAGGACAAGCTAGCAATAATATAATCACTCGTTAACTACACATGGTTGATTGATTGTTTTTTATAAGTTCCAGCCACCAGGTCCTTTTGATGCTGCACTCGCGTAACAGGTGATCAACTTGCCACGCAGTCTCCTCGCGGATTGCAATGTAATGGTCGTCCAAAAATGCTGATAACTTGAAATCGGCCCTAATTTATCGACCATGCCGATTAATCGGTCGCCCTCTAGACTAGTTTAGGAATGTATTTTAAATGAAGGATATATTAGTATATGGCCAATATACCATGGCTAAGGGCTGTATCCAGGCACTCCACGTCGTGCCTAAGAACCCTTATCCGTTTATATCCCCCCCCCCCCGGGCCTTATTGCTTAAATATATCCTTCATTTAAAATGCATCCCATAAGAGTGATTGTTTATATTTAAATATATGTATTACTTGCTTCCTCCGAAGGAGGAACAGTCGGATGCATCAGACGACGACTCTGAGGAGGGTGAAGATGAGGCCATGGAGGAAGGGGGCGAGGTGGATCAGAACTTCCGCATTGAGCTGATGAAGGTCCTACAGAACCAAGGTGCCCTGGTAGGTGTCTTTCCTGTCATTGATATTCTGTTCTACCTCTGGGTTTGTATTTACTGGTAACTAAGGTTGTTATTAGCCTTGATTTAAAAAAAAAAAAAAAAAAGAAGCATTTTGTAGTAAGTCTCTGAATAGGTTTCAAGTGGTTTCAAGGTTGAAATTCTCATTCAGTAAAGTGGAGGATTCAAAAGAAAAGACATTGATACACAGCACTGGGGTATTCTAGACATTAACTGGATTGGGTCTTTCTTCCTGCCCGTCACAGGCCACAGAACAGGATGGCAGCGATGATGACGAACTGGACGATGAAGCCATGATGAAGCTGGACGGCAGCATCGCAGCGCTGTTCCTTGAACAAAAGAAGAAGATGCAGGCTAAGAAGGATGAGAAGGACAAGCTAAAAAAGGGAAAGACCCTCGTCAGAGACTTCAAGATCAAGGTCTATTTCTGTCTCATCTGTTTGGATAGAGCGATGAGTTCTATGAGTGGAAGGTGTGATGTTTCCAATGCTCCTCCTAGTGCTGGCTTCAGGGCACATACTAATAACTGTTGCAATAGCTGTGAGCAGTGCTATTTCTAACACTGCCTCTTGTTCTTCTGGTGCTGGTCCCTCCCCCTATGTACATGGTGCGCTGACCCTGGTTCTTTGCTGTGTTCCAGGTGCTGGACCTGGTTGAGGTGTTCCTGGCCAGGCAGGGCAGCAGCCCCCTGGTGCTGGGCATGGTGGAGCCCCTGCTCAGTGTCATCGAGAGCGGCATGAGCTCTGAGAGTGACCAGCAGGAGCAGGACTTCCTCCGCAAGGCCGCAGACATCTTCAAGTACGGCATGCTGGTGCCATTAGACACACAGACACTACTATCATTTTTTCCCCCATGTAATTTATATAGGCAGTTTTTAAATATTCTAGCAAATAAAATCAACATATGAGCCAGGATCAGAACGTCACTAGCGCATCTGTGTTTGCACACATCACCTGCATAGTGCAAGATGAGTGGGCCGTTGCTCAAGGACAGAGAGACAGTCAGACATTGCGTCAGCAGGTAGGCCTATAAAATGATAGAGAACAGATTAACTAGGTAGCCAATTAAAACATATATTGTACCCTCTAGTTAACTGTTAAGCTATTTTTAGCATGTATTGATGTTCCAAAAATTGTTTCACCGACTCTCGCGAATAAGGCCATACAAAGTTGATTTGCTTTTTTAAACATTTCATGACTAATTTAAATGATTATTTTTGACAAAACTAACTATTCACGTTACCATGGTATTAGTTGGGATTGGGTTCAATCGCTGTGAATCTAATCATGAACATTTAATTGTAGAAACAAATATTAGATGTTGCCTTTGGATAATGTGGCTTCAAAACTTGTTTTATAGATACTTCCAGTTGATTTGAGCATCTAATGTATGGGACATTGTAACACAATAGTCAGCCTGCAAAGTAAACAACTCTAATGTAGCTAAGATAAATGACTGAACTAGAAAAGGTTAATTTCCTGGAGATGTGTGGGCCTACCATAGCCATTTCACCTCTTGATATTTTGAATGAGCAAATTATTTCAAAAGGCATAACTTATTTGTAATGTTGCAATGTTTTACATTAAGGGTGGTCAACCATCTTCCAGGAGAACTAATGGTTGTGCAGGTTTTTATTTCTGTCCCCCTCTAACAAATCACAGTTTAGAAATGAACTGCTCAACCAGACCTTATTAAAGGGCTTGATCAAGAGCCTGAACACCCAGTAGTTCTCCACACTGAGGGCTGACCACATGTGTTTCATACAGTTGCCTAGCAGGGGTTCTACTTTGTGGGGGGTTAAGTGCCTTGCTCAATTTCATGGGTTCAGAGAGCAGCCTCCCTGTGTCGATACCACATTACGCATACTTTTTTTTATACATTGCCCTCCATAATTGTTGGGACAGTGACATTTTTGTTTCGGCTTTGTACTCCAGCACTTTGGATTTGAAATGATACGATAAGTGAGGACGTTAGACACGCACAAGTCACCCCCCAGACATGCTAATGTCTCACCATTGCAACAACAGGCGAGATTAGGATTTTTGAGTGGGTATATTTGTGCGTCTAACTTTCTCACTCATCCTTATTCACGTTTCTTTCAGGACACTCCGCAGTCATGGTAGCGTGTGCTTTTAATATAAGTGTTTACAATCATATTATATTCTTATTTACAATTGAAGTGACTCCAATGACAATACATTATTATTATACCATTCATTTCTATTGGGCACAAAATAGTCTAACACAACCAAAACAAATGCATCCAACAAGTTTGTAGTAATCATTGCCTTCTAGAAATGTGACTAAATATTACACTTTAGACTACTTTAATACACAAATTAATTTGGCCCAATAGTATGAACAAAAAGTGCTGTAATTTCTAAACTGTTCACCCGATATGGATTAAAATACCCTAAAATGTATAGCTGAGAGTCTGCACTTTAACCTCATGGTCACTGTATCATTTCACATCCAAAGTGCTGGAGTACAGAGCCAAAACAACAATGTGTCACTGTCCCAGTAATTACTGAGGGTGCCATATGTATATGGAGATGCCTCCAATTGTTGATCATGGAAATTTGGTTAAGTCATAATGTGTATGAATCCTACATATCAAAATCATTGACTGAGTACAGAATGCATCCCCACTCGTCATACAAAAAATGATATCAAACAAGAGTTCAGAGTGTGATGTTAGATATGTCCTATCAGGAAGTCAAAGGTAGTTTTGCGAGCCAATGCAAACTAGTGTTAGCACAATGACTGAAAGGCTACAGATACAGTAACATACGCTAGAGAACAATACAAGTGGATTCATAGCTTCCAATCATTCCTCCTCTTGTCCCAAATTGAACCACATCCCTATATACAGTCAAAAGTTTTGAGAATGACACAAATATTAAATTCTGCCAAGTTTGCTGCTTGTCAGATGTTACACTGAAGTATAATTACAAGCATTTCATAAGTGTCAAAGGCTTTTATTGACAATTACATGAAGTTGATGCAAAGAGTCAATATTTGCAGTGTTGACCATTTTTCAAGACCTCTGCAATCCGCCCTGGCATGCTGTCAAGTAACTTCTGGGCCACATCCTGACTGATGGCAGCCCATTCTTGCATAATCAATTCTTGGAGTTTGTCCACCCGCCTCTTGAGGATTGACCACAAGTCCTCAATGGGATTAAGGTCTGGAGTTTCCTGGCCATGGACCCAAAATATTGATGTTTTGTTCCCCGAGCCACTTAGTTATCACTTTTGCCTTATGATAAGGTGTTTCATCATGCTGTAAAAGGCATTGTTTGTCACCAAACTGTTCCTGGATGGTTGGGAGAAGTTGCTCTCGGAGGATGTGTTGGTACCATTCTTTATTCATGGCTGTGTTCTTAGGCAAAATTGTGAGTGAGCCGACTCCCTTGGCTGAGAAGCAACCAAACACATGAATGGTCTCAGGATGCTTTACTGTTGGCATGACGAAGGACTGATGGTATCACTCACCTTGTCTTCTCTGGACAAGCTTTTTTCCGGATGCCCCAAAAAATCGGAAAGGGGATTCATCAGAGAAAATGACTTTACCCCAGTCCTCCGCAGTCCAATCCCTGTACCTTTTGCAGAATATCAGTCTTCCCCTGATGTTTTTCCTGGAGAGAAGTGGCTTCTTTGCTACCCTTCTTGACACTAGGCCATCCTCCAAAAGTCTTCGCCTCACTGTGCGTGCAGATGCACTCACACCTGCCTGCTGCCATTCCTGAGCAAGCTCTACTGGTGGTGCCCCGATTCCCGCAGCTGAATCAACTTTAGGAGACTATCCTGGCGCTTGCTGCAATCTTAATTGCAGCAATATCCTTGCCTGTGAAGCCCTTTTTGTGAAAAGCAATGATGAAGGCATGTGTTTCCTTGCAGGAAACCATGGTTTACAGAGGAAGAACAATGATTCCAAGCACCACCCTCCTTTTGAAGCTTCCAGTCTGTTATTCGAACTCTCAGCATGACAGAGGGATCTCCAGCCTTGTCTTCGTCAACACTCACACCTGTGTTAACGAGAGAATCACTGACATGTCAGCTGGTCCTTTTGTGGCAGGGCTGAAATGCAGTGGAAATGTTTTTGGGGTATTCAGTTCATTTGCAATGAATTGCAATTCATCTGATCACTCTTCATAACATTCTGGAGTATATGCAAATTGCCATCATACAAACTGAGGCAGCAGTCTTTGAAAATTAATATTTGTCATTCTCAACTTTTGGCCACGACTACTACCTCTAACTAACTTAAAGGGGCAGCTGAACATTTCTCTCACAAGTGACTCATGAGAGTACATTGTGCCTGATTGAGCATGGAACCCTCATACAGTTTATTCATGAACTTTTAGTGATTTCCTGTCAAAACAAACACTCATCAAATACTTTTATTGTGCTCCCAAATGTCAGTGCATTAGAGCCATGTATAATAGTGTTAACGGTATTAAAACTCATTAACACAAAGCACCAAGCTATGTAATAGATGTAAGCCAGGATGTGTTTTACTTCTTTATGCACCTATATAGAACAGCTTGTCAGATGCAGCTTCATTGAAGACTGAGCTATTCCTGTCAAGTTTTCCAGTATTATTCTGCTATACTGATCAGTCAGTAACGTTATCCTCTACTCCCCCAGGAACCAGTTATGCCGGGCCAAGCAGTACTGTAAGACCGTAGGTGACAGACAGGGGGAGCTCCACGACCTGCTGGAGAAACTCATGACCAAAGCCCAGAAGCTCTCGGACTCCTCAGTATCACTCTACTTCTTCAGTGCATCTCTGTACCTGGTCAAGGTGCTGAGAGGGGGGGTGCCCGGGGCCTCCGCAGACGGCAAGACAATTCTATCAACTGAGGAGGTAAGTAGCCTAGTGTTAGGGGAGGCAGGGTAGCCTAGTGGTTAGAGCATTGGACTAGTAACCGAAAGGTTGCAAGTTCAAATCCCTGAGCTGACAAGTTACAAATCTGTCGTTCTGCAGGCAGTTAACCCACTGTTCCTAGGCTGTCATTGAAAATAAGAATTTGTTCTTAACTGACTTGCCTAGTTAAAAAAAAAAAAAAGTCTCTTTACCAACCTGAATGTATGCTGAGTATTTACTATGTGTCTTTTGTGTAAAACCAACCTGTTGATATGCTGAAATCTCCTTGTGCTGCAGTTGAGGTTCATGGGTAACGTGGACGTGGAGAGGGTCTCTGACATCTTTAAAGGGGCTCTGCGCTCCTTCATGACACGCAGAAAGAGCCCTCTGTCAGGTCTGATGTTCATCGACCTCTTCACCCGCTTCCCTGTGAGACAACGGCAACAACTCTTATTCTATCTACACTACCCTCAAGGGACTGTATAAACACTTGAAGATGTATAATTATTTTCCTCTTGTGGCTGGTGTAACAGTGATTATCTTCTGTTGTGTGTAGGTTCTGTGTGTGAACCTATTGGAGACTGCAGTGGAACACATCACAATAGGAATCAGAGAACACCAACAAGTAAGACTAGCAGGCTCCTCACCTCAACAATTAGGAGTAAAAATAAGCATCTAACCATGGGTCAACTTCTACCAGCTCCACTTTTAAAACAATGACTAACCTAACTCTTCCCAGCCAATTATCCTTTCAGCCTGATGGTAAATACCACTGATCTGTAGAATAACATCTGCACATTAAGGGTTTGACTTTGTGTTCCACAGAGCCAGGCTAGTGCCATGGTGCTGCGGGGGCTGCAGAGCAGGGAGGTACAGCAGCTGTTGGCGGGCGACCCCTGGGCAGGGCTGCTTCAGAAGGCGGTGGGCCAGGTGGCAGCGGTAGGCATCAAACACCTCACCCAAGCTTAGACATTAGAGAACGTGAAACTTTAAACCATAGGAATCAATCTCTACATCACATTAAACTCAGATCAACTAGCAATTGTTTTTCATGCAGTTCAATCTATAGGTTTGTCTTAGATGATAAATCACCTCTCCCTGGGCTGTTGATTTTAGAAGACGTTACAGATATGGTTGTGGATGTTGTTCTCCTCAGAGTCTGGAGACTGTAGTTGAGACCGCTAAGAACAAGGTGGTCCAGGAGAAGTTGGTCAAAGCCCTGGAGCTTGGCCTGTTCCTGGTCAAAAATGTCAACCAGCAGGTAAACCAACTAATTTCACCACATTTCCCTGTCCTACTAACATGGGAGGATTTTTGTAGGTTCTTTGACCTACCTTTGTCTCCTGTGTTTTTTACAGAAACTGTCTGTGGCTCTGGAGCCCCTCAAGAAGGTTCTTCAGTCCATGAGAGAGGTTCTGGGCTTCAAAAAGACAGGGCAGATGGAGGACACCTACTGGGCTGTCATGAAACACTTTGGAGTCATGTGAGTAACTCTGCCACACGATCACTGTCTGCAGTTACACTACCATATCATAGGGAATTAAATGTACCAACAATACTCATAGTAACATATAATCATTGAGGCCTACTTGACAGGTTTTTTGTTGTTGTTGGATGTGAGCAATGTTGATACTTTCCACTATTTCAGATAATTGGTAAGAGCTGCAGTGGCAGTATACCCATAGAGCAGGTTGGTTAGTTGTCCTTCAAGGGGATCTCCAACTTTTTGGGGCAGGGGACCCCTTTTTACATTCATCCAGAGTCTTAAAAGAGCAATTAGGCTTAAGTGCCTTGCTCAGGTGTACATCAGATTTTTTTTACCCTAGTCTGCTCTTGGCCTCAAACCAGCGACCTTTTGGTTACTGACCCAACGCTCTTAACCGCTAGGCTACCTGCTGTTAATTCATCAGGAACCCCGTCATATTCAGAACTCGAGTGAGATACAAGGAGTTTTACGATGACTTCTTCGGCAGTGAATGGCCAGACAAACCTAGTCTCGGGCCTGGGAAGGAATATTGTAAATGCCTGCTTCTTGGCATCGGAGAGAAGATTTTGCAGTTTAAGCTACTTTCATGCAATTCTACACATTTTGCCATGAGGCAGAGAGAACTTGGACTAATTTAAGCTTTAAAACTGCCGTTTGTGGATACCAATATCCCATGTTGCCCACTAGCCTCATACATTGTAAACTACATTATTTATTTTGAGATCTGGCTGCGGACCCATTTTGAGAACCTCTGCTCTAATACCATGTTTTTGTGGCTCCATCTTTAACAGAAAGCCCAAACGGGACAGGATCAGGAAAACCAAGGAGGACCAGGCTGAGCCGACCGCTCCCAAGAAGAAGAAAGGATTCCTGCCCGAAACCAAAAAGAGAAAGAACCGCAAGAAGCAATTGCCTGTCTCTGAGAAAGGGGCAGCAGATGCCAACACAGTCCCCTTGGGGAAACCAGAGGAAGGAAAGAAGAAAAGGAACAAAAATAAGAAACAGCCAGGAGAAGAGACACCTGGACAGGGGCTGGCCAAGAAGGCCAAGATGACACCGTCTGCAATCAAACAGAAGAAAAAGAAGCAGCATACTATCTAGACTGTATATGTGTGTACGGGGCCTCACTCTGGTTTTGTAACTTTTCTGTTTATACATTTTTCATAAGGTCAGGGTGAGAGAGGTTTGGGGCCTGTGCTAGATTGTCTCTAACCTAACAAGATGTCATTGGCCAGGATTCAATCAGGTTATGCACATTTAAAAGGCATGCAACGGTTACCTTGAAAAGATGCATAGTGGACATGGTGTGAATCCTGACCTTTTGGCATTATGCTAGTAGACCTCAAGCCCATTGAATGTGGTACATGGTAGTGCTTTTATTGATATGTTAAATGTGTTGTATCACCTGATGTGGAGATGGGGCCTCACGCTCTGGTTTTTGTAACTTTTCATAAAGTCATGACGAGAGGTTTGTGGACAGTGCTAGATTGTCTCTGTAATCTTTGCTTCCCCCTACACCTTAGGTTCTCTGGAGTGTGCAAGCCTTTGAAGTAGTATTACCAAAGTTTACCTTGAATGAATCCTGACCTCAAGCCCATTGAATGTGGTACATCACAGTGCTTTTATTGATATGAAACACTTCATACAGTAAGTCACAGAACATAATTTGGGACAGTGTTGACTTTATTGGGTTGCTATTTGTTAGTAATCCTGCCAAAACAAGGTTCCATCTCAACCCTATGGAGCTGGGTCTGTCCTCAGTATATTGAGACTGAATGAGGAAGGGTCTGCCTTGTACCTCAACCCCAAATAGAAAGATAAGTACAGCATCTTGACATTTCATTACCTATTCAAATAATTTTTCAGGATACACAATACTAGTTCATAGAGATGGGCGCTGTGCTCAGGCTGGAGGACATGTAGCTGCTGCCTCCAGAGCCGGCCTGACCGTGTCAGACTGAAATGATACACATCACAGATGTGGAACTTCAATCAATTCTTAAATGGTTGTGGGTGATGTATGAGACCCTCCTCACTGTCTAGGAGCTGTATGCGGTGATCTCAAAAGACATTTTACTCTTGACTATAGTGTTATTTACTAAGAAGAGCATGATTAATGGGTTATGTTGCACATGAAAGTGCCTCATATCTAACAGGTGTGTACCCCATTCTTATGTCATCAAGCTGGGACTCTGCCTCATCCAACGGGAGAGGTCAGGTCTGATTATTTAACACTGGTGAGCATTTATCAGGTTCTGGTTAACCCAGAACTAAAATTGTGCGGAATTTGGTTAGCTGCTCCGCGAGATACTTAATGAAATAAACATTTTCTTTGAGACAACGTTGCATATCAACAGCTCAGATTATCTTCAAGATAATCCTACCAGGTTCTTGAGCCTGTCTATCTGCAGTCTGTACACGTGCATCTCCTCTTTGGTTAGAGTCTGGGTACTGGGTTGGAAATGAGAAAAAGGAGATGTTACATTTCCATGGTGCCCTCACCAGTCTTCGTGTCATCCAACCAAATGTTCTACTGTTTTAACAGAAATAGTCCTGTGTAGGCTACAGCATATTCTGAGTGCAATACTAAGAACATCCACTTGAGGATGAACGAATCAGGTATAAGAATGACAGATAATGGATGTTGTACTGAATCCAATGGTGTTTGCAATCAGTTATAGTTAGATACTGCCTGGCAGACTTCAGAGAACTTTATATTGCGTTAACATAATACTAGCTTAACCAATTGAGAAAATGCAGACAAGATACTACTGTAGGTCACTGCAGGGTAAATACACTGTCCTGCACAGACACCAGGGCATCCTGCAGGCTGGGCCAGGGCTTTGTAGTGGGCCTTGATGTCCGTCAGGGCATGTCCTGGGCCTGGTCTGCGTTGTCCATGGCGATGGAGAAGGCTGACCTGTCACGATGTTCCTCGCCTCCACTTTCTACAACACAAAGCGCAACAGGACATGTGTAATGTCTGTACAATTGTTTTAACCTTCCTTGTGGATATGACAACACATAATAAGCTATTGTTTAATGTTCATACCACTATCTGAGCAGTGATTTACAGTCACAACTGAACTCTGGAAACACATTGGGCATGTAGCCTTTATTTGAACACGGTTCAATATGACTTAGGTAAATGTTCCCTACTCTTTGTTGAGCCCCATTAATACTGTAACAACAGTGTTTTTGTTGCACTTACAGACCCATATTGTCCCTCCTGTGTACCAAAATGAAGCTGTTTTTAAGGATGCAGAAAGGGTATAGAGAGTCACAGGATCTGTAATGTAAATTCTTAATGTTGTGAACACTTATGGAAGGTCAGGTTCTGCAGTGGTGATCATCTGGGTGATTTAGTGAGAGAGACCAGCAGCGGTGCTTAGTGTTGAGTGCTGGCTCTCAGCTTGTCTAAATCTCCATAATTGATGGGGAGACATTTTAATGCAGCGCCTGGGCAGGGGAGCATCTTCAGAAGACTCTGGAAGGAATGCTTTTACTGGTTGAGTACAGGAGCAGGTAAGGAAAGGTGCATATGTAGAATTTGAATAAAACTATCACCGGGAAAGTATACCAAGAGGAAAACATGCTCAATGTTTTCATTTTTGAGAGCCTAAATGTGCACTGAACCCCCCCGCCTTGCAAGGTTAGAGAGAATGTTTCAGTAAAATAGTTATGTCATCATGTACTCACAGCATCATACACTTGCTTTGAGAGAGAGATCTGAACTTCCAGTCCACCAATGTCGGTTTGAAGCTCGAAAATGCTCAGGTAGAGGTTGTTCACCTCCTGTTAAAGCATGGGAATAGTGGTTTTCGGAGCCATAACAGAATGTCATTCATTATTTCAATTGTTTGAATCAGCAGAGGCTGGTGAAAGGAGTGATAGGAGGACGTGCTCATTGTAATGGCAGGAATGGACTGAAGGGAACAGAGTCAAGCATGGTCTCCATATGTTTGATAGTATTCCCTTCCAGCTATTACAATGAGCCTGTCCAATAGCACCTCCCACCAGCCTCTGTTTGACTAATCTTTCCATAGTTTGATGACAACACCATGATGTATCCATACCTCTTAATGTGGTCCAGTCCATCTCTAATGACTTGGTTTGGGCAGTCTCCTCAAATCTTAACATCACAGTCACATTTATGCATTACGTTTCATATATTATCAATGTCTACAATTCTGCTTCATGAGTTTAAAGGATAATATATTGTGTACTCGGCTGAAACAAAATGTGGGTATTTGTTATTTTCGCAGTACAATTGAATCTCAAGCTCTGTGATGATTGGATACAGATTCTCTTTAGAACAAAAGTCTCAAGACTCTGCTGCTGGAGAACAATGAAGGCTATTATTAGATTTTGCTCCAACTGAGCATTAAAAGCATTGATCTGCCGAGGTAATTATAAAGCAAAGTCACAACACCTACATGAGGCTGAGAGACTTCGAGCGGCAGGTAGCCTAGTTGTTAGGGCGTTGGGCTAGTAACCGAAAGATTGCTGGATCGAATTCCCGAGTTGACAAGGTAAAAATCTGTCGTCATGCTCCTGAACAAAACAGTTAATCCACTGTTAGGCCGTCATTGTAAATAAGAATTTGTTCTTAACTGACTTGCCTAGTTAAATAAAGGTTAAATAAAAAAATAAAAAATCTTCAAACCTGGTGCGGCCAGCTGATTATTCATGTGATGAACACTACAGACTAGTAGACCCAACAGTATGTACTGTACTGTGTATTATGGGGTCACAGATTATTTCATTATGGCCCCACTGTATTGTGAGGTAATCGACCCTAACCCCACTCCACCTGCTCTGGATGTCGTCGATGAGGCTCTTGAAGTGCTCAATCTCTGTGATAATGGCCTCCTTGGTGGTGGACAGGCCATCGATCTGGGTCTTGTAGGTGCCGATGGCGAAGGTGAGCAGGATAGAAGTGCTTGCAGGGCCGCCCTCCCCCGGGTTGGTGAACATGGAGATATTGGCCCTCAGCACAGCGTTGGTCTGCTCCAGAGAGCGAGCCTGGGGACCACAGAGAGTGAGAGGCCAGATCGATGAATACTGTACACACATTGATTTCTATTAGGTTAACACACAGACATACAGTCTGGTGATGTTCCTCTCCATGAATGGGTCTGAATTTCAATGAGCTTGAATGATTTTGGACATTGATGTTCAGGATATTCCAATGGGCCCGTTATATTTTGCCAGACCAAATCACATGCACAATATACAAACAATACATGCGTAATATGTTTTAGCATGTTAACAATGTTGAATGCATACATGAGCATTGCTATCAATTCCAAAACAAGGACAATCTGATACTATCCTCAATTGGGTTTCGATTGAAGCACAGACATTAATTATGGTAGGTCAATGTATGAAAAATACTCACAGGATTGGGTTGTGGAGGATGTTGATGGGTAGATGGTATACTGATAAACATAATGCTAATAATTGTGTTTGTTCAAGCAGAAATACAAATATTGAGTTTAATTTGGTTGTTCGAGTACAAATGCACTTAAAATATTACTGTGATAGAAAAATGTATACAATTTCATTAAAAGTCTGAAACAGTGGCTAAATACCAACATCAACTTTCACTGATTATTGATTATAGTCAATTAAACAATGTCTGTATGACGTGTAATGTTTATGTGACATACCTTGTCAATAAAGGTGGCAAACCTTCAGCTCCCCCTTTTCCTTTAGGCAGGTCACCTGGACTGTGTTGAGGGAGGGCAGCGAGGGGTCGATGCTGGGCACGGGGCTGAGACCACCCACGTCACCACCCACTGCGGTGGTGGAGCTCAGGAAGGACGGGTTGCCTCTGATCTTGAAGACCCGGCCACCCAAGTGAGCCCTGAGTGGGGCCACTCCAGCCCTGAACCCTGCTGCCCTGCCACCACCTCCTCTTAGAGCCAGGGCATGTCCACCTATTCCCATCCCAAGACCACCTCCTATTCCCAGCCCTCCCCATCCCCGAGCTCTCCTCTCATGCCGAGCCCCGCTGGTCCACCCCCCCCCCAATTCCAAAAGATCTGGAGAGGGCCAGTTCGGCCCCTCCGCCACCAGCTCCACCGCTCCTGCCCCCAGAGAAGAGCCTTATGCCCCCATAGGTGAACCCCAAACCTCACCGCCCCCCACTGATTCTCAGGTTAGTCTCCACCATGTCAGCAGCCTCAAGGCTGGGGTGTCCAAGATGAGTTCCCTAGTTATAGACAGATGGACTGCCAGCCTCCCAGGGGTTTATATACACTAGGGCTGCCCATTTGCTGGGGAGGCGGCTCACATCACTGCAGGTAGCTGGGCTTACAGACAGGCCAGCGTCTGCCCGACAGGCCATCTAATCCCACAGATGTCGGGAGAGATACTGCTGCCCCCCAGGCTACCAGGGACTGATGTCTTTCCAGAAGCTCAGCCTCCCTGACTCGTGTTGCCTTGACACTGGATGGATGTTCTTCTTGACAATAAGGGTGCACTTACTTTGGCTCTTTCACTAAAGCCTTTTAATTGCCTGGCAAGGACTGATCTCCGTTTTATCTTCCAGTGTCGTGCTATCGAGCAGTCGTTTTTGGAGATTGTACCGCTTCACTGAAGGCGTCGCTCATAAATCATTCACAGGGATCACTGCACATTCCTGGATTATCATCCCCTAAGGATGAGCATCACCTTTGACAGATGTATATGGTATGCAACATACTGCAACAGACTATAGGAGCTTCAGCATTCTACCCACCAGGAGGGTGGTAATGGATGTGCGGCTTTCCACAATATACAATGTACAGTAAAAACGTTTTTCATCATCTAGAAAAGTGCATTCCAAATCCATCATCCTTTTGAATGGACCGAGTTCAGTTCTAGATCATCTCCTTTGTCCAATCCACTAGGCTCAAACTTGTCCATACACATATCAGCCCGAATGGCGAAAAAGTAAACATGCAGCTCGTGTTGAGTTTTTGTTTCCTTATAACCTTGTAATGCAAATCCAATTACAAAGAGTAAATAGCAGGGATCTATTTGTCCCCACAGTCGCCAATGAAATTAGTCTGTGGACAGATCCAGTGAGAGACTCCCAACAGCAGGGATTTATTTTCAGCCAGGGATTTATTTTATTTAACCTTTATTTATCCAGGCGAGTCAATTAAGAACAAATTCTTATTTACAATGACGGCCCCGGGCTGTTTTTTTAGGAAACAATTAGGAACATGCTCTTCTGGCACCTGGCAAAGGGCCTTAGCCTCACTAGTTACCACAGCCACAAGGTCATTAAGCTGCCAATTTCTACAATGTATTATTAAAATTCTATTCTAACCCTAACATTAACCATACTGCCAACCTTATGCCTAACCTTAAATTAAAACCAAATAGCACATTTGTTTTCAGGAATTTTTATGATAGCCAATTTTGACTGGCTGTGCTATCCAATGGAAATCCACTGCCATAGACTCCTGTTAGAGAACCTGTCAAAGCACTCAAATACCCAATGATCCAATCAGGAGAGGTAGGTGTGACTTTAGATTCAATAAGATCAAGGAACCCCTTGGGTTACTGATAGAGCCAAGGTCGATTTAAGACACATTTTGGTTGAATGCGTTCACATGTGCAACTGACTAGGCATCCCCTTTCTTTGAGAGGATCATCCATTCTACCCTCAAAGTGAGGCTTAGAATGCACAAGAGTTTTCCAACATCACAATGTTCCATTAATATTACAAGCTACCTGTAATGGTGATATTTAAGATGAATAAAGTCAATATTCAGTTTAGAGTAATTAACACAATGCTTAGCATATTTGTTTTCCGTTTCTGTAATATTCATGATTTCCATTGTTCTATTTGTTACTCATTTGTGTAGGCCGGGTTGATGGTCACTAGACTTGATAAGGGATGTTCTCATATCGTTTGATAGTGATTGACACCGGAGTTACTGAAGGTACAAGGACCGATGACACTATTATTGTATTGACGATATTATGAACACTGTGTGATTCTGTTGCAGCTGGCAAAGTCAATGGTCATGTCCGAATACCCATAGGCTTACTTGCATTTTAAATAGTCAGCATTTTAGGTAGACCTATGTGACAAAAAGCTGTATAGTAAGCCTATGTGAAATGTCAAATTCAGCATGCTTTAAATGCTGGGATGTCATACTTATTTTGGCTTCTCCTCTAGTTTTAGAATTTGCTGCACACTATTGAGGACGATTATCGTCTTTTCGAGATTTATGTGTCTGACAACAGGTGATAATCACCTTAGGGAACATGCTGTACCAATCTGACATTCTCAGTAGTATGAGCCGAGTGCAGCCCAAACATCTTACTGCGGCTATAGCCTAGCATGCTGATATTTGTTGCTTAATGCATTCGTTAACAGAAGGGTATACTACAAAGCAGGATCAAGGAGTTCGTTATCAATAGTTATTTCTGGTTGCTCATCAAAGTAGCAGAGCCCTCAGTACGTTCTAAATTGTATGTAGCACGATTAGTACACATCAGAGGCTGCTGCTGCTGGGAAGAGCTATAGGAGCACGGGCTCATTGTATTGGCTGGAATGGAATATGAAATGAGTCAAATGTGGTTTTCATGTGTTTTAAACAGTTCCATTTATTCCATTCCACTCAATACAATGAGCCCGTGCTCCTATAGCTCCTCCCACCAGCCTCCTCTGGTACATAGTATTCAGTAAGTAGTAGCCTAGGCAAGTCAGATTTTGGACAAGGCCACTGTCTTTGGTTTTGACTGACTTTGTACAAGCGTCTTGCGCTGATGTGTAGATATCTTTTGGTAGCCTACTGTCTGATTAGAATTGGCCTGTCTCCAAGAGACCCGTTAGACATTTTCTATGCTTCTGTTCTGGAGGCGTCTCCCTGAATTATTGTATTAAACTCTATTGATCTTTGATTGGTATTATCAATGACTGCTCTCCTTTTTGTTCACCTGGAAATGTTTTGTTACACCAGTATTCTATTTGACGTAACGTGGCTCAAGGTAGAAAAGGAGACAAAATATGACTTTCATGACAAAGAAAATAAGCATGAAGAAATATTTATGATGCCCCATTTATTACATTTCAGAGGGTACATTATAAATACTGGACTGCTATAGGCTATTAGGACTCACAGCTATCTGGCACATGAAATAATTAAATCTGGAACAGTGCATTATTACAAACCAAATGCATTGTGCCCTACAAGAAGTCACACATGCTAGAACCTACAGTCATCTTCAAGACATTAAAGAAAAGATTGATGTCCTTTATATCAACAACCAATAAAAATGCATCATTTTAATGAAACTATGTATCTCTGAAAATAATTATTTGAGGCCATTTCTAAATACAGTCTGCACTGCCTAACCGCAACAAATGGCAACTTAAACCACCTGCCACACTTGTAGCAAAGCCAAAAGCCCGAAATAGGTTTGTGAGACCTTGTCAAACATGACATAAAAGATTTATTTAATAGCTCCTTCAAAACGTTGTGAGAGGGTGCCAAAGCACATGCCAATCAGAGAGTCTGGTTCCTCCTAAGGTATCTTCCTACATCTACTCGCTCTTCGTTTGAAAGCGCTGTACAAATAAAATCTAATGGATTGAGACTAAGAGGAATGCATGGTCGCCAGGCATATTACATAAAATAATGATTTATAAAGTGAAGCTTGTTCTGTGGAACTGGTTTTAAGAAGTTTGATTGAACTTTTGGGGAAATATTTCTTTAGATAAAAATCTAATTCTACCATTTGCAAGTCCAGTAGTAGAAATAGTCGCAGAAATAAATACTTTAGAATACTTGGACAACTAGCAATTTACATCTACACAACGAAATTGTGCTAGGGGCACATGAACGTATATACATTTCAGCACCATGGACAGCGCTCTTTCGAGTGGGCCTGGGATTTCATAACCACGGACAGCGCTCTTTCTTTGTGGCCTGTCTTCAATTTACAATACTCTACCAAATGGTCCTTTGCTGAAATTATTCCACAAATGTATTCCAATATACTGACGGACTCTACTTTTATACACGATTTACAAACGTGGCACATATCAATCCACTCGGTGTGATTTATGATGAAAATGACAAACATAGTTCCTTGAGGTCATATTGTTTGTTTTTGTGCCATATTGCTTTCCCAGTTAATCCCAAATTTATGTTTTTGTCAGTTACACCTGAACTATAACGTGGATGTTGTTTATTTACAAAGTCCCAACACTTTCAATTGCAGCGTTATCAAGACAAGACGACCGTTTCCAGCACTTGTCCGTCTCCTTGCTCAATGTGTGCCATATCCAATTCTGACGCATTATTTGTAATGGGTAAGGTACCGACGTCCTCCTGAATGTGATAACTGGTATTTTGGACAGCGGAGTGTGGCCGGTGTTCGCCATCTCGAGGCGATGGTCGGACAATAATGCATGGTCTCATAGGCTCTCTCTTCGCCTTGGTGGACGGGCTGAGGTTGTCACGCTCGTATTCCTCCTGGGCACGTTGAATCTTCCTCTTCTTCATTCTCCTCTTGTTAAAGTGAAATGCTACCAGGGAAACCAATATTATCCCAATTATCATGGCCACCAGCACCATGAGCGCAAAGGTCGAGGAGAACGGTTGGAAGAAGCGGCCAATTTGGTCCATGCAGGTACCATTGGTTTGGGAAGCTCCGTTGTAGATGCACAGTGGTATGGAGAGACCCACATCCTCGGACTCCTTGTTTGTCATTTCGTTGGACCTTTGATTTTCACTTCGGGGTAGTAATATGTCCTCTCCAACCTCAGCGCGACGAGGCAAATGGAATCAAAGGCCTTGACTGTCCCATTAGATTTACCTAAATGGAAATTAAAACCCCGTTGAGAACAGTGGCAACATGTTAAGAATACAATAAGGCAATGACATTGTGTAGCGAGACTACAGCGGTTTGCATATGCCATCAGTGTATAGGCTCACCATTCACGGCACGCCCGATTAAATTATTTAAATAATTGAGAGAACTATTAGGCGTGCGTAATTGCGCGTCAGTTTTGAGATTACAACAAATGTATGGCTCCTGAACAGAAATCATAATTATATTTGGACGCTAGAGCAATAATTAAATTCCATACAATTCCAATCAATGTACTGCAAAAGTTCCTATGTGAATAGGGAAAACACGCACATGAGACGTGCATCTGCAGCATCCAGGCTACTACAATTACAATGAAACGAATGCACTTACATGAAACAATATGTGGTCACCATGATTTGAGCTAGGCTATTTTCAAGAGTCAGAAATTCAAGAAAACACTTGGAATATTTCAGTCTGTTCGTTTATGTTTGAGGGAAAAATAGATGTTTTAATCTCTTACCTGGTGAAACTGTCTAGTCGAAGCCGTTTCAGAGTCGAGGACCGGCCGGAGTGGCGATATGGGGAGCAGAGAGAATTATCATGGATCGCAATGACGTATCACACAATGCGAAAGCTGTACTCTGTCCACACACACCCACAGTGGATGCACATCTGTGTTCCACATTCATCACTTGAGTCTACATTGCAGGCTCCTCTGCCTTCTGAAAAGCTTTGAGGAAACGTAGAACATCAAGCGTAGCCTAAACGACCTACAGATACGCGATCAATAAACTGAAAAAACGCCTTGAACCCCAACGTACATTATATTGGTCACATGCACGCACTTCAGCAAAAGCATGCAACATAGTGTGGAGCTGTTCCCACGACACTGGTGCTGAAATCATCTGCACAGCATCACGACTACAAACAGACATGTCTACCTAAGACTATCGACATTGCATTTCACTCACTTTTACTTCTCACATGGTCATATTTGACCCTGATGCATTGGGACTGCCATGGTGATGCCGGTTGTCTAAAAGGAAAGCTGGTGTCAAAAGGAATTGATAACGATTACTGGCATTCATGAGGGAGGGGGGGGGAGCAGAAATAACTCTAAATCAATCACTTCACATAAGTAGACTTGAAGTATCACTGGACTGTATTTGTAGTAGACTAAAGCAGCATTTCCTTGTCAAGATAGGCTAGTGGGCCCAATTTTACACAGCAAGTTACATTAGTAAGTTAAGCCTAAGTGGCCCATTGTAAAAACAAATGCTTGATTTGGCCAACAGTAAAAGCAGATCTTAGAACTGTCAATGCCAGAGTTTACAGTCAGGATCTTATAAAAATGGTTTGAGTCTACTGAAGGGGAGCTGGTAAATCAAATGACACCATTTCCTGTGGTAAAGGATAAATACATGCAACATGATTTCACGAACTCACTGTAAAACTGATGTGTAGCCAAAAGATGCAAACATCATACTGCGAGGCTCCAGCAAGACATAATGTAAGCTAAATGTTTTCAAATGTGCAACCAGGTTGCCCAAATTCCCGACCAATATGCAGGGCTCATTCGCTCCTGAAAATTATGACATTACCCGTGTCCAAATTATGACTTTGAGGATGCAAGAACCTTGAGGGCCATACGTTAGAAAAAGTTGAAGTTTAACCTGGACCTCTGTCTCTTAAAACCGTTGACGTAGTTGCACGTGGTCAAACACTGTTAGCTGTTCCCATCAGATAACCTGACAGATTTGGCCCTGTGCTAACCTGAGAGTTTAGCGGGATTATATCCGGTTGAAATACCTTATTAGCCAATTAAAATCGTTGCTGTAGTTGGACGTGATCTAACACTTGTTCATGAAAGCGCACTTAACAGCAGTCCAATGGCACGTTCTGAAAATCAAAGCACTAGATCACATGCATTTGTCTGACAGGTCATATAGCTGGCTTCACACTGTAGAGCGCATTTGTGGTAGACGGTAAATGGGTTCGAATCCCACTTTAGTCCCCCCCCCCCCACTTGAAATGTATAATTACATTTGTGATAGTGTGTTAAGAGAAATGCAGCCAAAACCTTGTAAATGAAGATTTACGAATGCATTTAATAAGGAGCTTCTTGTTAGAGTCCCTCTTGCAGACCAAGACACAGGCTACTGGCACTGCTACATAAATAATCGTCCCTACTATAGGCTATATTATATAGATGTATATGCTACACTTACATGTACAACATTTCATATGGATTATTATAATCATCCACTGTCACATATGCATTATTTTAATGACGCGTCGAGGAGCAGCAGTGAACAGTGTTTTCACTGTAACAAAAATGCTTGCTGCAAGGGGGGCTAGAAGCAATGATTAAGATTGTACATGACAGCTATTTGAAGTCCATAAGGCTCTTACATTTAAAAAAAACGATGTATGACAAACTTAAAATGCTATAGACCTCCTTTATCTTTTTTTCCATAAAATCACATGGGTGTGTGTGAAATGGATTAGGAAAATCGTGGTATTTTGTCATATGTGAATTTGTCTAAAGTTAGTAGCTAATAGCCTAGTCAAGGATGTATCATCATGTAATATTGGCACTCTACACTTGAGACAGATGAGCGGGACAAAAGTAAACCTTGAATTTAGAGGTTTAAAATATCCCCCTGGTGGCCAAGTTAACCTATTTTATGTAATGCCATTGGTTGGTGGATATAAAGTCTGAAATATTTGATTGGCTGATGCAGAATTTGTGACAAGAAAAAATCACTGTCAGCTGGTGAGGTTAGCATAGGGCTAACGTAGGCCAGATTATTTGATGGGACCAGCTACAATGTAGCGTTCTATCACCTGCAACTACGTTGACGATTGTAATTGGCAGATGCACATTTTGAGAAGGAGGTTTAATTTAATTTTTCAAATGTTTGCAAGTATGGACCCCTGTCAGAGTCAGATAAGGAAAGGTAAAAGCTGAGCTCGCATAACATGCTGACCACACCACTTGCGTTGCGTGCGCGAGCATCGCAAAATAAATGTACACAATCATGTTATTCAATCATTGCACCCACACTGCTTTCGTTTGCGTTGACATTCGATGTGCTGCAAGTCCTGCCTCTCCCATCTCCTCATTGTTTTTTAGGAGCATATACCCATGTGGGTGATTGAAATATGAACTGGGGTCTACACTCCATTCGGTTGTGGTAATGCACCTTAAAGATGTTGTTCCCTTAGCAACGATTAAAACATTCCCTAACCAGAAACCGTGGATTGATGGCAGCATTCGCATGAAACTGAAAGCGGGAACCACTGCTTTTAATCAGGGCAAGGTGACCGGAAACATGACCGAATACAAACAGTGTAGCTATTCCCTCCGCAAGGCAATCAAACAAGCTATGCATCAGTATAGAGACAAAGTAGAATCTCAATTCAACGGCTCAGACACAAGAGGCATGTGGCAGGGTCTACAGTCAATCACGGATTACAAAAAGAAAACCAGCCCCGTCACGGACCAGGATGTCTTGCTCCCAGGCAGACTAAATAACTTTTTTGCCCGCTTTGAGGACAATACAGTGCCACTGACACAGCCCGCAACTAAAACATGCGGACTCTCCTTCACTGCAGCCGACGTGAGGAAAACATTTAAACGTGTCAACCCTCGCAAGGCTGCAGGCCCAGACGGCATCCCCAGCCGCGCCCTCAGAGCATGCGCAGACCAGCTGGCTGGTGTGTTTACGGACATATTCAATCAATCCCTATCCCAGTCTGTTGTTCCCACATGCTTCAAGAGGGCCACCATTGTTCCTGTTCCCAAGAAAGCTAAGGTAACTGATCTAAACGACTACCGCCCCGTAGCACTCACTTCTGTCATCATGAAGTGCTTTGAGAGACTAGTCAAGGACCATATCACCTCCACCCTACCTGACACCCTAGACCCACTCCAATTTGCTTACCGCCCAAATATGTCCACAGACGATGCAATCTCAACCACACTGCACACTGCCCTAACCCATCTGGACAAGAGGAATACCTATGTGAGAATGCTGTTCATCGACTACAGCTCGGCATTTAACACCATAGTGCCCTCCAAGCTCGTCATCAAGCTCGAGACCCTGGGTCTCGACCCCGCCCTGTGCAACTGGGTACTGGACTTCCTGACGGGCCGCCCCCAGGTGATGAGGGTAGGCAACAACATCTCCACCCCGCTGATCCTCAACACTGGGGCCCCACAAGGGTGTGTTCTCCCTGTTCACCCACTACAGGGAGGAGGTGAGGGCCCTCAGAGTGTGGTGTCAGGAAAATAACCTCACACTCAACGTCAACAAAACTAAGGAGATGATTGTGGACTTCAGGAAACAGCAGAGGGAACACCCCCCTATCCACATCGATTTAAGTTCCTCGGCGTACACATCACAGACAAACTGAATTGGTCCACCCACACAGACAGCATCGTGAAGAAGGCGCAGCAGCGCCTCTTCAACCTCAGGAGGCTGAAGAAATTCGGCTTGTCACCAAAAGCACCCACAAACTTCTACAGATGCACAATCGAGAGCATCCTGTCGGGCTGTATCACCGCCTGGTACGGCAACTGCTCCGCCCACAACCGTAAGGCTCTCCAGAGGGTAGTGAGGTCTGCACAACGCATCACCGGGGGCAAACTACCTGCCCTCCAGGACAGCTACACCACCCGATGTCACAGGAAGGCCATAAAGATCATCAAGGACAACAACCACCCGAGCCACTGCCTGTTCACCCCGCTATCATCCTGAAGGCGAGGTCAGTACAGGTGCATCAAAGCTGGGACCGAGAGACTGAAAAACAGCTTCTATCTCAAGGCCATCAGACTGTTAAACAGCCACCACTAACATTGAGTGGCTGCTGCCAACACACTGACTCAACTCCAGCCACTTTAATAATGGGAATTGATGGGAAATTATGTAAAATATATCACTAGTCACTTTAAACAATGCTATCTAATATAATGTTTACATACCCTACATTATTCATCTCATATGTATACGTATATACTGTACTCTATATCATCTACTGCATCTTTATGTAATACATGTATCACTAGCCACTTTAACTATGCCACTTTGTTTACATACTCATCTCATATGTAGAATACTGCACTCAATACCATCTACTGTATCATGCCTATGCCGCTCTGTACCATCACTCACTCATATATCTTTATGTACATATTCTTTATCCCCTTACACTTGTGTCTATAAGATAGTAGTTTTGGAATTGTTAGCTAGATTACTTGTTGGTTATTACTGCATTGTCGGAACTAGAAGCACAAGCATTTCGCTACACTCGCATTAACATCTGCTGACCATGTGTATGTGACAAATAAAATTTGATTTGATTTTTGATTTGATATAAAGTCCAAAGAATAACCCTGAAGGAGGAGAGATTACTAGAAGCTGATCAATTGTTGGAGTAGAGGACCTTGTGCATTTCAGATAAAATAACAACCCAATGTTTATATCCAGGGACAACTTAACTTGCAACAGCAAGCTAGCCAACTAAATTGCCATAAATGTTTAATGCTTTTTGACCTGTCCCCAAAATGAATATAGTAGGTTCAGAGTTTGTTTTGATATTTCAACCTGCATGTCCTGATTGTGTTTGGTGTGGGGGGACAAAATCAACATGCGCGCAATAGCAGACACACATACCCGGTCTGGTCAGCTTGTAAGGTGAAGCAGCAGCACTGATCGCCCCAGGCAGATATTGTTATAGTTTTTTAAACAGAGCAGAGGAGCATCTTGCATCGTAGTAAAAAATAAATAGAACAGTAGTGTATGTACTATTACGCGTGTGTAGCACATGGGGATGTGTGAAACGTACGCCTCATTATCTAGCTTTTGAGGTGGCGCGATCAGCGTAAGATGCTTGAGGGCGGTGGTCACGTGTGTTTGTGAAGGAGAGGTACTGCGTTGGTGCCAGGTATGGGCAGAATTGGGAGGAAGTGGTACTCGCTAAGCAAGTGCAATGATGTCAGAGGGGAAAAAAACGTCTGTTGTTGCAATATCGCAAACGGACGTTACAGTTTCACTGCTATGGATTCCAGAAGTATAGTATAAAGCAGGTTCAATGAGTTAGCCAGCTAAATATTCTGAAATAACTTCTTATTTTTAATAAAGATAAGCTTGAAATATGCATGGTCTAATTGATTCAACAAACGAAAAAACATGTTTAGCTTCCATAATAAATCAGAAAATCAACAGTTATTTTTGATTGTTTTTCAAAGTTAGCTGGCTGACTCATTTATTCTGCTTTGCAGTATACCCCTCAGTTTCAAGATCACGGGAGAAGTTAAAATAGAAAACATCATTTTGTTCAACTTTGACTTCATTTTTATTTTTAATCTCAAATCAAGGAAGTGCCTGCAATCCAACGGAAATTTTTGTCAATCCCATTTTGGTGTCAAAACTCCTGGTTGGGAACCCCAAACTAGAGGATAGTAGAAGCAAACACTCCTGAGTCAATACACACATTAATACATTATTGTTGCATCTTGGGGCCTGGCAGAGGTTCTCTCTCCACTGTGTTCAATCGTTAACAAGGTGAACTCGTTATACAAACACAGATAGAATCATTGTTTCTCATTGCTGTGACTGATAATGACTAGGAAAATGACACACTATTTACAAAGACAGGGAGATTTTCTTTCCCCACAAAAATGCCTGAATTGAACTCATCACTCACAGTGAAATGTGACTGATATTTGAGTCACGCTGCATTACAGCAATCTTTACTCCATTGAACACTCCCGAGGAGCCACAGCAAACATTACCATCAGATGTGCATGGAATATCAACATACTGCACACACTCAAGATGACAAACTAGACCTTATAACATCAACAAGGTAAAGAGGAAGATAAAAGTCTACAAATGGAACAATCTACTCAATGCTATACCATGGCAATGGTATGTAGGGGCAGGGTTATTTTCTACCCCTACACTATTACAAGGGCAAGTTCTGAGAAGCATTGGTAATACTGAGACAAAGATGTTGATAATAAGTGACCAAAGAGGGCTATGGTCTTTTGGCCATATGAGTGGATTGGAGTGGGTCAAGCTCGTCCTCTGTGCATAAAGAAAGGAAGATAAGGATGGAAAAGGTTGGAAAAATTGGGGCAAAGTGGATGGCGAGGCGAGTGGAGGGCACACAGCCCTGATGGATGACTGTGGACACAGACAGCTTAAAACTTAAGGAACTGTCCCAATCCGCCCCCATCACACACAACTTCATCAGCTCCATTTGTCACTGCCGTAAGCAGGGCCCGACTGTTTGCTGCTCTGGCTAAGTTTGATAAGGTCATTGTGGGAGAAACTCATTTTGCTGCTCTGTCTTCTGCAGTCTATATTTTCCCCCTCTCTAATTATGTAGATTTAGTTGGAAAGGACAGGCAGAGGACTCTGCGCTAAAACCCAGTAATCCAGCCTTCCCTGGATTACTCACTCTCTCAAAGCACGGCGTAAAAGGGGGAGTCAACACCACAAAAAGGCCATCTGCTTCATTCCCCAAATTGTTGACCGATTTAAAGGCCATATATTATACAAAGGGCAAAAGCCAGATACGCTTCTAATAAGTGGGTAGCATCTAAACATTGCACCTTTAGTCTTTTACTGTATAAAAACCCAGACTGCATTGAAAAGGGGATTTACGGCTGTGCAACTTTCAGGTCTCTTAAGAGGTATATTCAAATAAAACTCAACATTGTTCCACACTTGTTATAAGTAGATAGATATTACCATATATCTTTCAATATCTTTTCCACAAAAATGATGGAATGACAAAAGGAGGCCATTTTCAGTACTGAAGCAACAATAGAGATTTGCTGACTTTCTATTTTGAGAGTACATTACTGTAAAATAGCTGTGAAGATAATGCTCCCCTGGTTAACCACTGACCACTGACATGTTAAAGGGAGAGTAAGACGAGTGCCTATGGGCTTTACAGAAAGGAAAAACTAAGTACTGCAGAGGAAGGTGACCTCTCAAGCACACTAAGTGGGTTTAAGACATCTTTCATACATAACTACTCATAGAAATAAATGAAAAACTATTAGATTGCAGGAAGTTAAATCTCTGTCCCAAATATTTTCAAGTGATCAGTTTTGTAACAGGAGGAGACAACAAATGTCAAAAACACTAAAATACACTCTGGGGTGGCAGATTATGAAAAAGCCCATCCTGGCATTCTACAGCATTCGGGATCTGCTAAATTACACCGAACAAAAATAAAAATGCAATATGTAAAGTGTTGGTCCCATGTTTCATGAGATGAAATAAAATATCCCAAAAATGTTCCATACGCACAAAAGGCTAATTTGATCATTACACAGGTGCACCTTGTGCGGGGACAATAAAAGACCACTCTAAAATATGCATTTGTGTCACACAACACAATGCAACAGATGTCTCAAGTTGAGGGAGTGTGCAATTGGCATGCTGACGACAGGAATGTCCACCAGAGCTGTTGCCAGAGAATTGGATGTTCATTTCTCTACCATAAGCTCCCTCCGTAATTTTAGAGAATTTGGCAGTACGTCCAACTGGTCTCACGCAGACCACGTGTAACCACCATCACGTTTCAGCATAATGCACAGCCCCATATCGTAAGGATCTGTACACAATTCCTGGAAGCTGAAAATGTCCCAGTTCTTCCATGGCCTGCATACTCACCAAACATGTCACCCATTGAGCAGCTTGGGATGCCCTGGATCAACGTGAACGACAGCGTGTTCCAGTTCCAGAAACTTTGCACAGCCATTGAAGAGGTGTGGAACAGGACACTGTTCAACTCTATACGAAGGAGATGTCACACGCTGCATGAGGCAAGTGGTAGTCACACCAGATACTGACGAGTTCTCTGATCCACACCTCTTTCTTGAAGGTATCTTTGACCAACAAATGCATATCTGTATTCTCAGTCATGTGAAATCCATAGATTAGGACTGATTTCCTTATATGAACTGTAACTCAGTCAAGTGTTTGAATATTGTTGCTTTTCTATTTTTTTCAGCGTAAGTTATGTCAATCACAAGGGAGTCATAGGCAGGGCCTACGCCCATGTAATCTTTGAGCATGATGTGCTGGGAGCTCGAGATCTGAAAGCTGCCCCAGGCGAGCCTCAGACATGAAACCACTTCCTTCTCTGTGAAAGGCATAACAAGCTGCACCACCGATGCCAATAAAAGTAATAGAATACCTTGAAGTCCCTGTCACCAACTGTGCCCCATTACAAAATTACCGTAACTTTACCAAAAAATGTCCAGAAATCCTGGTTAGAATATTCCTGTCATCAAGAATAAGCAGGACATCTGGGAATGCTTCATCCAGGACTTCTGGAAAACCTGAGAATCTTACCAGAAAGTTGAGGGAATTTTGCAACTCTAGTGACACCTATTTTAATTTCTATCAAGTCAAGTGGTGCTACAGCTGAGCATAAAACATAAACGAATAAGCCCCCCCAAAAAGTGGGATAAAGCAATAACAGGTAATGGGACACAGATGGTGACTGGGACTTGAAGGTATTACATTACTGTTGTTTGTTTTGGACCAGTGATGCAGCAATTTATGCTTCACACAGAGAAGGCAGTGGTTTGAAGTAATCTGAGCCTGCATTGGCTTAAAGCCAGAGAAAGGGCAGCTTTCAAAGCTGGAACTGCAGTGAGGGGAAAGGGGGAATAGGACAAGTGGAGAAAAAAAAACATGATGAAAAAGCCAGTGAGAGCCAGAGAACAAAACCGAGAGAGGAGTAAGATGTAATGGGGGAAACAGTGTGATGGAGAGCAACAAGAGTGAAAAAGAGTACCAACGGGACAGCAAGAGAATATTTAACACAAAAAGTTAAAGGGTCAGAAAATAGAGAGTGGTTTTGGGATCTGGGACAAGCATGTCTGCATAATGTACACTGCCAGTCAAAACTTTGGACACATCTCATTCCAGGGTTTTTCTTTTTACTATTTTCTACATTGTAGAATAAGAGTGAAAACATCAAAACTATGAAACAACACATACGGAATCACGTAGTAACCAAAAAAAGTGTTAAACAAATCCAAATATATTTTAGATTTCAGATTCTTCAAAGTATCAACCCTTTGCCTTGATGACAGCTTTGCACACTCTTGGCATTCTCTCAACCAGCTTCACCTGGAACGCTTTACCACCAGTTTTGAATGAGTTCCCATATACTCTGAGCACTCGTTGGCTGCTTTTACTTCACTCTGCGGTTCAACTCATCCCAAACCATCTCAATTGGGTTGAGATCGGGAAATTGTGGAAGCCAGGTCATCTGATGCAGCACACCATCACTCTCCTTCTTGGTCAAATAGCCCTTACACAGCCTGGATGTGTGTTGGGTCATTGTCCTGTTGAAAAACAAATGATAGTACCACTAAGCGCAAATCAGATGGGATGGCGTATCGCTGCTGTGGTAGCCATGGTGGTTAAGTGTGCCTTGAATTCTAAATAAATCCCCAACAGTGTCAGCAGCAAAGCACCCCCACACCATCACACCTCCTCCTCCATGCTTCATGGTGGGAACCACACATGCGGAGATCATCTGTTCACCTATTCTGTGTATCACAAAGACATGGAGATTGGAACCAAAAATCTCACATTTGGACTCATTAGACCAAAGGACAGATTTCCGACCGGTCTAATGTCTATTGCTCGGGTCTCTTGGCCCAAGTATGTTTCTTTTTCTTATTGGTGCCCTTTAGTATTGGTTTCTTTGCAGCAAATCGACCATGAAAGCCTGATTCACGCAGTCTCTTCTGAACAGTTGATGTTATGTGTCTGTGAATTGAACTCTGTGAAGCATTTATTTGGGCTGCAATTTCTGAGGCTGGTAACTCTTATGAACGAATCCTCTGCAGTAGAGGTAACTCTAGGTCTTCCCCTCCTGTGGCGGTCCTCGTGAGAGCCAGTTTCATCATAGCGCTTGATGGTTTTTGCACTTCACTTCAAGAAAATGTCAAAGTTCTTGAAATTTTCCAAATTGACTGACCTTCATATCTAATAGTAATGATGGACTGTCATTTCTCTCTGCTTATTTGAGCTGTTCTGCCATAATATGGACTTGGTCTTTTACCAAATATCGCGATCTTCTGTATACCACCCCTACCTTGTCCCAACACAACTGATTAGCTCAAACGCATTAACAAAAGAAATTCCACTAATTAACATGGCACACCTGTTAATTGAAATGCATTCCAGGTGACTACCTTATGAAGCTGGTTGAGAGAATGCCAAGTGTGCAAAGCTGTCAAGACAAAGGGTGATCACTTTGAAGAATCTCAAATATATTTTGATTTGTTTAACACTTTTTTGGTTATTACATCATTCCATGTGTTATTTCATAGTTTTGATGTCTTCACTATTATTCTACAATGTAGAAAATAGTACAAATAAATAAAACCCTGGAATGAGTAGGTATGTTCAAACTTTTGACTTGTACTGTACATCTGTCAGCCTGCCAGTCCCCCCTCGTAGTGTGTGGAGCAGATCTCTGATGAGGCCACAGGGGGTAGAAGGAATTATACATTAATTTCCTTCTAGAATGTGCCAAAGTAATTTACATCTGTGAAAAGAAAAACATGAAAGTGGGCTTCAGGCTTTAACCAAGTGAATGGTGGCCCCTGCATCGAGCTAGAATCAAATCATTCCAGTCAAGGTGCAGCATGTTCCATGCCATTATATTACAATAGACATCACTTGGAACGAGATGCAGAGAAACACGTACGCCAAGGAAATGGTTGTGAGATATTACTTTGTCATAAAATGGATGGGTACTTGAAAGGTTATTTTAGAACAAAGAGAAACATTTGAGAAGAAAAGTAAAACAGTATGTGGATAGGTACTAACTAAAGCACTTGTCAAATGTTTTCCATGTTAAATTTCATATTATTTTTTTTACCAAACAAGCACAGGTAACTACAGTAAAACAATCACATGTAACAGTAAATTGTATGTTTTATTTGACAGTTTGGGAAATCTCTAATGTTCCCAAAATAGTGGGGAACATCCAAATAATGACAACAAGACATTGAAGAGGATCCTCCATAACACAGTGTTTGGTAAATGTCCTCTCTTTCGTGAGCCCTAGCGCCAGATCCCTAGCAGATGCAGGACCAGCTCTTCATCCTCAGCCAGAGAGAGGCCAGTGTCCAGGGGCTTGGCAGCTGCTTGTTGCCTTGGTCTCTTCCTGCTCCCCTCTGCCTCATCTTCCTCACCAGTCATCGCTGCAGTCACTGAGGCTGCGCTTCCTCATCCCAGCAGCAAGGCTTTAAACAAAGAGAGGAGAAAGGTTTCAACAATCAGTTTAGCTCACATCAATGGGAGTGCAGTTTACATTGAGGGTCGGTCTATGGAGATGGTCTTTGAAAAAAAGCTGTTATGAGACATACCGTGGTTCATGGGGATCTGTGTAAAACAGAGGTAGAGGATTGCAACCCTGGGAGGTATCTTGGTTAAAAATCTTCCAATGTTGCTAGCTATTTGATTGCATGAGGCTGCTCAAGATTCTTTGTAATTGAGAGGAATGGAAAGAGGCACCCGTCTCATATCCATCTGATAGGGGAGATAGCTGGTACTCTTTATTCAAAGTTGTGAAATGGCCGGGATGATCAGACACCAGCAATGGCGTAATGGGATTAATTGAACAAATGAGCCGAAAAAAAGTCTAAAAATGGGGAACACAACTTAACTTTGATTAAGTCAATTGGTGTGGATCAAGGGAGTGGGGAATGATTTATCATGTGAACAGGAGTGAAACACAGTTATTGCTGATAGAGCTGTCTCTCCTATTATCTGCACCTCTGATTGTTGACACTCCACAGCTCAGGGGCTGGGTGGTGAGCACTAGGAATACAAAATGGCTACCATGCATGCAGAACCCCATTGTGGGTCAATTCATTAGGGCACACTGTGGAAAACGGTTCACAACGGAAATATAAAACAAGCATTTTTTTGTTGGATGGTACCGCCTCGTTTCACCTGTTTCTTCCAATGAATGTATAATGCGTTACTTTTAAAGTAACCTTGCCAACCACAAACATGCAGGCAAGTGCATTTTCTTGACACAGTCTTTCCGCTAGCCATAAAGAGGAGTAATTTCACCCAAAGTAAAAAGGAAGGGGAAAACCAGTGGTACATTTGTCTTGCTTTGCTGTTTGTTAGTGCTGACAGGGTGGTTCTCTCTAACCTTAGCCCCTGGTAAAGACAACGTGAGCCCAAATTAAGAACTTAGTTTGTAGAAAATCTGTTTGGTGCACATAGTGAAAACATGAGAATTTGGGGAATGGTCCCACCTGATCAGAGTAAATTGTTTGCAATTTTAATCTATACTGAACAAAAATATAAAACGCAACATAAAACATTTCTACGACTTTGCTGAGTTACAGTTCATATAAGGAAATCAGTCAATTTAAATCAATTCATTAGACCGTAATCTATGGATTTCACATGACTGGGCAGGGGCGCAGCCATGGGGTGGGCCTGGGAGGGCATATGCCCAGCCAATAAGAATGAGTTTTCCCCCACAAAAGGGCTTTAGAGACAGAAATACTCCTCTATTCCCCCCCACACCCCGACGATCCCACTGGTGAAGAAGCCGGATGTGGATGCCCTATGCTGGTGTGGTTACACGTTGTCTGCGGTTGTGAGGACGGTTGGACACGGCTTATGATAGAGATATTAACATACAATTCTCTGGAAACAGCTCTGGTGGACATTCTTGCAATCAGCATGCCATTTGCAAGCTCCCTCTGAACTTAAGAAATCTATGGCCTTAATGTCCCCAGCACAAGGTGCACCTGTGTAATTACCATAGTGTTTAATCAGCTTCTTGTTATACCACACCTTTCAAGTGGATAGATCATCTTAGCAAAGGATAAAATGCTAGCTAACAAACTTTGAGAGAAATAAGCTTTTATTTCAGCTCATGAAACACGGGACCAGCACTTTACATGTTGTGTTTGTTCAGTATAAAATAGCTAAAAGAGCAGCAACAATAGACTTCAAAGATCAAACATCTGACTCATTCTTCTGGCAAGTTTTTTATTTACCCCTTAACTGACCCCTGTATCATGCTCTTATCGTAAGTGTTTTTCCTGTAGACTCAATTGAATTCCAAAGGCCAGCAGGTCTCATATAGTAGTGTGTTTAATACACTCCTGGGCGCCATCACACACCAGCCAAGCTGTGTCTTCTGAGACAAGAACCTGATCAGGGGAAAATAACATGCCCTATATAGCTACATGTCTATGATGGAATAATTGGTAGTGTATCTTAAATAAATACATCTTTACAGAAGTTCCAAAGGTAAGGAAAGCTCAGAATGTCCTGTACAAGCTGGCTGGTTGTAAATGTTGGTGTATGCATGACTGCAGTCATATGCATTTCTGCATGGATTGTTTAATTAAATTCAGGGGTTGGAACCAAAATTATTTACCAATCATTTCATTCAGAACTACAATTATTTTCATTCCATTCCACTGTTCTGACCTGCATAATAAAGTTCTGAACCGGTTAAAACCAGAAAAAGTACTGGTTTATATTGTTCCTTTCTATTCCTTTTTTACCTTGTTAAGTCAACAGTTTTTACAATTAGCTCATTTAGCTTATTAAATGATTCCACCAGTCAACGCAGATTGAGCAGCTTTCCATGGACCAGGCAAGCTATTTGTTTACATGCTTGATGGACAAGTGTAGGGTGTGAGATGCGATTGAAATTTTGCGGGGTGAGTGCGAGATGGGGGTGGACATGGAGGCTTGGCTTAAAACTCTGAACATAATGATATGACATGCATTATAAAGTGTTTAGGATATTAGTAGGTGTATAATTACTTTACTGAATTGCATAATTATATGCTAACTAGATAACTACACTGAACAAAAATATAAATGCAACATGAAACTATTTCAAAGATCTTACTGAGTTACAGTTCATATAAGGAAATCAGTCAATTGAAATAAATTCATCAGGCCCTAATCTATGGATTTGACATGACTGGGAATACAGATATACATCTGTTGGTCATAGATACCTTAATAAAAACAAATAGGGGCATGGATCAGAAAACCAGTCACTATTTGGTGTGACCACCATTTGCCTCATGCAGCGAGACATCTCCTTTGTATCGAGTTGATCAGGCTGTTGATTGTGGCCTGTGGAAAGTTGTCCAGCTCTTCTTCAATGACTGTGCTTAGTTCCTGGATAATGTCGGGAACCGGAACATGCCATTGTACACGTCGATCCAGAGCATCCCAAATATGATATGTCTAATGAGTATGCAGGCCATGGAAGACCTGGAACATTTTCAGCTTCCAGGAATTGTGTACAGATCCTTGCGACATGGGGGTACGTTATCATGCTGGAACATGGGGTGATGGCGGCGAATGAATGGCACAATAATGGGCCTTAGGATCTCATCACGGTATCTCTGTGCATTCAAATTGCCATCCATAAAATGTAATTGTGTTCATTGTTCATTAGCTAGTTAATTGTTTACAAACAAATGAGAGAATGTGCTAGAAAGCTAAACAGCTACCCAGCTAGCTAGTTCACTGCCTAGGCTAGCTAGCTGACTGCCTTGGCTAGCTAGCTGACTGCCTTGGCTAGCTAGCTGACTGCCTTGGCTAGCTAGCTGACTGCCTTGGCTAGCTAGCTGACTGCCTTGGCTAGCTAGCTGACTGCCTTGGCTAGCTAGTTGACTGCCTTGGCTAGCAAGTTGACTGCCTTGGCTAGGCAAAAAGGACTTGTTTTGAAATTTGGATAATCATATACTTTGAGGCCTAAAAAAAACCCACCTATGATTTTGAACATTGAGAAATGTTCATATGCAAGCGTTGTCGTCACCTTTGTTTGCTACATAAACATCTGAGTGATGGGAAGCACGAGCACACCACCAATCAGCCTACACCATTGTGCACACACCCATCGTTATTACTATGACAACTAGCAGAACCATGTCAACAAATGACTGCTGTCTGAACACACACAAATATGATTTGGTCACTTGTAACTTGCTGTTTGGACCATCAGTACTCCAAAACAGATTTGTCTCGCAGTGTGAACAAGGCTTAAGTCTGTTGAATCATTTAAGGCTTTTCTCCAGTGGAACTATATATGGTGGTATATAATGTATAGACTGGAATGGGGTTAACAACTGATAAGAGGGAATGTTTCATATGTTATGGCCCTCACGTCAGTCATGACTTAAGTTGTGTTGCAAACGTAATTTATTCAGAATCGGTGGGACGATTCCCCAACATCTAATGTTCTTACTATCTGCACCAAACAGATTTTCTACAAACTACATTTTTAATTTGGGCTCAGATTGTGTTCACCATGGGCTAAGGTTAGAGAAAACCACCCTGTCAGCACTAACAAACAGCAAAGCAAGACAATTGCACCACTGGTTTTCCCCTTCCTTTTTACTTTGGGTGAAATTACTCCTCTTTCTTGTTAGCAGAAAGACTGTCAAGAGAATTCACTTGTCTATATGTTTGTTGTTGGCAAGGTTACTGTTAAAAGTAACTCACCTCACCTTATATCCTCACAGCTTATCAGCTTATACTCCGGAGTTTTATGTTTTCTGTATTTATATTGTATATTCCGTATGTTGATTATGTTTCTGTTTGTACATTGTCTATCGATGGCAGCAACTATTCACCAAGTCAAATTCTGTGTATGTGTATTGGTTGGTTTATTCGGATCCCCAGTAGCTTTTGCCAAAGCAGCAGCTATTCTTCGTGGGGTCCACACAAAAACAAGACAAGTAACAAAACACAGATACACAGACACACAAATCTAAAATACTATGGTGGCCTCCTGAATTATTGATCCTGTTCATTGCTGTTTATCAGCTATATCTTACACTCAAAATATCATATGAATCTAACCTTTGAGTTAAAACATTTAAGAAAGAAAATGGTCATCAAGAAATAATTATACTTAACAAAAATATAAACGCTACATGTAAAGTGTAGGGTTGCAATAATAGATCCCAGAAATGTTCCACAAGCACAAAAAGCTTATTTCTCTCCAATTTTGAGCACAAATTTGTTCACACCCCTGTTAATGAGCATTTCTCATTTGCCACGATCCATCCACCTGACAAGTGTGGCATATCAAGAAGCTGATTAAACAGCATGATAATTACACAGGTCCACCTTGTGCTGGGGTTAATAAAATGGCAATAAAATGAGCAGTTGTCACAATACAATGCCACATACGTCCACATTTTTGAAAGAGTTTGCAATCAGCCCCCTTTTTTTAAATGAGCGATCTACATGACATTTCGCCCAGGTCGCCCAGGTACATTTGGGCAAATCGTGAAGGAGACATTTGCATTCATACTACATTTTTTCTGGAAGAATATCGTCAAATCTGTATACTTGGACTTTGATTGAGCTTTTCCAGTATTAGTAGCCATATTATAAGTTCAACATTTGCAAAACAACCAGTTTTCATAACTCTGAATATTCTTATAATTCTTGTCCAAAAGGAAAAGCCATGCTGTCGTACAAGGTTAGTAGCTATATTTTCCGACAGATAAAAGCTTTCTGGATACTCCCGTAAAGCCCAGCTCATTGGCTATCTAGCTAGCTTCGTTTGACCACAATTGGTGCTTATTTGACAAAGTTAGAGTCGTTCAAGTGAAGACCGTCCGTGTCATCGGGGTGCCATGAAGGCGTCGCTCTCTGAACAAATATGGTGTCCTATAGGATATACTACACCCCTAATGATATAGTGAAGTCTCGTTACATTCTAGGATCTCTGAGGAATACATACTAACGTGATTTGACTGGTTGAAACAATGTTTAGGGTTAGATTTTCACAGATTCCATTTATTTGCTAATTGAACAAGTGGAAATACAAAACCGATCGTGCATGCTATATGGACGTTTTTAGGACATGAAAAAGGATTTTATCTAACAAAACGACACTTCATGTTATCTCTGCGACCCTTTGGATGATAAATCAGAGCAAGATTTCAGAATGTAAGTACACATTTTACCTTCAGAGGTAGATTTATCAAGCCTAACGCAGTGAAAAAAGTGTTTTGTTAGGAGCTCACCTCAAACAATTGCATGGCCTTTTTTGCAGTAATAGCTACTGTAAATTGTACAGTGCAGTTATATTAACAAGAATTTAAGCTTTCAGCCGATATAAGACACCTGTACCGACATTTGTTGTTTCTCTAAAATCTGCGATGGTGACACAAGGCCCTGCATTAACTGTCCCTTTGACGGGATGCCAATTCCTAAGAAGTTTTGAAGTCCTGTTTCACTAGGGTATAAATATGGGGTGACACTCCCTTTGTCCTTTACCATGTTGATGGATGACTGAGCACACACAAATGAAATAAGACAAAAGGTTGTTAGCCTTCACAAATCAGGTAATGGCTTTAAAAAGATAGCTACACACCTGAAAATACCCATCTCCACTATTAGTGCAATAAGACATGTAAAACAACTGAAGTAGTGATGAACCTGCCTGGAAGAGGACACAAGTGTATTTCGCCCCCACGCACAGTGAGAGGGATGGTTCAAGTGGAAAAATACATCTCCAAGAATCACAGTTGGAGAATTGCAATAGTTGGTTACATCTGGTCTCCAAAACTACAATAACACCACCTCCATGCCAAAAAGTTATTTGGAAGGGTTGCCTGAAGAAAGCCTCTGCTGTCACCAAACCACAAACGTAAGCGGCTGGAGTTTGTTAAATGTCTTTGAACTTGGATTGGAACCAGGTTGGACAGTCTGATGAGACAAAATAGAGTTGTTGTTTTTTAGCAAAAAACACCAGAGGTGAGTTTGGCTTAAAAAGAGCCATGGTCATGCAGAAAATAACCTAATCCCCACTGTGAAGTATGGTGGTGGATCTGTAATGTTCTGGGGCTGTTTTACTAACAAAGGCCATGGAAACCTTGTTAGGATACATGGCATCAGACTCCATCTAGTGCCAGGAGATTTTAGGCCAAAACCTATGACAGGATTAAAAAAAACTAAAAAACTGGACGATATGATGGTATTTTATTTTTTAATAATACAAGTTCTAAATGTGCTTTATGAGTAATGAGTGACCCTAGGGTGGCAACACATACATTCTCAGTGATTTTAATGAGTCCTTCACCACACTGTTCAATTCAACCAAAAATTTATAAATTTTATACATTTCTGCATTACCTGCACTCATTTGGGCATTTCCACACTGCCACGTAGGGCTGCACGATATGGGGAAACAATGTAGGCCTTATTTTTAACCAAATGTTGCAATTGCGATTTGACATGTGATTTAGAGCAAAACACTTGGGTGAACTGTTGGAATTAGGGATGCACGATGTATCGGTGAACATACTGGAATCGGCCGATATTAGCTAAAAATGCCAACATGGGTAACGGCCTGATGTCTAGTTTAATACCGATGTCAAAGCTGACGTGCATACCTATATAAAAAGGTAGGTACATGACGCAATGATGCCACGTAAAATGTTGTGCAACACAGCATTCCTAACCTAGGCCACAATGTCTGCTGTGTGGATCGAGCAGTCAACAAGTCGAGCAGTCATTTGAAAGAGTAAGGACATTTCAGCGAGACAACTCAAAAGGTGAAATCCATTAAAGCCAAGATAATGGAATTCATTGCCCTTGACAATCAACCGTTTAAGGTAAGGTAAGGCTGTACAGTGAAGTAAGTATGCCCCCAATACAATTCTAAAGTATAATACATCCAGTGTGATTTCAACAGATTTTTGTCAAATTAACAAATTATTGTCTTTTTATAACATTCCAACCTCGTTTAGCATGATCTATTCAATTATGGAATAATTATACTATTTGTATTCATTTGCGTCACTGTCAATGACATACTTTTATTCTGAGGGCAATCCGCAAAGTCCACTATTGTTGCTAATCCTTATTTTGGCTAGCATCACATAGATGGTTCCGATTACCATTAAATCAAATAACTGTCTTATAAATTAAGGTTATTTTACATTATGACACCTAGCTATATAGTTAGGTAGCTAACTATAGCTACTGAAACATGTCATTTTGTTATGTTTTTGGGGAAGTACATTGTTTGCATCCATGACCTAGCTAGCTTTTTTTATGACCAGCGCTGTAGGGGATCGAGACAACTTTCCCAGCATCATAGCATACGTATTAGAGGTCGACCGATTAATCGGAATGGACGATTAATTAGGGCTGATTTCAAGTTGTCATAACAATCGGAAATCTGTATTTTTGGGCGCCGATTTTGCCGATTTTTTTTTTTTTTTAACCTTTATTTAACTAGGCAAGTCAGTTAAGAACACATTCTTATTTACAATGACAGCCTAGGAACGGTGGGTTAACTGCCTTGTTCAGGGGCAGAACGACAAATTTTCACCTTGTCAGCTCGGGGGACCCAATCTTGCAAACTTATAGTTAACTAGTCCAACGCTCTAGTATATATTTTTAAACCTGCATATTTAGCTAAAAGAAATCCAGGGTAGCAGGCAATATTAACAGGTGAAATTGTCTTCTTTTGCGTTCTTTTGCGTTTTGCTTCTTTTGCGTTCATTGCACGCAGAGTCAGGGTATATGCAACAGTTTGGATAGCCTGGCTCATTGCGAACTAATTTGCCACAATTGTACGTAATTATGACATAACATTGAAGGTTGTGCAATGTAACAAGAATATTTAGACTTAGGGATGCAACCCGTTAGATAAAATACCGAACGGTTCCGTATTTCACTGAAATAATAAACGTTTTGTTTTTGAAATGATAGTTTCCGGATTCGATCATATTAATGACCAAAGGCTCGTATTTCTGTTTGTTATGTTATAATTAAGTCTATGATTTGATAGAGCATTCATAAGCATTCATTCAAACAGCACTTTTGTGCGTTTTGCCAGCAGCTCTTCGCAAACACAACGCTGTTAATGACTTCAAGCCTATCAGCCTAATGGCTGGTGTAACCGATGTGAAATGGCTAGCTAGTTAGCGGGGTGCTCGCTAATAGCGTTTCACACGTCACTCGCTCTGAGACTTGGAGTAGTTATTCCCCTTGCTCGGCATGGGTAACGCTGCTTCGAGGGTGGCTGTTGTCGATGTGTTCCTCGTTCGAGCCCAGGTTGGGGCGAGGAGAGGGACAGAAGCTATACTTTTACACTGGCAATACTATAGTGCTTATAAGAACATCCAATAGTCAAAGGTATATGAAATACAAATGGTATAGAGAGAAATAGTCCTATAAATACTATATTAACCGGGCCTCCCGGGTGGCGCAGTGGTTAAGGGCGCTGTACTGCAGCACCAGCTGTGCCACCAGAGGCTCTGTCCGTGGGGCGACACACAATTGGCCCAGCGTCGTCCGGGTTAGGGAGGGGTTGGCCGGTAGGGATATCCTTGTCTCATCGCCCGCACGATGAGACAAGATAGTACTCCTGTGGCGGGGTAAAGGCTACAACCTAAAACCTCTTACCTTGGAATATTGAAGTCTCACTTTAAAAGGAACCACCAACTTTAATATGTTCTCATGTTCTGAGCAAGGAACTCAAACGTTAGCTTTTTTACATGGCACATATTGCACTTTTACTTTTCCAACACTTTGTTTTTGTATTATTTAAACCAAATTGAACATGTTTCATTATTTATTTGAGGCTAAATTGATTTTTATTGATGTATTATATTGAAAGTTATATATATATATATATATATATATATTATATTATAGTTAAAATAAATGTAAATTCAGTATTGTTGTATTTGTCATTACAAATAAATACATAAAAAAAAAAAAATCGGCTGATTAATTGGTATTGGCTTTTTTTGGCCCTCCAATAATCGGCATTGAAAAATCATAATCGGTCGACCTCTAATACGTATCGATGAATCATTGTGACATATGAAATACGAGTGATAGTGTAATCAATGTGTAATAACTACGCAACAAATTAAGTAACGCGTTAAATTATTATGTGACGTTCAGTCATATTTCAGGTCAACAAGCTTATTTGACACGTCAGTGTTATTTGACGTGTATCTTTTTTGACACGCAAAGAATCAAACAAGGTTCCATAGAAATCCTGGTTGAGAATGAAACAACTGAACAAATGAACAATGAAACAGCACTGCAAGTAAGTGAAATAAATACGTTTTGATTATGTTTTACTGGTAATGGGGACATACGTAAATGCCAACAAAACACATTTTTGGTCAGCGTGGTGTGTGTAACCTTTACTTAACTAGGTAAGTCAGTTAAGAACAAATTCTTATTTACAATGACGGCCTACCCTGGCCAAACCCGCACAACACTGGGCCAATTGTGCACCGCCCTATGGGACTCCCAATCACAGTTGGATGTGTTACAGCCTGGATTCGAATCAGGAACTGTAGTGACTGAGATGCAGTGCCTTAATTTTAACACACACACATGGACGTAGTGGTCTAACTTTAACTGCACAAGAATGCTTAAAAGGCAGCTTAAATTGTAAATATCGGTTATCGGTTTTCCTTTTTTTGGCAAGGAAAACATCGGATATCGGTATTGGCCAAAAATGTAATAAACACTAGCTGGAATCATGGAAATAGGATGATTATTCTAATTAAATAGTTAGAATACAGTGTTGTTTGACATGACAACTAATGAAAATGCCAGGGAGGAGTTCTTGTGACAGGGTAGGAACCAAAGTGTTCTTTTTTTCCCTTCTTTTTTTAGGAACCACAGTGTTAATAAGTGTTTCCTAGGGGACCCTACAATCTTTGGCTACATTGAAAGTTCTCTTAACTACTTCATGTAGGTAACCTAATTCATGCTTTGCATATTCCTGTTTGATTTATTAAATACTGTTGCACAAACAACATGCTGATTTAGGTCTACACCATCAATGGTTTTATCAGGCTGTATAGCTAATTACGTTTGCTCTGACATGTATAGCAAACTAACTAGCTATTATCATTAGCAGCTAACAAGATTTAGGCTCAACTTGCTAAGAAAAGACAAAGTAGCTGTTTGCAGATGTGTTTCTTACAAACTAAGCGTAATTATAGAATGCTAGTGGATTTAATAAGAAACAAAGTGAAAACAACACCAACATTGTTGCATGTGCGGCATTGACCATGCAGACTGAACGCAAGTGTCTCCTGGTCGAGGAACAACAAATGCGCTCCTTGAGTGACGGGGGCGGCTAGGTCTGTGTGGAAAGCAGCATGGAGAGAGGAGAGATGACTCAAGTAGCGAAGTAAACTATAAAAATGGACATTACACATGGCGTATCACATTTAACAAACTAAACATTCAAATACCGTTATGGAAGGTAAAGTAAAAACCCAAACCGGTCCGTGTATCAATACTGGTTTATCGCAAAATACAGTATACCGCCTAGCCCTAGTTTCGGTATGGAGGAATGATCTCAAATCACGTCTTTTGTGTCCTCCAACCTCATCAAACATTATAGCAGATGACTCAGATCTGTTATCTTGGCAAAAGGAGGGTTCACAAAATACTAAATGCTGTGGTGCCAATAATTGTGACATGTATGTTTTTGAATAAAATAATGATTTATTGATAACGAAAGTTTTTCTTTTAACAATTTTAACTCAATTAAAAGGTTGGATTCATATGATATTTTGAGTAAAATCAAGTTGATAAATAACAACCTCACAGCCTTCTTTGTTCATACAGTATTTACCTAGGGTGCCAATAAATCAGGAGGGCACTGTACAAAAAATAAGTCTAAAGAATAATGTGTGTGTAGATTGTGTGTGTTAGTGTGCCTGTGTGTGTGTTTTTGTTTAATCAGTTTTTTTAAAGGTAATTTAGCTGTTTGCTTGAGTAAATGGAGATGGAAGGGAGTTCCATGTGATCATGACTCTGTATAAAACTGTGCCTTGCTGTGAATTCCTTTTGGACTTGGGGACTGTGAAGAGACCCCTGGTGCATGTATGGGTGTCTGAGCTGAATGTTACTTGATTATGCAAACAATCTGTAATTTTCTTCAGTAATATTGTTCATAAAAACTACTGTAGGAGAGAAGAAGTTACTCTCATCAACCCTCAACCAGGAGAAACTGACATGCATGTTGTTGATGTTAGTTCTGTATGTGCAGTTAAGAGCTAGATGTGCTGCTCTGTTTTGAGCTAGCTGCAGCTTTGATAGGTCTTTCTTTTCTGCACTTTACCATATTACCAGACTGTAATCAAGACCGGACAAGACCAGAGTCTGAAACTAGTACAGTTGATTTTTATACTTGGCGAATAACGTGATTCTGATTTTGGTGGTGGTGATACATAGTTAACACAGTGTCAGAAACAAGGGTAATATAGTCTGCTAAAGGCTGAGCATCAATCAATTGCACCCCTATGGTTAGCGAGTAGCATGCTAATGATTGTCTATATCCAGGTACAGCCAATTGGCCTTAGAGCTGTCCTGGGGACATTCATCCATCCAAATACTTGACGGTGCTGCTACTCATGTCACCGGCTGTTTCCCTGGAGATCACGATCAAATGACTCAGTGATTACGTCAGCCAGGGAGACTGTCAATTAAACTGTCATTCATCATCACCACAGGATATGATCAGTGGAGTGAGACAGAATAGGCCAATACAGGCATGGATGGACTGAGCAGGGATATGGAATGGATACAGTACATCCTTGGTGCGCTGTAACAATGGTCAGGCCATAAACCAGCAGCACAGGGGGGTACTCTTACAGATAGTATTGGTGTGTGGAAATCTGCCAGGGGAAGGCACTAGGAGGTGGTGTTAATATACACCGGAGGAAAGAGGCGGAGGGAGGGGGAGAGAGAGGAGGGGGGTGTCAATGTGAGGGTGATAAATAAGTGGTGGTGTTCTGAGAACCCCCTCCTTGGTTACAAACCAGCATCCCGGTGAGAGAGACAGGCAGGCTAGTGGTAGATCTCCGTGGTAACGGGCAAGCGTAGTCATGCAGTGAACGCCAGGGGAGCATAAATCTGTTCTCGCCCCCAGCCCTATGGACTAGTGGGCTTACGGAGGAGGAGGAGGAGATGGAATGAACATCACCTGCTCCTCCACACACAGGGGAGAGAGGCAGAGAGAGAAAGAAGTGTATGTGAGGAAGCGAATGGAAAAGGGCCGGAGAAAGGTAAGTAGAATCAAGTCAGAGAGCGAGAGCACAAAGACAATGCACTGGAATAGACACCTAAGACACTGAGAAAAGGCCTCTCTGCCTTTAAATCCTTGGTGCATTGCCCTGTAGCGAGAGGCTGCGTTGCCCTTCACCCTCGGCTGCCACTTTTAATCTGTCTCTAATTACACACTTTATAGCCTAGCTGCCGCACGCCCAGCGATCAATGCCTCGGCCAGCGGGCTACAAGGGAGTCCTCCCTCCTGGAAAGGGTATAGTTCTGCTCCAGAGTCAATTACACCCCAAATCCCAATAACCCTAGGCAGACGAGCAGAGATACAACATTGCAAATCTAATGAATCTAGGAATGCTCGAAGGAAACAATCCTCGCTACAACAGACTGCTGGTCCAATAATGCTGAGCAGCTCATTGTTTTCCAATATGGATTTCTTGAGAAATGTCAGACCATTGCTGGATCACAAGCCCATGACTCCTCGATTCTGTCTGGTAGTTTTTAAAGGATTGGACATGTAACAGTGATAGCCAAACATCTAGGCTTGGTCGAATTGATGCCTGTTCTTTCAGATCTACTAGTCACAAAATCCTTATTGGTAGGGCTGCATTGTCAAGTGACTTTAAATGCTCGGGATGGAGCTTTTAGTCTATCATACATTCAGTTTCAGCCTAAAAACTAGCTGGTACAGTAGCCTATAGTTATTACCTGCTCTGGTCATCATCTTCCTCCGAGTCAGAGCATAGTTTATCCGGGTCGGGAATCGTGCTGGGGTCAAACTCCTCTCCACCGGCACCGTCCAGGTACGCTACCACCTCCTCTTCAGACTTCTGCTCCTGGGACAAACGGGACAAAATACAGTTACTTCAAATACCTCAGGTGTTGGATTCAATAAGAAAATCAACCAATTGTGCTAAGACTATATGAAACCCGATGAATGTTGTGCCAGATGTCTTGAAAAAGCTCTTACTGAGCGAATAATTTACACATCAAATCAAATCAAATCAAATCAAATTTTATTTGTCACATACACATGGTTAGCAGATGTTAATGCGAGTGTAGCGAAATGCTTGTGCTTCTAGTTCCGACAATGCAGTAATAACGAACAAGTAATCTAACTAACAATTCCCAAAAAAAAAAAAAAAAAACTACTGTCTTATACACAGTGTAAGGGGATAAAGAATATGTACATAAGGATATATGAATGAGTGATGGTACAGAGCAGCATAGGCAAGATACAGTAGATGATATCGAGTACAGTATATACATATGAGATGAGTATGTAAACCAAGTGGCATAGTTAAAGTGGCTAGTGATACATGTATTACATAAGGATGCAGTCGATGATATAGAGTACAGTATCTACGTATGCATATGAGATGAATAATGTAGGGTAAGTAACATTATATAAGGTAGCATTGTTTAAAGTGGCTAGTGATATATTTACATAATTTCCCATCAATTCCCATGATTAAAGTGGCTGGAGTAGAGTCAGTGTCATTGACAGTGTGTTGGCAGTAGCCACTCAATGTTAGTGGTGGCTGTTTAACAGTCTGATGGCCTTGAGATAGAAGCTGTTTTTCAGTCTCTCGGTCCCAGCTTTGATGCACCTGTACTGACCTCGCCTTCTGGATGACAGCGGGGTGAACAGGCAGTGGCTCGGGTGGTTGATGTCCTTGATGATCTTTATGGCCTTCCTGTAGCATCGGGTGGTGTAGGTGTCCTGGAGGGCAGGTAGTTTGCCCCCGGTGATGCGTTGTGCAGACCTCACTACCCTCTGGAGAGCCTTACGGTTGAGGGCGGTGCAGTTGCCATACCAGGCGGTGATACAGCCCGCCAGGATGCTCTCGATTGTGCATCTGTAGAAGTTTGTGAGTGCTTTTGGTGACAAGCCGAATTTCTTCAGCCTCCTGAGGTTGAAGAGGCGCTGCTGCGCCTTCTTCACGATGCTGTCTGTGTGAGTGGACCAATTCAGTTTGTCAGTGATGTGTATGCCGAGGAACTTAAAACTTGCTACCCTCTCCACTACTGTTCCATCGATGTGGATGGGGGGGTGTTCCCTCTGCTGTTTCCTGAAGTCCACAATCATCTCCTTAGTTTTGTTGACGTTGAGTGTGAGGTTATTTTCCTGACACCACACTCCGAGGGCCCTCACCTCCTCCCTGTAGGCCGTCTCGTCGTTGTTGGTAATCAAGCCTACCACTGTTGTGTCGTCCGCAAACTTGATGATTGAGTTGGAGGCGTGCGTGGCCACGCAGTCGTGGGTGAACAGGGAGTACAGGAGAGGGCTCAGAACGCACCCTTGTGGGGCCCCAGTGTTGAGGATCAGCGGGGAGGAGATGTTGTTGCCTACCCTCACCACCTGGGGGCGGCCCGTCAGGAAGTCCAGTACCCAGTTGCACAGGGCGGGGTCGAGACCCAGGGTCTCGAGCTTGATGACGAGCTTGGAGGGTACTATGGTGTTGAATGCCGAGCTGTAGTCGATGAACAGCATTCTCACATAGGTATTCCTCTTGTCCAGATGGGTTAGGGCAGTGTGCAGTGTGGTTGAGATTGCATCGTCTGTGGACCTATTTGGGCGGTAAGCAAATTGGAGTGGGTCAAGGGTGTCAGGTAGGGTGGAGGTGATATGGTCCTTGACTAGTCTCTCAAAGCACTTCATGATGACGGATGTGAGTGCTACGGGCGGTAGTCGTTTAGCTCAGTTACCTTAGCTTTCTTGGGAACAGGAACAATGGTGGCCCTCTTGAAGCATGTGGGAACAGCAGACTGGTATAGGGATTGGTTGAATATGTCCGTAAACACACCGGCCAGCTGGTCTGCGCATGCTCTGAGGGCGCGGCTGGGGATGCCGTCTGGTCCTGCAGCCTTGCGAGGGTTAACACGTTTAAATGTCTTACTCACTTCGGCTGCAGTGAAGGAGAGACCGCATGATTCCGTTGCAGGCCGTGTCAGTGGCACTGTATTGTCCTCAAAGCGGGCAAAAAAGTTATTTAGTCTGCCTGGGAGCAAGACATCCTGGTCCGAGACTGGGCTGGGTTTCTTCCTGTAGTCCGTGATTGACTGTAGACCCTGCCACATACCTCGTGTCTGAGCCGTTGAATTGAGATTCTACTTTGTCTCTGTACTGGCGCTTAGCTTGTTTGATAGCCTTGCGGAGGGAATAGCTGCACTGTTTGTATTCAGTCATGTTACCAGACACCTTGCCCTGATTAAAAGCAGTGGTTCGTGCCTTCAGTTTCACACGAATGCTGCCATCAATCCACGGTTTCTGGTTAGGGAATGTTTTAATCGTTGCTATGGGAACGACATCTTCAACGCACGTTCTAATGAACTCGCACACCGTATCAGCGTATTCGTCAATGTTGTTGTCTGACGCAATACGAAACATCTCCCAGTCCACGTGATGGAAGCAGTCTTGGAGTGTGGAGTCAGCTTGGTCGGACCAGCGTTGGACAGACCTCAGCGTGGGAGCTTCTTGTTTTAGTTTCTGTCTGTAGGCAGGGATCAACAAAATGGAGTCGTGGTCAGCTTTTCCGAAAGGGGGCGGGGCAGGGCCTTATATGCGTCGCGGAAGTTAGAGTAACAATGATCCAGGGTCTTTCCACCCCTGGTTGCGCAATCAATATGCTGATAAAATTTAGGGAGTCTTGTTTTCAGATTAGCCTTGTTAAAATCCCCAGCTACAATGAATGCAGCCTCCGGATAAATCGTTTCCAGTTTGCAGAGAGTTAAATAAAGTTCGTTCAGAGCCATCGATGTGTCTGCTTGGGGGATATATACGGCTGTGATTATACATCAAAAAGGTACTGATGTAAATGGTGAGTGGGAAAATCACAAGTCACGTGCGATGTCAACAGCTTCACTTGGCATTGGCAATGCAATCAATGAATAGATGAATTAACATGGCAAGGAGGAGAAACAAATTCTCCATACAGGGTAATGTATGGGTACCGATGTCAATGTACCCAATTACTGGAAGCTATCTTTCACAAGGTGAAAGCTTGCCAAACCACACTAAAATCACACCCCTATATGAACTCAGCAATAATATTAAGTCTGAAGCTGGCAAGTAGCAATACTGCAGGGCGGACAGAAATAATAGCCAGAGGGATATAAAACAGTAGAAGATAAGAAAATACTCCAACTGCCTGGTGCAGGAGTAGGTTAAAAGAAGATGGAGAAAGATAAACGCAGCTCGATATTGAGGTTTACAGAAAGGTAACCCTAGTAATGTGAGCATCGTAAAGACCGAATCGGGGGCACAAAACAACTCTGGTCGTGTGTGTGTCACTAATAACCTGTGGATCTCCCTCACACAATGTAACCTATATGCATAAATGGAGGACAATAAAAGCTACAAATAAAACAAGTGGAAGTTCTAGGGACTTTTACTGTGTGCTCTTTAATGCAAGCAGGGAATGAGAGGGGAAGTACAGAGAGAGAAATAATTGATCTACTTAAAATGGATGAAACTGCCCAGTGGAACGCACTTGTTAATGAGCTTGGGTTCTCAGACACACAGAGCCCCCATCCTATGAAAGAATCTGGGACAAACACGGCTGTGGTAGATTTCTCTATGGACAATTATAATGAGAGGGTGCTGTTTGTTCCACATATCTGAGTCCATGTCTCTAATCTCAGTGTTCAACGAGCCTTATTCGCCCCACACGGACAAGTCAGACTTAATGGCTTCCAGAAAACCATGGACTTTCTCAGACCGTCTGATGTGAGAATGAGACCGACCCACAGAATGTTTGAAAATGAAAAAGGCCAAAAGGTATCCTGACTGTTACTTCAAATCGGGGAAACGGCGTCACTCCAGAGGCTACCGCAGAAAACAGAGGGTCATGCTGGAGTGCATTGCTGTAGCTTTCATAGCTTTCCAAACAGAACCTGCAGTATGGATTTTCCTACGTTCTGGTGGTTATACACAATGTACAAAACATTAAGGACACCTGTTCTTTCCATGACAGACTGACCAGGTGAAAGCTATGATCCATTTTGATATCACTTGTTATATCCACTTCAAAATCAGTGTAGATGAAGGGGAGGAGAGGTTAAAGAAAGATTTTTAAGCCTCGAGACAATTTAGACAAGGATATGTGCCAGAGTGTGAATGGGCAAGACATAAGATTTAAGTGCCTTTGAAAAGGGTATGGTAGTAGGTGCCAAACACATCGGTTTGTGTCAAGAACAGCAATGCTGCTGGGTCAACATTTGGCTGGTAAAAACTCAATATTAGGAAGGTATGCACAGCTAAGTAAATAGTTAATTGTACTTCGCTGATTTAATCAAGTGATATTCACATGAAGTAGAATGAAAGGCAGATTTCTAAGCTTAGTGGATGACATTGAAGCAATAGCCATGCCACATATGTAGGCTTAGACAGACACATTATGCCATAGTATTTCACTCTTCTTACAGTACTTTAGATTCTATATACTAAAGCTGGGCGATATGGACCATTTCATTTAAAAACGTCACATTTCTCTAGTATAGGCTACTTATCGTTATGAATGATATCAAACTGCCTGTGATAACTGATTGGTGTCGATCATTTTCATTTTAGCTTCCTTGCTCTACTATCTACTCCTATATCCTATCGACTCCTATACCCATTATCTACCCAGAGATGACAAAATGGGGGAGGTAATGGAAGAGGCGGGTACTTTATTGTAGTAATTCTTGAATCTAGGCAGGAAATCTAATCTTTGCTTTATCTAATATTAGAATAGGTTAGAATTAGCTGCTGTTTCCCGCCGCAAGTCTTGCTGTGCAGGGAGACAGATTCAATGTCTGTATGTGCTGTAAACCAATCCTGTCTGGAAACCTGGCTTCGTGCGATTAATTTGAAATTCTGCTGACAGAGACTTGCGGTAAGAACAGTCCTGTCCATGTGAACAGAATAAAAACAAGAGTTGGCCCTGCCTCATGCTGACGACAGGGAGACTGAAAGAAATCCAACCCCTGACAGAGAGCAGGGAGAACTAAATGAGACTCACACTAGTTCTTGAAATCAGGTGAGTACTGTATTTTTTTCCTAACCTGATCATAATATACAGATTAACAGCCAACATGCCTCGTTTCATTCACTTTGCTCAAATAATTACAAAAAAATCAACGCTGACAGTATCATAAACTAAATCTACTGATGAACTGGCAGCATAACACCACACCACCAAGCAGGCCGGTGCGTGGTTTCATATCATTATCTTCAGTATAGTCTCAGATGCTCAATACAGCCACAGTGCAATCTCAGCCCCCGCTAGGGAGACTTCTGGACTCATCATAACAAGAATGCCTTATTTAGCTGAGCGAGGAGCCAGTGTTTCCTTAGAAACTGAAAACCTTTTTAGGCATATTACAGATACTGTGTGGAAAATAACAGACAATATGTTCAATGAAATACTCAGAGCACCTTCAGAGCACATTTGACAGTATATGGCACGCCATGCATATGGATGGAAACAGGATATATAATATTATAGAGTGCATTTGGAAGGTTTTCAGACCTCTTGATGTTGTCCACATTTTGTTACACTACAGCCTTATTCTAAAGTTGATTAAATTGTTTCCCCCCCCCTCATTAATCTACACACAATACCCCATAATGACAAAGCAAAAACAGTTTAATAAATTTGCAAAAATGTCTAAACAATGAAATATCACATTTCCATAAGTCTTCAGACCATTCACTCAGTACTTTGTTGAAGCACCTTTGGCAGCGATTACAGCCTCGAGTCGTCTTGGGTAGGACGCTACAAACTTGGCACACCTGTATTTGGGGAGTTTCTCACATTCTACAGATCCTTTCAAGCTCTGTCAGGTTGGATGGGGAGCATTGCTGCACAGCTACTTTCAGGTCTCTCCAGAGATGCTCGATCGGGTTCAAGACCGGGCTTTGGTTGGTCCATTCAAGGACTTTTAGAGACTTGTCCTGAAGCCACTCCTGCATTGTCTTGGCTGTGTGCTTAGGGTCATTGTCCTGTTGGAAGGTGAACCTTCGTTCCAGTCTGAGGTCCTGAAAGCTCTGGAGCAGGTTTTCATCAAGGATCTCTCTCTGTACTTGCTCCATTCATCTTTCTCTCGATCCTGACTAGTCTCCCAGTCCCTGCAAAACACCACCATGCTTCACCTTAGGGATGTTGCCAGGTTTCCTCCAGACGTGACACTTGGCATTCAGGCCAAAGAGATCAATCTTGGTTTCATCAGAACAGAGAATCTTGTTTCTCATGGTCAGAGTCCTTTATGTGCCATTTGGCAAACTCCAAGCGGACTGTCATGTGCCTTTTACTGAGGAGTGGCTTCCGTCTGGCCACTCTACCATAAAGGCCTGATTGGTGGAGTGCTGCAGAGATGGGAGAACCTTCCAGAAAGACAACCATCTCCACAGAGGAATTGGAGCGCTGTCAGCGTGACCATTGGGTTCTTGGTCACCTCCCTAACCAAGGCCCTTTTTCCCCCGATTGCTCAGTTTGGCCGGGCGGAAAGCTCTAGGAAGAGTCTCGGTGGTTCCAAACGTCTTCCATTTAAGAATGATGGAGGCAACCGTGTTCTTGGGGACCTTTAATGCTGCAGACATTTTTTGGAAACCTTCCCCAGATCTGTGCCTTGACACAATCCTGTCACGGAGCTCTCTGACAATTCCTTCGACCTCATGGCTTGGTATTCGCTCTGACATGCACTGTCAACTGTGGGACCTTATATAGACAGGTGTGTGCCTTTCTAAATCATGTCCAATAAATAGAATTTAAAACAGGTGGACTCCAATCCAGGATGATCAATGGAAACAGGATGCACCTGAACTCAATTTTGAGTTTCAAAGCAAAGGGCCTGAATACTTACAGTTGAAGTCGGAAGTTTACATACAATTAGGTTAGAGCCATTAAAAATAGTTTTCAACCACTTCAAAAATGTATTGTTAACAAACTATAGTTTTGGCAAGTCAGTTAGGACATCTGCTTTGTGCAGTAGCATGCCGTGGTTCTGGGGCCTGGGCCTTCAGTGAAGTCCTACACAGTCCCACCCGAATTAATCCACCTCTTATTACCATCATTATGATGCCATGGCTCTAGACACTATACATTTAGACAGAAACGCAGTATAACCAGGTGTTGCGTCACCTTGAAATTGACATTTTTATTCAGAGAATTGCAGGGGAAGAGTACAATACCTTTTCATTGTGCAGCTTCGTTGCCCTGCGCGCTTGTTCGTTGAGCTGTAGATCCACTCGGGTGTCCCCAAATGTTTTCAAAAGTTTTCTTGAAAAGTTTGTCTTGAGAATGGCGTTATAATTATATCCTCGACCAAATCGATATCTTCTCCTTCCGCCATTGTGGGTTGAAAAAACAGCTTAGTAGTACGCAAATTAATTTGTTGATCAATTTCAGTTTCCTAGTTCTGAGACCTGCCCATATAGGACCTGCCTCTTAATATTGGTAATCCAATCAAAAGATGTGCACGCACTACGCCTGCTAGCTGGCTCCTGTGTAACACTGGAGCCAGCCAGCATAGGTACAATAGCCAACTCTAAAGCTGATTGGTTGACAATAAATTTTAATTTCCATTCACTTTAAGCTACAAGTGACCGCACTGTTGATTCTGAAGGCCTGAGGGCAGATTTTAGACCCCTGGCAACACATGATGGCTGAATATGATTGGATAAAAGATCTAACATAAAGACCAGCCCTCCAAATCTCAACCTGGGGCTGGAAGCAGTGCAACCAAGAGGAACGCTATGAAATGAAGAGTGTAACTCTTACTCTGGGGAATAATTTAATACATATTTGTGGGAAAATATATAAAAAAATATATATATTCTGATGATGTTAAGGCCAGCAGAGAAGGCCTTGCTGGCCCTGACGGACCACCACTGGCTTTGTGCATGACACAAGTAATTTTTTGTTGTTGTTTACAGACAGAGTATTTCACTTATAATTCACTGGATCACAAATCCAGTCGGTCAGTTAGCATACATTATGTTGACTGTGCCTTTAAACAGCTTGGACAATTCCAGAAAATTATCTCATGGCTTTAGAAGCTTCTGATTGGCTAATTGACATAATTTGAGTCAATTGGAGGTGTACCTGTGGATGTATTTCAATGCCTACCTTCAAACTCAGTGCCTCTTTGCTTGACAACATGGGAAAATCAAAAGAAATCAGCCAAGACCTCAAAAAAAGAATTGAGACCTCCACAAGTCTGGTTCATCCGTGGGAGCAATTTCCAAATGCCTGAAGGTACAACGTTCATCTGAACAAACAATAGTACGCAAGTATAAACACCATGGGACCACGCTGCCGTCATACCGCTCAGGAAGGAGACGCGTTCTGTCTCCTAGAGATGAATGTACTTTGGTGCGAAAGTGCAAATCAATAGCAGAACAACAGCAAAGGACCTTGTGAAGATGCTGGAGGAAACAGGTACAAAAGTATCTATATCCACAGTAAAACGAGTCCTATATCGACATAACCTGAAAGGCCGCTCAGCAAGGAAGAAGCCACTGTTCCGAACCTACCATAAAAAAAAGCCAGACTATGGTTTGACAAAGATCGTACTTTTGGAGAAATGTCCTCTGGTCTGATGAAACAAAAATAGAACTGGCCATAATGACCATTGTTATGTTTGGAGGAAAAGGGGGAGACTTGCAAGCCAAAGAACACCATCCCAATCATGTTGTGGGGGTGCTTTGCTGCAGGAGGGGATGGTGTACTTCACAAAATAGATGGCATCATGAGGTAGGGAAATTATGTGGATATATTGAAGCAACATCTCAAGACATCAGTCCGGAAGTTAAAGGTTGGTCGCAAAAAGTGTGCGCGAGCAAGAAGGCCTACAAACCTGACTCAGTTACACCAGCTCTGTCAGGAGGAACGGGCCAAAATTCACCCAACTTATTGTGGAAAGCTTGTGGAAGGCTACCCAAAACATTTGACCCAAGTTAAACAATTTTAAAGGCAAGGCTACCAAATACTAATTGAGTGTATGTAAACGTCTGACCCAATGCGAGTGTGATGAAATAAATGAAAGCTGAAATAAATCATTCTCTCTACTATTATTCTGACATTTCACATTTTAAAATAAAGTGGTGATCATAACTGACCTACGACAGGGAATTTTTACAAGGATTAAATGTCAGGAATTGTGAAAAACTGAGTTTAAATGTATTTGGCTAAGGTGTATGTAAACTTCCGACTTCAACTGTATGTAAATAACGTATCTATTTTTAATACATTCGCAAACATTTCTAAAAACCTGTTTTCGCTTTGTGGTATTGCGTATAGACTGATGAGAAAAAAAGAAATATTTAATCTATTTTAGATTAAGGCTGTAAAGTAACAAAATTTGGAAAAAGTGAAGGGGTCTGAATATTCTCCAAATGCACTGTACCTCAGATCCTTTCAGGGCTCCACTACGTTAAGGCCGTTCCGACTGACATTTTGCGCTTAGCTATCGGTCTTAGATGGCTTGGATTGAGCGGTAGCCCCGGTTCTCAAGGACAAAGGAGTATATATCTTCCGCCTGTGTGATGTAGGATGTGAAATCTGACACCACTTGAATATGGGATGTCCCTCCTACCATTTCATTGGCTCTTCCGACCGTCCAACTCCTGGCTGAACCCTACGTCACCCCCTCACAAAGCACATGCCTGCAATCCTGACATCGTAGCACAGCAGGAGAGTGTGGTTTCGTCAATCTAGCACATTTGGACAACACTATAATATAATCTACAATAATTCAGAGATTTGAAACAAAAAAACACTCAGACTGACAATATTAATATGAGATGAAAGGAGAGTTCCTAACGAGTTCAGGAAGCGAAGCTAGAGCTCTGTTTGATGTTCACAGTGGTGGTGGCAGATGTTTGAACGAGAGAGACCATTAGAAAATATGCACATTTTTTACAACACTAAACCCACAAATACGTATTTTACAGTTATAAGGTGAAATCATAGTCATTTTATAATTTAATTATACAATATTTAGAAACCAGTCATTTCAAGCCTTATGCAGTTTTGTTGAATAGGAAATATATAATATTACTAGCTGTTTTTTATGAACCTTATGATAAATAATTACTTCAGGAAACTATGTAGATTACATTTAGCTCGTTAAGGTCAAAGTAAAAAGCTGACATTCAACATCATGCAATGTTTATTTCCCAAGTGTTTGTGTGAAAGTGTGTGCACTCAGCCTTCTTGTACAAGCCTTTACTGTGTCTGCTGCTTTAACACACATCTTCAGAGGCACCCCCTGGGATGTCACGATTGTTGAAAATGTCTGACAGTGTACGTACACACGCACGCGCAGAATCCATGCCTGGTGCCAGTTTAGAATGGCTCCAGCAAGAGCTATTGACTATAAATATTTAAATAAATGCTGCAATCACTTCACATTAAGGAGACCATCAAATGTATGTGACGCTTTAAAATGCAGGTGAACTGGGCATACATTAAAGACAAGCTAACCTACAATGAGTTCATCATCCAGGGATCCTAATTTCAGCGTATCCATTTTTCATAGTATAGTCCGTTACGGCTACACTGCTGGAGCACGTTATGTCAACCTAGGTAGCATAAACGTAACCACATGTAACACATGGATTTGCATTAGAATACATATCAAAAGTCCCAATGCAAAGTTTCCTTACTTTTCAGGGGGGGGCGTGATGTAATGTAATATGTAGAACCCGGCAAGCCAGCCTGTTCCTTAGACATGAAAACTCCAACAGAAATACATTTTAATTAAAACAAATCACTTGCACCCATGTCTATTGGTTTCAATTTAATTTCCAGCCAATTTAAAAGCAAATACTTACGAATGTATTGTTACAAATCAACTTGCAAGGTTGCTAGCCAACTAGCCTGCCAACGTTAGCCCTACTAGCCTGTTAACTCTAGCCCTACCAGTCTGCTAACTCTAGCCCTACCAGTCTGCTAACGTTAGCCCTACTAGCCTGTTAACTCTAGCCCTACCAGTCTGCTAACTCTAGCCCTACCAGTATGCAAACGTTACATTAGCACTACGAGTCAGCCAGTTGCTATCAACACCTACAGTAGTTTACAACTACATTAAAGTTAATCAAAGTTTTAGAAACACATAACGCCTTCTAAACAGTTATCAAAGAATGTTAGCTTTTTGCAGTTATCTTTGCTAGGAAGCTATCCCTAGTTTTGCTTAGCTCTGTAATTAATTTTTCAATACCCAGTATATTCAACATGTATTGTATGGTCGTGGTTGTATGTAGATTACACCTACTGTAGTTGTAAAAAAAAAAGCCTGTCCAGTTTTCTAATTGTTGTTTACAGGTTTCACTTCTGTACTCCATCACTAGGTGGTGACATTGACCACGGCACACCCTGAGTACCAACCTTTATGGTTTACCACAATGTCTCTCATTAGCACCACCAGCTGAAGAGAGTTCTCCCTAATTGTCTTCCCCATGTCCTATATTAACTTGTATATTCCTTTTGTGATTATTCTGAATGCCATTGAAGGCCGAAGCGTCAATCTTTTAAACTCGTTTAATAAAACGATGCATTTTTAATAGTGAGTGAGCATTGAGCCTCTTCCTGTCCAATGATGTCTACACACTTTTAGTATCCACCTCTACTCACGTTGGTTGAACACCTTCTACTTCTACTTCAAGCTAGTCAATCAGCTAACGTTAGCCAACTAGTCATTAGCCTAGCCAACCACCACGGTTATGGTCACTAAGCTAGAGCCCAACTACTGGAACCCAGCTAGAACACAAATAACAAAACTAGGACTGTCCCCGACCCCAGAAAATATTGGTTGACCGAAAGTTGTCTGTTCTTTCAACCAATCGATTGCCCAAATTATGATATTTTTTTACATGCATTTTCCCATATATATACACACACTAGGTGTTTTAGTAAAATCAACTATATGCATTGAGCTTATCTGATGCGTTAAGCTTATGTTTGATGCCTCAAGAGGGCGCCAGAGATCTAGATAACCGGAAGAAAAAAAACCTGACCCCACTATTCTCCTCCCGCTCCTGCTGGTTTTCGCAGATTCTGCGAAAAGGCCACAGGAGGAGTCGGCAACCTTTCTCAGGTGGAATGCCAATTTATCTTAACATTTCTACTGATCTGCGTGCCAGTAATGTTTTTTATATGCACATTTTCCTAAAACAATTTAATTTAATTTAGAATATATCTCAAAATCATTGTCACGTGGTTAATCAAAATTCTATCCAAATCTAAATGGAAATGATAAACCTAAAAAGTAATTGAGCTGAGTACCGGCACCTCAAATTTGCTACTGCTTGAGCTCCTGTTCCTCTTATAGAATATTAGCTCAAAAGTATTGTGGAGCTCCTGCACCTAAATATTAACAGTACCAGCACCAAAGATTAGTACCGGAACCTATTTTAGTCCAAGTCAAGCACTGATAAGAAGCCTATTTTATGACGTTTCCACTGGATCAGAGCCTGACATTTTTTCTTTTCAGGCTGAATGGTTATCCAAAGGGAGAGAGCTGGAAAGATTTTCAAATAAATTGAGGAACTATTATAATTCTCAATGGATGTAAAAACAGACTTTGTTTGCGGTGAATAAAACATTACTTTGAGAAGCTCCACAAGTCATTAGTGTTGGTGTGTTAAACCAATCAGAACTACTATCAGATCCCCAAATGGGAACATTAATATGCCTACATTTGTGCGCAGGCCAGGCAGCCTATAGACAAACTTCTATGCATGCGAGTCCTTACTCAACATTGACAGGAGCGCTCCAAACAAAAGACAATGACTAAATTGACAGAAATCATAAATGGAATTAAATAAACCAAAACTTGTTTCTCACAAGTGTAGCATAGGTTGTGCACTCTGCAAACTTGTCCACTCCAACAATGAGAACAGGAAGACAGGAATATGAATATTGAATTCATTAAAATAAATTACCATAATCAAAGTAAAAAACATTGCAGATTAGAAATAGGAATTATAGGAATTAGCGATAAATGTACTACTGGTGACATATGTAATGTGGAATTGATATACACTAACAATCAAACAATTCACACAATTAATTTATGAAACAATGAATGTACACAAATTGGCAGGGGAGCGTGCATTCTGGAGAGAGCATTGCATTGTGCATCTAGGCGTATGGTCAATCTGACATCTGCATTGGCCATGCAGCATTTAAGGTGATATGGCCTTAGCAAAAGTCAGGGCATTCATACTTCTTGCGCTTTGCAGAGCAGTGCAGAGCTGTTGTCAAGGAAGTGAGTTTGTGTTTAAACAGGATGTAGCGCCCCCACCAAACGTCAAACAATCCAGTCAATGGGAAGCTATACAGAGCACTCAGCAATGTTACAAAATTTGGAGCCGTGGACCACATTTTCGAATCAAGCATAAATTGTCTTTTAGTTCAGGCCTCCGCAATGGATTAGTTCACTGAGATGGGCACAAATATACACAGGTGAAGTCGGAAGATTACATACACCTTAGCCAAATACATTTAAACTCAGATTGTCACAATTCCTGACATTTAATCCTAGTAAAGAATTCCATGTTTTAGGTCAGTGACGATGACCACTTTATTTTAAGAATGTGAAATGTCAGAATAATAGTAGAGAGAATGATTTTTTCAGCTTTTATTTCTTTCATCACATTCCCAGTTGGTCAGAAGTTTACATACACCCAAATAGTATTTGGTAGCATTGCCATTAAATTGTTTAACCTGAGTCAAATGTTTCAGGTAGCCTTCCACAAGCTTCCCACAATAAGTTGGGTGAATTTTGGCCCATTTCTCCTACCAGACCTGGTGCAACTGAGTCAGGTTTGTAGGCCTCCTTTCTCGTACACGCTTTTTCAGTTCTTCCCACAAATGTTCTAGAGGATTGAGGTCAGGGCTTTGTGATGGCCACTCCAATACCTTGACTTTCTTGTCCTTAAGCTATTTTACCACAACTTTGGAAGTATGCTTGGGGTCATTGTCCATTTGGAAGACCCATTTGCGACCAAGCTTTAACTTCCTGACTGATGTCTTGAGATGTTGCTTCAATATATAGACATCATTTTCTTACCTCATGATGCCATCTATTTTATGAAGTGCACCAGTCCCTCCTGCAGTAAAGCACCCCCACAACATGATGCTGCCACCCCCATGCTTCACGGTTGGGATGGTATTCTTCGGCTTGCAAGCCTCCCCCTTTTTCCTTCAAACATAACGATGGTCATTATGGCCAAACAGTTCTATTTTTGTTTCATCAGACCAGAGGACATTTCTCAAAAATGTACGATCTTTGTTCCCATGTACAGTTGCAAACCTTAGTCTGGCTTTTTCATCGCTGTTTTGGAGCAGTGGCTTCTTCCTTGCTACGCGGCCTTTCAGGTTATGTCGATATAGGACTTGTTTTACTGTGGATATAGATACTTTTATACTTGTTTCCTCCAGTATCTTCACAAGGTTCTTTGCGGTTGTTCTGCGATTGATTTGCACTTTTCGCACCACAGTACGTTCATCAGTCACCAAGATCGCATAGCAGTCAGACGTCTATATATATATATATATATATATATATATATATATTTACAACTATCTTTGCATACCTGTTTATATATATATTTTCTTTTCCATAAACTCATCTTCAAAACACTCTCCTGCAACCCGCCTTACCAATTTATATTTTTTAAAGAAAGTTTTATTTACCTCAAATCTGTAATCCTCCATAGAAGCTAGCCAGAAGCTAGACAGAAGCTAGCCAGAAGCTAGCCTGAAGCTAACCAGAAGCTAACCAGAAGCTAGTTAGCTTCTTTACTGGCTAATCGTTAGTATTCAGCTAACCACGGTTTGTGGTCATCAGCTATCCTTTAGCTCGAAAATCTAATCGCCAGTTTTGTACGGGGCGGCTCGGAACATACTGGAACTATTTTTCTCTCCATGTCCCCGGATTTCAACCGCAAGCTCTGGACATTTATACCTGGATCTCGCAGCTAGCTAGCTGCTATCCGTGTGACTATCGGCTTACGTCGATTCTGGAGCAAACATCAATTATTCCGGAGCTAGCCAGCTGAAGAGTTCCATCAGTCACTCCTGGGCTACAATCACCTATCCGGACTCGTTTTACTTATTATTATTATTATTATTTTTTACCCCTTTTTCTCCCCAATTTCGTGGTGTCCAATTGTTTTTTTAGTAGCTGCTATCTTGTCTCATCACTACAACTCCCGTACGGGCTCGGGAGAGACGAAGGTTGAAAGTCATGCGTCCTCCGATACACAACCCAACCAAGCCGCACTGCTTCTTAACACAGCGAGCATCCAACCCGGAAGCCAGCCGCACCAATGTGTCGGCGTTATTTGCCCGAGGTAGTTATCCAGCTGACTCCTCCGTCGCGACGTTACCTGAACGCCCATCTGCGGTCCGCTAATCGTTAGCTGTCTTATCGGCTGCTATCTGAATAGACCTATCGGACAATGTTTTTTCTTCTTTTTTCTTGGGCCTCTATAACTATATAAAAAATGTTTTTTGCGAATTGGATTGATCCCCTCTACCACACGGAAACCCACTAATCCTACCGACGGAAACGCACAAGGTGGCTAAAAACAGACCTCTATCCTATGCTAGCTTGCTGCCGATGGCCAGGCTAGCTGTCTGAATCGTCGTGACCCCAACCAACCTCACTACTCACTGGACCCTTTTGATCACTCGACTAAGCATACCTCTCCTTAATGTCAATATGCCTTGTCCATTGCTGTTCTTGTTAGTGTTTATTGGTTTATTTCACTGTAGAGCCTCTAGTCCTGCTCACTATACGTTATCCAACCTATTAGTTCCACCACCCACACATGCGATGACATCTCCTGGTTTCAATGATGTTTCTAGAGACAATCTCTCTCTCATCATCACTCAATACCTAGGTTTACCTCCACTGTATTCACATCCTACCATACCTTTGTCTGTACATTATACCTTGAAGCTATATTATCGCCCCAAGAAACCTCCTTTTACTCTCTGTTCCAGACGTTCTAGATGACCAATTCTCATTGCTTTTATCTGTACCCTTATCCTCCTACTCCTCTTTTGCTCTGATGCTGTAGATATGAATCCAGGCCCTGCAGTGCCTAGCTCCACTCCTATTCCCCAGGCGCTCTTTTTTGATGACTTCTGTAACCGAAATAGCCTTGGTTTCATGCATGTTAACATTAGAAGCCTCCTCCCTAAGTTTGTTTTATTCACTGCTTTAGCACACTCTGCCAACACGGATGTTCTAGCTGTGTCTGAATCCTGGCTTAGGAAGACCACCAAAAATTCTGAAATTTTCATCCCAAATTACAAAATTTTCAGACAAGATAGAACTGCCAAAGGGGGCGGTGTTGCAATCTACTGCAAAGATAGCCTGCGGAGTTCTGTCCTACTATCCAGGTCTGTACCCAAACAATTTGAACTTAAAAATCCACCTCTAAAAACAAGTCTCTCACCGTTGCCGCCTGCTACAAACCACCCTCTGCCCCCAGCTGTGCTCTGGACACCATATGTGAACTGATTGCCCCCCATCTATCTTCAGAGCTCGTACTGCTAGGCGACCTAAACTGGGACATGCTTAACACCCCAGCCATCCTACAATCTAAGCTTGATGCCCTCAATCTCACACAAATGATCAATGAACCTACCAGGTACCTCCCCAAAGCCGTAAACACGGGCACCCTCATAGATATCATCCTAACTAAATACACCTCTGCTGTCTTCAACCAAGATCTCAGCGATCACTGCCTCATTGCCTGCATCCATAATGGGTCAGCGGTGAAACGACCTCCACTCTTCACTGTCAAACGCTCCCTGAAACACTTCAGCGAGCTTGGCCTTTCTAATCGACCTGGCCGGGGTATCCTGGAAGGATATTGATCTCATCCCGTCAGTAGAGGATGCCTGGTTATTTTTTTAAATGCCTAACCATCTTAAATAAGCATGCCCCATTCAAGAAATTTAGAACCAGGAACAGATATAGCCCTTGGTTCTCCCCAGACCTGACTGCCCTTAACCAACACAAAAACATCCTGTGGCGTTCTGCATTAGCATCAAACAGCCCCCGTGATATGCAGCTTTTCAGGGAAGCTAGAAACCATTATACACAGGTAGTTAGAAAAGCCAAGGCTAGCTTTTTCAAGCAGGAATTTGGTTCCTGAAACACTAACTCAAAAAAAGTTCTGGGACACTGTAAAGTCCAGGGAGAATAAGAACACCTCCTCCCAGCTGCCCACTGCACTGAAGATAGGAAACACTGTCACCACTGATAAATCCACTATAATTGAGAATTTCAATAAGCATTTTTCTACGGCTGGCCATGCTTTCCACCTGGCTACCCCTACCCCTACCCCGGTCAACAGAACTGCACCCCCCACAGCAACTCGCCCAAGCCTTCCCCATTTCTCCTTCTCCCAAATCCAGTCAGCTGATGTTCTGAAAGAGCTGCAAAATCTGGACCCCTAAAAATCAGCCGGGCTAGAGAATCTGGACCCTTTCTTTCTAAAATTATCTGCCGAAATTGTTGCAACCCCTATTACTAGCCTGTTCAACCTCTCTTTCGTGTCGTCTGAGATTCCCAAAGATCGGAAAGCAGCTGCGGTCATCCCCCTCTTCAAAGGGGGGACACTCTTGACCCAAACTGCTACAGACCTATATCTATCCTACCCTGCCTTTCTAAGGTCTTCGAAAGCCAAGTCAACAAACAGATTACTGACCATTTCGAATCTCACCATACCTACTCTGCTATGCAATCTGGTTTCAGAGCTGGTCATGGGTGCACCTCAGCCACGCTCAAGGTCCTAAACGACATCTTAACCGCCATCGATAAGAAACATTACTGTGCAGCCGTATTCATTGATCTGGCCAAGGCTTTCGACTCTGTCAATCACCACATCCTCATTGGCAGACTCGACAGCCTTGGTTTCTCAAATGATTGCCTCGCCTGGTTCACCAACTACATATCTGATAGAGTTCAGTGTGTCAAATCGGAGGGTCTGCTGTCCGGACCTCTGGCAGTCTCTATGGGGGTGCCACAGGGTTAAATTCTTAGACCGACTCTCTTCTCTGTACACATCAATGATGTCGCTCTTGCTGCTGGTGAGTCTCTGATCCACCTCTATGCAGACGACACCATTCTGTGTACTTCTGGCCCTTCTTTGGACACTGTGTTGCCCTCCAGGCAAGCTTCAATGCCATACAACTCTCCTTCCGTTGCCTCCAATTGCTCTTAAATACAAGTAAAACTAAATGCATGCTCTTTAACCGATCGCTGCCTGCACCTGCCCAACATCACTACTCTGGACGGCTCTGACAATTACAAATACCTAGGTGTCTGGCTAGACTGTAAACTCTCCTTCCAGACCCACATCAAACATCTCCAATCCAAAGTTAAATCTAGAATTGGCTTCCTATTTCGCAACAAATCATCCTTCACTCATGCTGCCAAACATACCCTTGTAAAACTGACCATCCTACCAATCCTCGACTTCGGCGATGTCATTTACAAAATAGCCTCCAATACCCTAGTCAACAAATTGGATGCAGTCTATCACAGTGACATCCTTTTTGTCACCAAAGCCCCATATACTATCCACCATTGCGACCTGTATGCTCTCGTTGGCTGGCCCTCGCTTCATACTCGTCGCCAAACCCACTGGCTCCATGTCATCTACAAGACACTGCTAGGCAAAGTACCCCCTTGTCTCAGCTCGCTGGTCACCATAGCATCAACCACCTGTAGCACGCGCTCCAGCAGGTATATCTCTCCGGTCACCCCCAAAACCAATTCTTTCTTTGGTCGCCTTTCCTTCCAGTTCTCTGCTGCCAATGATTGGAATTAACTGCAAAAATCAGTGAAGCTGGAGACTCATATATCCCTCACTAGCTTTAAGCACCAGCTGTCAGAGCAGCTCACAGATCACTGCACCTGTACATAGCCCATCTGTAAATTGCCCATCCAACTAACTCATCCCCATACTGTATTTATTTATTTTGCTCCTTTGCACCCCAGTATCTCTACTTGCACATTCATATGCTGCACATCTATCACTCCAGTGTTTAATTGGTATATTGTAATTACTTCGCCACCATAGCCTATTTATTGCCTTACCTCCCTTACCTTGCCTCATTTGCACACACTGTACATAGACTTTTCCTACTGTATTATTGACTGTATGTTTGTTTATTCCATGTGTAACTCTGTGTTGTTGTATGTGTCAAACTGCTTTGCTTTATCTTGGCCAGGTTGCAGTTGTAAATGAGAACTTGTTCTCAACTAGCCTACCTGGTTAAATAAAGGTGAAATAAACAAAAGGTAACCAGATCAGGACTACAACTACGTTACGTCTTTGACACACACAGTGTTTTTACATTGGTGAGTAAAAACTCATGCTTCTACATCTGCATTGCTTGCTGTCTGGGGTTTTAGGCTGGGTTTCTAAAATAAACACTTGGTGAGACATCTGCATCTGTAAAATGGGCTTTATAAATACATTTGAAAGTATGCTTCCTACCCTTTAAAGATGTAGGACAAGGAATTATTATTGAAGGTGGAACATGGTTTGATAGTCTTGAAAGAAAAAAATATTGATTAAAAATCTGTTCATGGGTAGTTCAGAGCTACACAGGGTTGAGGTAGGACCATATTCCAACCAATGAAGGAATTTGCTGATTAATGTATGGACTCTGTATCAACATTGGGCCAACAACTATGCACAAAACACAAACCTAAGTGTGGCCACATCAGATTGAAATCCCAATGTGGGAGTAATAAGAGAGACCGGTGGACAGATTGATGAGACGAGAGCAAGTTAGAATTTTTGGAGACACTCTGGCATGACACCACAGCTCACTCTCCCTGGTGGACTTTTATCAAATCTCTTCAGGCCCCTGGGTGAAGGATTCTCATTTAGAGCTTCATCTCTGAAAGTCTAACTCTGGAAAATGTGTAAAGCAGTCTGAGGGAACATGTATTACCAACCTGTCAGACATTAGGCTGTCTGCACTCATTGGTGCATGCAGAACTCCCCCTGCATTTGTCATTGGTATTATAATCAAAGAAAGACCTAAAAGACTTCCCGGGATAAAAAATAAATAAATATAAATGCTAAATATAAGAGGGTTTATAGATAATATTGTGAAGGTTATGAGACTAGATAGTGAACACATCTGAAAATCATTGAGTTTACAATGACACAGCTCATTAGATAATATTCGTATCCATCTGGACACCAAAACAATATACAAATGAGAATCTGTTCCTTGGTCGGACAAGCAAAGTAATAAACAATACTTAATTTGCTGTGCTTAAAAATAACACTTAAGAGATGGGCTTTCGGGTGTCGATTGAAAGACAGTCATTAGACGACAATAAATAGTAGCTTCGGTTCAGGTACCAAATAGATGTGATAACTGAGCACATAAAGCACCACCAGGTCCATTGAAAACAGGCTGTCAAGGGGTGGGATGGATACCTCTTCCCTACACCAGTGCCAAGGCATCGATTGGATGATTAATCGCTGCATCCACACACCTGCATTTGCATATGCTTGCTATGCGAGGTATCCCCAAGTGAGACTGAGAAAAGAATGGACATGACAGCTGCCATCCTGAACCTGTGGACAGCCTCCTGAAATGGATGACAACAGCTGCTTACCAGGCATCTCTGACTCAGTCGGATATAACCATTCCAAGGGGAGCAGAGAAACACTTTGGATTGGCCATCACTGGGCTGCTGCCAAATTCTCTGCAAAGCTGACTTTTAAAATGGCAACAAAGAGCGGTTACCCCTTCCAACTTCAACTTCTGATGTAGAGTCCGGGCATTGTGGCTTTCTTGGCATGACATCACAGTAATACACTTCTCTTGGGTGGAAGTGAATCGAGCAAAATGCCATCTGTCCGAAGTGGGGGCTTTGTTTGATAAATCTTGGTCTTAAGAGATCTCTATTTAAAAGCAAGGGAGTGAGGGTCCATCTGCTCCCATTGGTGTTTTAATCAGATTCACTCAAATGTCAGCGGGCTAAGTGAGCTAACTGGCATCAGTAGGGCCAGCATCAAAATGTTCATGTTTGTGCACTGGTCTGTGTGACGATGATAAGGGTCTCCAAAGCCTTACAGAATTGTATATGAAATATTCTTTACACGACTGCACCGTGCAACATATTGGGAAGCACTTCACGTGAGGCACATAAAATCAACAAAGTATATATATAAAATCATCAACCAACTTCAAACACATGGCAACTGAAATAACTCCATGGTAAGCATTAGCATTTTAGTTTGTTTGAGGAGACACCTCAGTTGACAGAAGTACAAAGATTATTTCCATGACTTGTTATGACAGGATTCAATGATATCACTGGGACAAAGCCTACATGAGAGGCCATTAAATGAACAAGTTACAATCTATTGCTTTGAAAGTCAACCTCCTCCTTTCAAGACACCAAAGCTCTTTTGTAACAAATCTTTTCAAATCCCTTGCTTCTGAAGACCAGCAGAGGCTGCAGCAGTGGAGTTCATAAGAGTCGTATCCCCATGAAGATAGTTTAAGGGGCTGGAGGGGTGGGAAGAATTTCAGCAGTCTCCTGCTACTAACAAAAAAATAGCAGGGTTGTTCCATCAATTTGGTGCCTTTTGAGAAATGCAACTTCGTCAAAAAAACATTTGATTTCACCTAATTTTAACATTCTGTGTAAGAGCACATTGAAATTGATGAAAAACAAGTTCTCATCAAGAGGTTAAATACAAAAATGACTATAGTACGTGCCTATTTAGTGCCAAATAAAGTAAAAAGGTTGACGATTTCTTAAATCAGCCATAAATCCCCTGACCGGGGGATGGAAGTTTGTGTGCAACAGAGAGTGGCAATTGAATGCAAGCTTCAAATGTTTTTCTCTTGTTAAAACCATTCTAGCCTGTCTATGGGTAATAGGGTTGACATGTAATGCTCAACCCGTTCAGTTTCCCACCTCAAAACACCAGAAAATTGACAAGAATAGTGGTAGGCCTGATCACCAAAAACAATGAGACAGCCTATAGGGAGGAGGTCAGAGACCTGACCGTGTGGTGCAAGGACAACAACCTCTCCCTCAACATGATCAATACAAAAGGAGATGATTGTGGAGTACAGGAAAAGGAGGACCGAGCACACCCCCATTCTCATCGATGGGGCTGTAGTGGAACAGGTTAGTGGAACAGGTTAGTGGAACAACCTATTCCCCTTAGGAGACTGAAAAGATTTGGCATGGGTCCTCAGATCCTCAAAAGGTTCTACAGCTGCACCATCGAGAGCAACCTGACGGGTTGCATCACTGCCTGGTATGGCAACTGCTCAGCCTCCGACCGCAAGTCACTAAAGAGGGTAGTGCGTACGGCCTAGTATATCACCAGGTCCAAGCTTCCGTCCATCCAGGACCTATATACTAGGCGGTGTCAGAGGAAGGCCCTAAAAATGGTCGAACACTCCAGCCACCCTTGTTATAGACTGTTCTCTCTGCTACCACGCGTCAAGCAGTATCGGAGCACCAAGTCTACGTCCAAGAGGCTTCTAAAACAGCTTCTACCCCCAAGCCATAAGACTCCTGAACACCTAATCAAATGGCTACCCGGACTATTGGCACTGCCCCCCCCCCACCCTCTTCTACGCTGCTGCTACTCTCTGTTATTATCTATGCATAGTCACGCTAACTCTACCGACATGTACATAATTACCTCGACACCGATGCCCCCACACATTGACTCTACCGGTACCACCTATATATAGCCTCGCTACTGTAATTTACTACTGCTCTTTAATTATTTATTATTATTATCTCTTACTTTTTTTGGGATTTTCTTAAAACTGCATTGTTGGTTAAGGGCTTGTAAGTAAGCATTTAACTGTTGTATTCAGCATTTCACTGTGAGGTCTACACCTGTTGTATTCAGCATTTCACTGTGAGGTCTACACCCGTTGTATTCAGCATTTCACTGTGAGGTCTACACCTGTTGTATTCAGCATTTCACTGTGAGGTCTACACCTGTTGTATGCGGCAAGTGACAAATTCAATTTGATTTGAAAAATAGTAGAACAAGCTCATCTGCTTTTATACTATGATGTTCAATGTTTCTTTTGAAAACATTTTTAAAGGAATAGTTTCATCATATTAAAACGAAAGTTCAGTTCACATTACATGGTTGACCATAAAATGGTGGGACAGATATAAATAATAATCCTCAGAAATAATTAGGGCTTTACAATAGTGAAAACTTGGGAGACATTTTGGGGTAAAAACCTTCCTAGAAGTCAGAGGGTGCTGAAGTCTTTATTCATGCAAAAAAAAAATGCATTTATTTAATTCTCCATGTGGACTAAATTAAAGGGAACTTAATTTAATATAACAGGCTTTGAAAATTCAATATTGGTTAAATATCAAAATGCTTAAGTTGAAATTGTGTATGGAGATTTCTATCAAAATGTTTAATATATATGAGCAGTAAGTCACAAACAAAAGATGTGTTTTGAAAATACAGAATGATCATTTTTTCCAGATTAACACTGCACATTTGCAAACAACTCCCTTTCCTCCTCACCTTTCCTAGACCCTATCCTTTCCTCCTTCCCTAGCTCATTTACATTTAAGTCATTTAGCAGATGATCTTATCCAGAGCGACTTACAGTGCATACATTTTCATACTGGTCCCTGTGGGAATCAAAACCCACAACCCTGGCGTTGCAAGCGCCACTCTCTACCAACTGAGCCAGATGGGAGATCCCTTTCCTCCTTTCCTAGCTCCCTTTCCTTCTTACCATTCATAACTCACAGGAAAGAGAACAAGGAAAGGAAGCTTGGAAAGCAGTAAAGGGATCTAAGAAAGGGACAGTAAAGGAAGCTTGGGAAAGAAAAGGAATAAGGAAAGGAAAGGGCGCTAGGAAAGGATAAGAAGACAGATCTAGGAAACCTAAAGAGGTGAAGAAAGGAAGGAACAGATCAAGGAAATTAAGATAGGAAAGGAGGAAAAGAAAGGGAGATGGAAAGGATAGGAGGAAAGGGAAATACAGTGGGGCAAAAAAGTATTTTGGCAGCCACCAATTGTGCAAGTTCTCCCACTTAAAAAGATGAGAGAGGCCTGTAATTTTCATCATAGGTACACTTCAACTATGACAGACAAAATGAGAAGAAAAAAAATCCAGAAAATCACACTGTAGGATTTTTTATGAATTTATTTGCAAATTATGGTGGAAAATAAGTATTTGGACACCTACAAACAAACAAGATTTCTGGCTCTCACAGACCTGTAACTTCTTCTTTAAGAGGCTCCTCTGTCCTCCACTCGTTACCTGTATTAATGGCACCTGTTTGAACTTGTTATCAGTATAAAAGACACCTGTCCACAACCTCAAACAGTCACACTCCAAACTCCACTATGGCCAAGACCAAAGAGCTGTCAAAGGACACCAGAAACAAAATTGTAGACCTGCACCAGGCTGGGAAGACTGAATCTGCAATAGGTAAGCAGCTTGGTTTGAAGAAATCAACTGTGGGAGCAATTATTAGGAAATGGAAGACATACAAGACCACTGATAATCTCCCTCGATCTGGAGCTCCACGCAAGATCTCACCCCGTGGGGTCAAAATGATCACAAGAACGGTGAGCAAAAATCCCAGAACCACACGGGGGGACAAAGTGAATGACCTGCAGAGAGCTGGGACCAAAGTAACAAAGCCTACCATCAGTAACACACTACGCCGCCAGGGACTCAAATCCTGCAGTTCCAGACGTGTCCCCCTGCTTCATCCAGTACATGTCCAGGCCCGTCTGAAGTTTGCTAGAGAGCATTTGGATGATCCAGAAGAAGATTGGGAGAATGTCGTATGGTCAGATGAAACCAAAATAGAAATTTTTGGTAAAAACTCAACAGGTGGTGTTTGGAGGACAAAAAATGCTGAGTTGCATCCAAAGAACACCATACCTACTGTGAAGCATGGGGGTGGAAACATCATGCTTTGGGGCTGTTTTTCTGCAAAGGGACCAGGACAACTGATCCGTGTAAAGGAAAGAATGAATGGGGCCATGTATCGTGAGATTTTGAGTGAAAACCTCCTTCCATCATCAAGGGCATTGAAGATGAAATGTGGCTGTGTCTTTCAGCATGACAATGATCCCAAACACACCGCTCGGGCAACGAAGGAGTGGCTTCGTAAGAAGCATTTCAAGGTCCTGGAGTGGCCTAGTCAGTCTCCAGATCTCAACCCCATAGAAAATCTTGAAAGTCTGTGTTGCCCAGCAACAGCCCCAAAACATCACTGCTCTAGAGGAGATCTGCATGGAGGAATGGGACAAAATACCAGCAACAGTGTGTGAAAACATGTGAAGACTTACAGAAAACGTTTGACCTCTGTCATTGCCAACAAAGGGTATATAACAAAGTACTGAGATAAACTTTTGTTATTGACCAAATACTCATTTTCCACCATAATTTGCAAATAAATTCATAAAAAATCCTACAATGTGATTTTCTGGATTTTTTCTCTCTCATTTTGTCTGTCATAGTTGAAGTGTACCTATGATTTTTATTTTTATTTCACCTTTATTTAACCAGGTAGGCTAGTTGAGAACAAGTTCTCATTTGCAACTGCGACCTGGCCAAGATAAAGCATAGCAGTGTGAACAGACAACACAGAGTTACACATGGAGTAAACAATTAACAAGTCAATAACACAGTAGAAAAAAAGGGGAGTCTATATACATTGTGTGCAAAAGGCATGAGGAGGTAGGCGAACAATTACAATTTTGCAGATTAACACTGGAGTGATAAATGATCAGATGGTCATGTACAGGTAGAGATATTGGTGTGCAAAAGAGCAGAAAAGTAAATAAATAAAAACAGTATGGAGAATGAGGTAGGTAAAAATGGGTGGGCTATTTACCGATAGACTATGTACAGCTGCATCGATCGGTTAGCTGCTCAGATAGCAGATGTTTGAAGTTGGTGAGGGAGATAAAAGTCTCCAACTTCAGCGATTTTTGCAATTCGTTCCAGTCACAGGCAGCAGAGAACTGGAACGAAAGGCGGCCAAATGAGGTGTTGGCTTTAGGGATGATCAGTGAGATGCACCTGCTGGAGCGCGTGCTACGCATGGGTGTTGCCATCGTGACCAGTGAACTGAGATAAGGCGGAGCTTTTACCTAGCATGGACTTGTAGATGACCTGGAGCCAGTGGGTCTGGCGACGAATATGTAGCGAGGGCCAGCCGACTAGAGCATACAAGTCGCAGTGGTGGGTGGTATAAGGTGCTTTAGTGACAAAACGGATGGCACTGTGATAAACTGCATCCAGTTTGCTGAGTAGAGTGTTGGAAGCAATTTTGTAGATGACATCGCCGAAGTCGAGGATCGGTAGGATAGTCAGTTTTACTAGGGTAAGTTTGGCGGCGTGAGTGAAGGAGGCTTTGTTGCGGAATAGAAAGCCGACTCTTGATTTGATTTTCGATTGGAGATGTTTGATATGAGTCTGGAAGGAGAGTTTACAGTCTAGCCAGACACCTAGGTACTTATAGATGTCCACATTATTCAGGGTGGTGATGCTGGTCGGGTGCAGGCAGCGAACGGTTGAAAAGCATGCATTTGGTTTTACTAGCGTTTAAGAGCAGTTGGAGGCCACGCAAGGAGTGCTGTATGGCATTGAATCTCGTTTGGAGGTTAGATAGCACAGTGTCCAAGGACGGGCCGGAAGTATATAGAATGGTGTCGTCTGCGTAGAGGTGGATCAGGGAATCGCCCGCAGCAAGAGCAACATCATTGATATACACAGAGAAAAGAGTCGGCCCGAGGATTGAACCCTGTGGCATCCCCATAGAGACTGCCAGAGGACCGGACAGCATGCCCTCCGATTTGACACACTGAACTTTGTCTGCAAAGTAATTGGTGAACCAGGCAAGGCAGTCATCCGAAAAACCGAGGCTACTGAGTCTGCCGATAAGAATATGGTGATTGACAGTCGAAAGCCTTGGCAAGGTCGATGAAGACGGCTGCACAGTACTGTCTTTTATCGATGGCGGTTATGGTATCGTTTAGTACCTTGAGTGTGGCTGAGGTGCACCCATGACCGGCTCGGAAACCAGATTGCACAGCGGAGAAGGTACGGTGGGATTCGAGATGGTCAGTGACCTGTTTGTTGACTTGGCTTTCGAAGACCTTAGATAGGCAGGGCAGGATGGATATAGGTCTGTAACAGTTTGGGTCCAGGGTGTCTCCCCCTTTGAAGAGGGGGATGACTGCGGCAGCGTTCCAATCCTTGGGGATCTCAGACGATATGAAAGAGAGGTTGAACAGGCTGGTAATAGGGGTTGCGACAATGGCGGCGGATAGTTTCAGAAATAGAGGGTCCAGATTGTCAAGCCCAGCTGATTTGTACAGGTCCAGGTTTTGCAGCTCTTTCAGAACATCTGCTATCTGGATTTGGGTAAAGGAGAACCTGGAGAGGCTTGGGCAGCTGTTGAGAAATGCTTGTTGAAGTTTTCGATAATCATGGATTTATCGGTGGTGACTGTGTTACCTAGCCTCAGTGCAGTGGGCAGCTGGGAGGAGGTGCTCTTGTTCTCCATGGACTTCACAGTGTCCCAGAACTTTTTGGAGTTGGAGCTACAGGATGCAAACTTCTGCCTGAAGAAGCTGGCCTTAGCTTTCCTGACTGACTGCGTGTATTGGTTCCTGACTTCCCTGAACAGTTGCATGAACAGTTGGGACTATTCGATGACATTGCAGTCCGCCACAGGATATTTTTGTGCTGGTCGAGGGCAGTCAGGTCTGGAGTGAACCAAGGGCTATATCTGTTCTTAGTTCTGCATTTTTTGAACGGAGCATGCTTATCTAAAATGGTGAGGAAGTTACTTTTAAAGAATGCCCAGGCATCCTCAACTGACGGGATGAGGTCAATGTCCTTCCAGGATACCCGGGCCAGGTCGATTAGAAAGGCCTGCTCACAGAAGTGTTTTAGGCAGCGTTTGACAGTGATGAGGGGTGGTTGTTTGACTGCGGCTCCGTAGCGGATACAGGCAATGAGGCAGTGATCGCTGAGATCCTGGTTGAAGACAGCGGAGGTGTATTTGGAGGGCCAGTTGGTCAGGATGACGTCTATGAGGGTGCCCTTGTTTACAGATTTAGGGTTGTACCTGGTGGGTTCCTTGATGATTTGTGTGAGATTGAGGGCATCTAGCTTAGACTGTAGGACTGCCGGGGTGTTAAGCATATCCCAGTTTAGGTCACCTAACAGAACAAACTCTGAAGCTAGATGGGGGGCGATCAATTCACAAATGGTGTCCAGGGTACAGCTGGGAGCTGAGGGGGGTCGGTAGCAGGCGGCAACAGTGAGAGACTTATTTCTGGAGAGAGTAATTTTCAAAATTAGTAGTTCGAACTGTTTGGGTATGGACCTGGAAAGTATGACATTACTTTGCAGGCTATCTCTGCAGTAAACTGCAACTCCTCCCCCTTTGGCAGTTCTATCTTGACGGAAAATGTTATAGTTGGGTATGGAAATCTCAGAATTTTTGGTGGCCTTCCTGAGCCAGGATTCAGACACGGCAAGGACATCAGGGTTAGCAGAGTGTGCTAAAGCAGTGAGTAAAACAAACTTAGGGAGGAGGCTTCTGATGTTGACATGCATGAAACCAAGGCTTTTTCGATCACAGAAGTCAACAAATGAGGGTGCCTGGGGACATGCAGGGCCTGGGTTTACCTCCACATCACCCGCGGAACAGAGGAGGAGTAGAATGAGGGTGCGGCTAAAGGCTATCAAAACTGGTCGCCTAGAGCGTTGGGGACAGAGAATAAAAGGAGCAGATTTCTGGGCATGGTAGAATATATTCAGGGCATAATGCGCAGACAGGGGTATGGTGGGGTGCGGGTACAGCGGAGGTAAGCCCAGGCACTGGGTGATGATGAGAGAGATTGTATCACTGGACATGCTGGTTGTAATGGGTGAGGTCACCGCATGTGTGGGAGGTGGGACAAAGGAGGTATCACGGGTATGAAGAGTGGAACTAGGGGCTCCATTGTAAACTAAAACAATTATAACTAACCTGAACAACAGTATACAAGGCATATTGACATTTGAGAGAGACATACAGCGAGGCATACAGTAATCACAGGTGTTGAATTGGGAGAGCTAGCTAAAACAGTAGCTAAAACAAGGTGAGACAACAACAGCTAATCAGCTAGCACAACAACAGCAGGTAAAATGGCGTTGACTAGGCAGGGAGGGTCGGATTAACTACACACAGAGCCTGAGTGCGGCTGGGGCCGACAGATAAAACATAAACAAGCAGAATGGAGTACCGTGATTAATGGACAGTCCAGCATGCATCAGCTATGTAGCCAAGTGATCAGTGTCCAGGGGGCAGCGGTGGATGGGGCAGGGAAGCTGCTATTACCACTAGCAGTGGCTAACAATGACTAAATAGCTTGTAGCTAGTTAGCTTCTGGAGGTTCTTGAGTGTGTTCTAAAAATTAAAAATAATAGCGATTCCGTATCATATTGGGTGAGGCAGGTTACCGGAAGGTATAAACAAATTAAAAATTGAAAATAGATTGAAAGTAAATATGGGTCCAGTGAGTGTTTGGGACGCGGCGATTCAGACGGTTAGCAGGCCTGTGCTAACAAGCTAACAGTTAGTAGACTGGGGCTAAACAAGGTAGCAGTTAGCGGACCGGGGCTAAACAAGGTAGCAGTTAGCGGACCGGGGCTAAACAAGCTAGCAGTTAGCAGGCCGAATTTGCAAGCAAGGAGATAGCAAGGGCTAGAAAGTTAGCCTTTGGGGGGGCGTCGCGATGGGGTGAGTCTGTTTATGCCTCTTCATGCGGTGACATCGATAGACCGGTCGTGGGTCCGGATATTGTAGCCCAGGAGTATGCTTCGGTGGTAGCACAGGAGCTCTGGCTGGGCTAGCTTCAAGCTAAGTGGGTGGAAACGCTAGCCAGGAGTAATCATCCGGCGTTGCGGTTAGCTAGTTGTGAAGATCCAGCTGAAAATGTTCCGTTTGCGGTGGGAATCCGGTGGGAATCCAGGGATAAAAAAAAAAAATAGGTCCGTTATGCTCTGGATAGAGTCACGTTGTTCGAACTGGCGAGAGCTTTCCGAGCTAAAGGTTAGCTGATGACCGGTTAGCTGAAGACCGCTAGCAATGGTTTGCTGACTGATAGCTGGTAGTTAGCTGGCTAGCTTCAGTTGAGGGGATACGGATCCGAAGTAAATATAAATACTTCAGAAAAAATAGCAACATTGGGTGAGGCGGGTTGCAGGAGAGTATTTAGAAGTTGAGGTTTAGCAAAATGTTTTAAAAGATATGCGTACGCTAGGAAAGAAAAATATGTTGGAAGAAAGAAAAAAAAAAAGATTTATACAAGGGACACGACACGACAAGTGTCCGTATTTTATATCCACAAACTGCTAAAACGCCATCTTGGATCAATGAAAATGCAGGTCACAAATGTAATCCGTAGTGTCACAAATGGTGTCACACTCACAAAAACATATGTGACCACTTGTGCTTGCAAAGCAACAAATCTGTTTGTGAAATGTTCTATATTAATCTGAAAAAACCTGCCTTGCATTCATTTGCTAATCATTTGGTTTTGTTAACAATGACTGATTTGTTTTTGGATCATGACATGCAGTGCGTTTGAAAAGTATACAAACCCTTTGACTTTTTCCAGATGTTGTTATGCTACAGCCTTATTCTAAAATTGCTTAAAATTAAAAACAGGTTTTAAGAATTTTTTGCTCCTTTATAAATCCCCCTGAAATATCAGATTTACTGAAGTATTCAGACCCTTATCGCTATACTTTTGTTGAACCACTTTTGGCAGCATCAAGTTTTCTTGCGTATGATGTTACAAGCTTGCCACACATATATTTGGGGAGTTTCTCCCATTATTCTCTGCAGATCCTCTCAAGGTCTGTCAGGGTGGATGGGGAGCAATGCTGCACAGCTATTTTCATCTCTCCAGAGATGGTCGATCAGGTTCAAGTCCAGGCTCTGGTTGGGCCAGTAAAGGACATTCAGAGACTTGTCCCGAAGCCACTCCTGTGTTGTCTTGGCTATGTGCTTAGGGTTGTTGTCCTGTTGGAACGTGAACCTTCACTCCAGTCTGGAGCAGGTTTACATCAAGGATCTCTCGTACTTTGCTCCGTTCATCTTTCCCTTCATCCTGACTAGTCTCCCAGTCCCTGAGCTGGTGCCAGGTTTCCTCCAGACATGAAGCTCGGCATTCAGGCCAAAGCGTTCAATCTTGAGTTTCATCAGACCAGAGAATCTTGTTTCTCATGGTCTGAGAGTCCTTAATGTGCCTTTTGGCAAACTCCAAGTGGGCTGTCATGTACCTTTTACTGAGCAGTGGCTTCCGTCTGGCCACTCTACCATAAAGGCCTGATAGGTGGAATGCTGCAGATATGTTTTTTCCTTCTGGAAGGTTCTTCCATCTCCACAGAGGAACTCTAGAGCTCTGTCAGAGTGACAATCGGGTTCTTGGTCACCTCCCTGACCAACGCAAATATCCCCTGATTGCTCAGTTTGGCCAGGCGGCCAGCTCTAAGAAGAGTCTTGGTGGTTCCAAACTTCTTCCATTTAAGAATGAAGGCCACTGTGTTCTTGGGGACCTTCAATACTGCAGAGATTTTTCTGTCAATCTCATGGCTTGGTTTTTGCTTTGACATGCACTGTCAACTGTGGGACCTTATATAGACAGGTGTGTGCCTTTCCAAATCATGTCTATCAATTGAATTTACCACAGTTGGACTACAATCAGGTTGTAGAAACATCTCAAGGATGATCAATGGAAACAGGATGCACTCAATTTCGAGTCTCATAGCAAAGGGTCTGAATACTTATGTAAATAAGGTATTTCTGTTTTTTATTTTTAAACCTGTTTTCATTTTGTCATTATATGGTATTGTGTGTAGATTGACGAGGAAAAAAAATATTTAATCAATTGTCGGATAAGGCTTTAATAACTTCTTATTTACATTGTCGGCATAACACTAACCCGGACGACGCTGGGAAAATTGTGCGACGCCCTATAACTCTTGCCAAACATAATTTTTTCCCTTCTAAACATTAACTAGCATTTATGAGGGCAGCAAACGCGTTCCCCACACTATAGGAACGTATTTCATCCAACATTATAATGAAAAGGTGCCCCTCTATAATAAAAACACACTATTTTTGGAGACTTGTGGGAGGAGTGCTGATGATGTCGCCCACTGTATGTGCTTTCAGTAGCCTGATTGCGTCCAGCCTGAGGAGAAATCTGCACACAACACATCACTGGCCACCTCCTGAAGTGGTCAGACAGATATGAACACAATCAGACCACAAAGCAACAATTGTGCGTCGAGTCTCGTCTTTTCAATGCGAGTTTCGTATTCTGATAGCAGAAGTCACATGTAAGTGTCAAGTGTAGACACGACTAGAGACAGTAGGGTTTGAGTGAGGACTCATCAGGACTTTTACCAACATAGAGCCTATAAATTACAGACGCATTACATCTGGACAGACGCATTTAACATAACAGGTATCTTTGAATCTGTCAGACTGCGGGATGCGACAACTAACAATTAACTTTGTTTCGGTGCGCAGATTTCTTGTCACTGATCATTTGAACAAAACACAACTTTGCAGGTGTTGGCATCTTTCGAATTTCGGAAGGGAACATTTGGCCCATAGACTTGCCCGTAACTTGCAAAAAGAGGACAGGTAGAACTACCTCCTTCTTCCTCTCCTCGTTTTAGGATCTTTACTAACATGTCTCTCCCTAGAACTTAAACATCTGAAGCAATTACACAATATTTTACCTTTGTGCTTCTGGAATTAATGGGAACCAGAGAAAAAAATGATCTTTACTTTCAGTTTTTCATCACCTCATATGGGTAAATAAATCCGCCAAGTCCCTCATTTACTTTCAGTTAACAGTGAGATTAATTATTATTTGGACACAGGCAAACAAGCTGCAGATCTGAATGCAGCAGAGCTTCTCTGTGTCTGGTTGGGCCTCAGTGACAGACTGGATGGCACAGGTAGCTGATACCAAACACAATTCATTCTGCATCAATCCTCTGGATTCAACATATTCCTGTGAGAAAACAGGAGCCCAGTCATTTGTCAGAGTCAAATCTTCCATAAAAATGTGTATAATATCCTTAAGTTATCCAACTACTGAGCATTTTTCATAAATAATCAATAATAGCACCCTTAGAAATAAGATGGTGTATCTTATATGTTTTTTAAATCCTGCCCAGAGAACATCTAAATGAAATATGTAAGAACTGAAAAAAACTAAGGGACCACACAACTACACAAAATTTAAAATTACATTTTTTTTTAACTCCCTCAATGGCATGGTAGAAGGTACTAATTGATGTTAACATTCTATATCTGACCCAAGATATTCCCAATTCCCTCCAAATCCTTAAACCTATAGAACAATAACGCAGCCAACATTTTGATCTGCTTTAGCCTGGATAAGTCTGGCCTCCTGCCTTATTGAGGCCAGCATTGTTGCGCTCGCAGGCTTCAGGAACAGTGTTAGGGATGATAAATTAGAGGACGGTAGAGAGTTGAAGGCCCTTTGCCCAGTGGAGACAGCCTGTAATACTCAAATTGTCTCTGTGTGCGAGTGGGAGGACGGCAGCGGGAGAAGTGTTCGGCATGGCGGAGCATGGGTCAATACACACAGCCCCCATTTATACCAGGAAGAACCGGCCTGGTTTAACGTGCAGCTGGTAAAACACGAGATCAGACTTGGAATGGAGAAGAAAGCTACTTTAAAAAAATGCCCGATTTAAAGAAAGATGGGAAATGTGGCTTCTGAACCCAATGAAAGGGAGGATAACTGGAAAATGTCAATAAATGTCTGATTTAACCAATAGGACGTTTTCATGTGGGGGAGACTCATCATGCCGCATTCAGATGTTGCATTTTCCTCCTGTCCACTTATCTGGTGGATTTGTCTCCCGCGTCTCTGGCAAGGCCAAATAGGAGGGCTAAAAAGAGCAAAAGACGTGAGGTAGGCTATACACCAGAGTAACAGGAGGCAACAGAAGAATTGAGCTACCGGAAGCAGGATTAGAGAAATGCCGCCCTAACACCCCCAGAGTATCCATCGCCGTAAACCAACATTAATGCAATGGCATCGGGTGTGTTGATTGACACAGAGGGAGAGAAAGCGAGAAGGAGAGAAATGAAGAGAGCTTGGTAATCCTGCTGAGGATGAACACAGTTTTAATTTCACATTACGCAAGACGAATCCAGCAGGCGAGCAGACTGACGGGCTGAGAAGAGGGGGATTTAATATTACACTGAGAGGAAGAGGGGCACTCTTCTCTGCTGAAGACACCCTGGATGCTTTGTGACAGGGGTTTTACATAAGACAAGGCACTTCTCTCTCATCCTCCCTTGTAGGTGGCATAAGTGGAGCTGTGACTCAGCTGGAGATACTCTCTAAAGCTTTTGGCATTTGTCTGCAGAAAAACATGTCCCCTTTTGTGAAGATATAACAATTCACATAACTCACTAGAGGGGCTGACATTGAAGACAATGTAAAGTACTGTACCATTGTGCTGAACCCATTCTCTCAATGTATTCTGTTCCAATCTGAAAGCTAAGTGCTACATCGGCGACAGGGGACTCAGCATTCCATGTCTGACATACAGTAGGGTGAAGAGGAGAGAATGTTCTTCTGCCTTTGTTACAAAGATGAGAGGGAAGAGTGGGCTCCTCACCTTTAAAGACTGCCTCCCCTGTTGGAGCTAGACTGGAGTTCACCTGACAGAAGTATAACTAAACAGCCAAGTTTGAATGTAGCGTGAGTGAAGAGGAGCTAGTGCCTGGAATCAAAACCATTCACGTTGTGATGGATATGCTTTTCAGGGTGGGAGGGAAGAAATGGTGCTGTAAAATGGAGGAGGGGAGACTTACCTCAGTGTGCTGCTTGCTGGCTTCTCTTCTGGCAGCCTTCTCCTTCAGTCTCTTCTCCTGTGAGAAAGGAGAGAATGAGTTAAGAGCAATGTCAGTCTAACCAGACTTTGGTATCGTATAGAGCAGTTTAATCCATGCCTTTCAGGGCAAGTTGTTTTTTTGGTGAAATGGATGTAATTCATTTGATTGTCAGAGATTCCACGAAAGGATATGCTTTAACTTTTTTGTTCTATGTAGCTTTTAATTTTATGATGAGTTACATTCTCTGGGAAATTGGCCATGGGTCATAGGAGAGAGGGAGCGAGAGGATGGAAAGAGAGCAGAGTGACAGAGGAATGGTTAGACAGGTCGCAATCAGAGTATCGAGAGGTAGCCACGTCCTTCAGGTGGGAAACCAAACAATAAATAAACTGACATGCAAAACACAGTTCAAAATAAAGCAAACCTCTGCCATCATTAGGCCAAACCTGCACTTTCAGGGAGAACAACTGATCACAGTAAACAACTTGACACTGGAGTGAAACCCCCCGCTGGAGGGGGAAATAAGGATAGTGTGTGAAAACAGAAGCCTAATTAGATGCGAGGGGAGACTGCTTTAGGAAATTCAGAAGCTGATTCATGTGTTTTTCATTTCTGCTCCAAATATCACCCTGTGAATACCGCAGTTTGCATTATGTGTGTATGGTGGAATGGGGGGGAGACAGCCGATGTACTCCAGCCATCCCATCCCTCTTCATTTTGTCCCTGATATAGGGCCCTATAAAATATGTTTTCATCTTATTCCGCTTAGGTTTTCCCCTAAATTCTGTTTTCTTTTTTCCCAGACTTCTGAAATGTCAATTTTTTCAGGTTTTACTCTTTTTTTTTTTTATAACAAAACTAAATTATGTTCAATGCTTAAACTACATCAGGAGACCATTTTAGGTCTGAAAAAAAAGAAAATATTGATTATGGTGTGTAGCTAAGTACACACCTAGCAGGAGGCTGTTATTTAGCTGTGCTTCTGTAGAGCACGTGATGGTAGATTTTTCTAAACAAATATCCTCGATTGACGCAAATAATCATATCATTCTGCAAGGTAAGCATAGGTTACTTTGTAATTAACTAATTTAGTTTTTTTGGGGAAATCCTTCCATCAACCAGAAGACTGTTTTCATTAGAATCTTCATTAACGGCTACAAAAAGTGGAAGACACGCGCACTGCACACACACGCAGAAGCCTCGTGTGCCATTGCCTCTTCAGAAAGTTGCAGGAAATACAAGTCACTGATGCATTTTGTTAATGTCTTTTGATGAAAATGTATTAATTTGCCCAAGTTTAATACATTTAGTTGATTCCTAAAATGTTTTAATATTGCTGAATTCTGTTATGCCGTCTGCGTTCTCTGCACACGCAGATTTTATATAGGCCCCTACAATATGGGAGGGCTAGCTCCTGGCTCTCATTGGTTTTCAGGCCCATTAGATATGAGCGGTGGGGGAAAGGTGTCTTGGGGGTGTCTAAATAAGTTTACAGAGCTAGCGAGGAGCACTAGGCCATGACTAGGGTTGCAAAGGGTCGGAAACTTTCCGGTAAATTTTCCATGGGAAGTTAAGCCCGGGAATATGGGGAATTTTGCTTAAATTCATCAAAAAAGAGAGCTTATAACAGTGAACTTTTTTTGGTGGGATACACATAAGGCAATTCTAAGTCTTGTGGCATATTTTGGTTAAACTATCCCCAATTCAATGGAATTACAACCCTCTGCATGTACAGTGCATTCTTCCATTACATGTACAGCTGATTCTCAAGACCTGGCACACTAATGAGATGCTATTGAGCCCACACTACCACACTGTCTGAGCCAAGGGCTACATGCTTTCTGGGAAGTTTTGATTACAATACTGGGTGACATAGAATATTTTTTGTTAACTAGTAAATAATAGCCTACAGCAAAGTGTGTTCTAAATCATTTCTAACTTGTTAACATTTTCTGCTAGTTAGTTTTTGCTACCTTGTGGGTTTTAGCTTGCTTGAGCCTGCCATCTGAGGAGTGCACCTGTTTCCATAAATGTTTCATTTTAAAACATTTATCTTACAAAGGAGTTGTTTAATCTAACTGCTTAACTATTTATCTGTACATCGATTTTTTTTAATTTTTACAATTTATTTTCTAATCTTTATAGGAAAATGCCAAGGGCACCATCTGATGCGTGGAGACATTTCACTGCAGCTAATGTAGAAGGAAAATCTGTGTACAATTGCAAATACTGTGCCAAATCATATGTGAAGAATGCAACAACCCTGAAATTTCCATCCCTAACTACAACATTTTCCGATAAGATAGAATTGCCAAAGGGGGCGGTGTTGCATTCTACAGCAGGGATAGCCTACAGAGTTCTGTCTTACTACCCAGGTCTGTACCCAAACAATTCGAGCATCTACTTTTAAAAATCCACCTTTCCAGAAACAAGTCTCTCACCGTTGACGCTTGCTATAGACCACCCTCTGCCCCCAGCTGTGCTCTGGACACCATATGTGAATTGAATGCCCCCCCATCTATACTCTGAGCTCGTGCTGCGAGGTGACCTAAACTGGGACATGCTTAACACTCCATCCATCCTACAATCTAAGCTTGATGCTCTCAATCTCACACAAATGATCAATGAACCCACCAGGTACAACCCCAAATCCTTAGACATCGGCACCCTCATAGATATCATTCTAACCAACTTGCCCTCCAAATACACCTCTGCTGTTTTCAACCAAGATCTCAGGAATCACTGCCTCATTGCTTGCATCCGTAATGGGTCTGTGGTCAAACGTCCACCCCTCATCACTGTCAAACGCTCCCTAAAGTGAGCAGGCCTTTCTAATCGACCTGGTCCGGGTACACTGGAAGGATATTGACCTCATCCCGTCAGTAGAAGATGCCTGGTTATTCTTTAAAAATGCCTTCTCCACCATCTTAAATAAGCATGCTCCATTCAAAAAAATGTAGAACCAGATACAGATATAGCCCTTGGTTCTCTCCAGACCTGACTGCCCTTGACCAGCATAAAAACATCCTGTGGCGTTCTGCATTAGCATCGAATAGCCCCCGTGATATGCAACTTTTCAGGGAAGTTAGGCACCAATATACACAGGCAGTTAGGAAAGCTAAGGCTAGCTTTTTCAAACAGAAATTTGCATACTGTAGAACAAACTCAAAAACGTTCTGGGACACTGTAAAGTCCATGGAGAATAAGAGCACCTCCTCCCAGCTGCCCACTGCACTGAGGCTAGGAAACATTGTCACCACCGATAAATCCACTATAACTGAGAATTTCAATAAGCATTTTTCTACAGCCGGCCATGCTGTACACCTGGCTATCCCAACGGCAATCAACAGCCCTGCACCCCCCCTCAGCAACTCGCCCAAGCCTCCCCATTTCTCCATCACCCAAATCCAGAAAGCTGATGTTCTGAAAGAGCTCCAAAATCTGGTCCCCTACAAAGCAGCTGGGCTAGACAATCTGGACCCTCTCTTTATAAAATGATCTGCTGAAATTGTGGCAACCCCTATTACTAGCCTGTTCAACTTCTCTTTCGTATCATCTGAGATTCCCAAAGATTGGTAAGCTGCCGCGGTCATTCCCCTCTTCAAAGGGGGAGACACTCTAGACCCAAACTGCTATAGACCTTTATCTATCCTACCCTAACTTTCTAAGGTCTTCGAAAGCCAAGTTAACAAACAGATTACCGACCATTTCGAATCCCACCGTACCTTCTCCGCTATGCAATCTGGTTTCAGAGCTGGTCATGGGTGCACCTCAGCCACGCTCAAGGTCCTAAACGATATCTTAACCACCATCAAGAAGAGACATTACTGTGCAGCCGTATTCATCGACCTGGCCAAGGCTTTCGACTCTGTCAATCACAACATTCTTATTGGCAGACAAGACAGCCTTGGTTTCTCAAATGATTGCCTCGCCGAGTTCACCAACTACTCCTCTGATAGAGTTCAATGTGTCAAATCGGAGGGCCTGTTGTCCGGACCTCTGGCAGTCTCTATGGGGGTGCCACAGGGTTCAATTATTTGGCCGACTCTTCTCTGTATACATCAATGATGTCGCTCTTGCTGCTGGTGATTCTCTGATGGGTTGTGCCGTGGCGGAGATCTTTGTGGGCTATACTTGGTCTTGTCTCAGGATGGTAAGTTGGTGGTTGAAGATGTCTCTCTAGTGGTGTGGGGCTGTGCTTTGGCAAAGTGGGTGGGGTTGTATCCTTCCTGTTTGGCCCTGTCCGGGGTTATCATTGGATGGGGCCACAGTGTCTCCTGACCCCTCCTGTTTCAGCCTCCAGTATTTATGCTGCAGTAGTTTGTGTCGGGGGGCTAGGGTCAGTTTCTTATATCTGGAGTACTTCTCCTGTCTTATCCGGTGTCCTGTGTGAATTTAAGTATGCTCTCTCTAATTCTCTCTTTCTCTCTCTCGGAGGACCTGAGCCCTAGGACCATGCCTCAGGATTACCTGGCATGATGACTCCTTGCTGCTATGGAATCCTGACCTGTTCACCGGACGTGCTACCTGTCCCAGACCTGCTGTTTTCAACTCTCTAGAGACAGCAGGAGTGGTAGAGATACTCTTAATGATCGGCTATGAAAAGCCAACTGACATTTACTCCTGAGGTGCTGACTTGTTGCACCCTCGACAACTACTGTGATTATTATTATTTGACCATGCTGGTCATTTATGAACATTTGAACATCTTGGCCATGTTCTGTTATAATCTCCACCCGGCACAGCCAGAAGAGGACTGGCCACCCCTCATAGCCTGGTTCCTCTCTAGGTTTCGTCCTAGGTTTGGGCCTTTCTAGGGAGTTTTTCCTAGCCACCGTGCTTCTACACATGCATTGCTTGCTGTTTGGGGGTTTAGGCTGGGTTTCTGTACAGCACTTTGAGATATCAGCTGATGTGTGAAGGGCTATATAAAAAATGTGATTTGATTTGATTTGAGCTCACTGGTCACCATAGCAGCATCCACCCGTAGCACACACTCCAGCAGATATATCTCACTGGTCACCCCAAAGCAAATTCCTACTTTGGCCGCCTTTCCTTACAGTTCTCTGCTGCCAATGACTGGAATGAACTGCAAAACTCACTGAAGCTGGAGACTCATATATCCCTCACTAGCTTTAACCTTTTGTGACTAGAGGGCAGTATTTTAATTTTTGGAAAAATAACGTTCCCGTAGTAAACAGGATATTTTGTCAGGACAAGATGCTAGAATATGCATATAATTGACAGCTTAGGATAGAAAACACTCTAAAGTTTCCAAAACTGTAAAAATATTGTCTGTGAGTATAACATAACTGATATTGCAGGCGAAAGCCTGAGAAAAATCCAATCCGGAAGTGACTCATCTTTTGAAAGCTCTGCGTTCCAATGCGTCCCTATTGAGCAGTGAATGGGCTATCAACCAGATTACTTTTTCTACGTATTCCCCAAGGTGTCTACAGCATTGTGACGTAGTTTTACGCATTTATGTTGAAGAATACCCGTAAGCGGCTACATTGCGCAACTGGTCACCTGATGGCTCCCAGAGTGATTCTCTCGTAAAATACAGAGGTAGCCATTATTCCAATCGGTCCTACTGAAAAACCAATTGTCCCAGTGGATATATAATCGAATAGATATTTGAAAAACACCTTGAGGATTGATTATAAACAACGTCTGTTTCTGTCGATATTATGGAGCTAATTTGGAATATTTTTCGGCGTTTTCGTGACTGCAATTTCCGGGCGATTTCTCAGCTAAACGTGAAGAACAAACGGAGCTATTTCGCATACAAAAATAATATTTTTGGAAAAAAGGAACATTGGCTATCTAACTGGGAGTCTCGTGAGAGAAAACATCCGAAGCTCATCAAAGGTAAACTATTTAATTTGATTGCTTTTCTGATTTCCGTGACCAAGTTACCTGCTGCTAGCTGGACAAAATGCTATGCTAGGCTATCGATAAACTTAAACAAATGCTTGTCTAGCTTTGGCTGTAAAGCATATTTTGAAAATCTGAGATGACAGTGTGATTAACAAAAGGCTAAGCTGTGTCTCAATATATTTCACTTGTGATTTTCATGAAAAGGAATATTTATGTCCGTTGCGTTATGCTAATTAGTGTCAGTCGATGATTACGCTCCCGCATGAGGGATGGGGAGTCACTAGAGGAGCTTTAAGCACCAGCTGTCAGAGCAGCTCACAGATCACTGCACCTGTACATAGCCCATCTGTAAATAGCCCATCCAACTACCTCATCCCCATACTGTATTTATTTATTTATCTTGCTCCTTTGCACCCCAGTATCTCTACTTGCATATTCATCTTCTGCACATCTACCATTCCAGTGTTTAATTGCTATATTGTAATTACTTTGCCACCATGGCCTATTTATTGCCTTACCTCCCTTATCCTACCTCATTTGCACAGACTGCACTTGTCTGGCCAAGTGCATAAAGTTCCCTCAGCGCTCACAACAAGCAACCTCTGACAAAAGTCCCTCTACTTCTATTCGAGGTGAAAATGATGAATCAGACACCTTATTGATAGCAACAGCTCACGGTCCTCCTGGAATCAGAAGTGTTTTTGACTCAATGGAGGACTGTAGTCAGATAAATGCTGATTAATGTCTTGCTGGAGCTGTGGATGCAACTGGCTCACCTCTGATGCTCACAGGCGATGTGTATTGGAAGAGATTTCTGAAAGTTCTTCGCCCCTCCAACCAGACATGCTTTATCTACTAATTTGCTGGATGCAGAATTCAACCGAGTTCAAGTGAAAGTCAAGCAAATCATAGAGAATCATCATCTCTGATGAGTGGCCAAGTGTTTATGGGCAAGGAATAATTAACTACATCTCCACTCCTCAACCAGTATTCCACAACAGCACAGACAGAAGGGAAAACAGACACACCGGTCTCTACACTGCAGATGAGCTGAAGGCAGTCATCTTGGACTACAGAAGGTATTTGCACTGGTGACAGACAATGCTGCAAACATGAAGGCTTCTGGGTCTAAAGTGGAGGAGTCCTACCCTCACATCACACCCATTGGTTGTTCTGTTCATGCACTGAATCTGCTCCGAAAGGACATCATGGCAATGAAAACAATGGATACACTCTACAAGAGAGCCAAGGAAATGGTTAGGTATGTGAAGTGTCATCAAGTTATAGCAGCAATCTACCTCACCAAGCCAAGTGAGAAGAATAAGAGCGCCACAATGAAGCTGCCCAGCAACACCTGTTGGGGTAGTGTTGTCATCATGTTTGACAGTCTCCTGGAAGAGGACTCACAACAAGAAATGGCCATATCACAGTCTGCCGATATGGACAGCCCCATCAAGAGGATCCTCCTGAATGATCAAATCAAATCAAATTTTATTTGTCACATACACATGGTTAGCAGATGTTAATGCGAGTGTAGCGAAATGCTTGTGCTTCTAGTTCCGACAATGCAGTAATAACCAACAAGTAATCTAACTAACAATTCCAAAACTACTGTCTTATACACAGTGTAAGGGGATAAAGAATATGTACATAAGGATATATGAATGAGTGATGGTACAGAGCAGCATAGGCAAGATACAGTAGATGGTATCAAGTACAGTGTATACATATGAGATGAGTATGTAAACTAAGTGGCATAGTTAAAGTGGCTAGTGATACTTGTATTACATAAGGATGCAGTCGATGATATAGAGTACAGTATATACGTATGCATATGAGATGAATAATGTAGGGTAAGTAACATTATATAAGGTAGCATTGTTTAAAGTGGCTAGTGATATATTTACATCATTTCCCATCAATTCCCATTATTAAAGTGGCTGGAGTTGAGTCAGTGTCAGTGTCAGTGTGTTGGCAGCAGCCACTCAATGTTAGTGGTGGCTGTTTAACAGTCTGATGGCCTTGAGATAGAAGCTGTTTTTCAGTCTCTCGGTCCCAGCTTTGATGCACCTGTACTGACCTCGCCTTCTGGATGATAGCGGGGTGAACAGGCAGTGGCTTGGGTGGTTGATGTCCTTGATGATCTTTATGGCCTTCCTGTAACATCGGGTGGTGTAGGTGTCCTGGAGGGCAGGTAGTTTGCCCCCGGTGATGCGTTGTGCAGACCTCACTACCCTCTGGAGAGCCTTATGGTTGTGGGCGGAGCAGTTGCCGTACCAGGCGGTGATACAGCCCGCCAGGATGCTCTCGATTGTGCATGTGTAGAAGTTTGTGAGTGCTTTTGGTGACAAGCCGAATTTCTTCAGCCTCCTGAGGTTGAAGAGGCGCTGCTGCGCCTTCTTCACGATGCTGTCTGTGTGAGTGGACCAATTCAGTTTGTCTGTGATGTGTACGCGGAGGAACTTAAAACTTACTACCCTCTCCACTACTGTTCCATCGATGTGGATAGGGGGGTGTTCCCTCTGCTGTTTCCTGAAGTCCACAATCATCTCCTTAGTTTTGTTGACGTTGAGTGTGAGGTTATTTTCCTGACACCACACTCCGAGGGCCCTCACCTCCTCCCTGTAGGCCGTCTCGTCATTGTTGGTAATCAAGCCTACCACTGTTGTGTCGTCCGCAAACTTGATGATTGAGTTGGAGGCGTGCGTGGCCACGCAGTCGTGGGTGAACAGGGAGTACAGGAGAGGGCTCAGAACGCACCCTTGTGGGGCCCCAGTGTTGAGGATCAGCGGGGGGGAGATGTTGTTGCCTACCCTCACCACCTGGGGGCGGCCCGTCAGGAAGTCCAGTACCCAGTTGCGTGGGAACAGCAGACTGGTGGGAACAGCAGACTGGTATAGGGATTGATTGAATATGTCCGTAAACACACCGGCCAGCTGGTCTGCGCATGCTCTGAGGGCGCGGCTGGGGATGCCGTCTGGGCCTGCAGCCTTGCGAGGGTTAACACGTTTAAATGTCTTACTCACCTCGGCTGCAGTGAAGGAGAGTCCGCATGTTTTCGTTGCAGGCCGTGTCAGTGGCACTGTATTGTCCTCAAAGCGGGCAAAAAGTTATTTAGTCTGCCTGGGAGCAAGACATCCTGGTCCGTGACTGGGCTGGATTTCTTCTTGTAGTCCGTGATTGACTGTAGACCCTGCCACATGCCTCTTGTGTCTGAGCCGTTGAATTGAGATTCTACTTTGTCTCTGTACTGACGCTTAGCTTGTTTGATAGCCTTGCGGAGGGAATAGCTGCACTGTTTGTATTCGGTCATGTTACCAGTCACCTTGCCCTGATTAAAAGCAGTGGTTCGCGCTTTCAGTTTCACACGAATGCTGCCATCAATCCACGGTTTCTGGTTAGGGAATGTTTTAATTGTTGCTATGGGAACGACATCTTCAACGCACGTTCTAATGAACTCGCACACCGAATCAGCGTATTCGTCAATATTGTTATCTGACACAATACGAAACATATCCCAGTCCACGTGATGGAAGCAGTCTTGGAGTGTGGAGTCAGCTTGGTCGGACCAGCGTTGGACAGACCTCAGCGTGGGAGCCTCTTGTTTTAGTTTCTGTCTGTAGGCAGGGATCAACAAAATGGAGTCGTGGTCAGCTTTTCCGAAAGGAGGGCGGGGCAGGGCCTTATATGCGTCGCGGAAGTTAGAGTAACAATGATCCAAGTTTTTTCCACCCCTGGTTGCGCAATCGATATGCTGATAAAATTTAGGGAGTCTTGTTTTCAGATTAGCCTTGTTAAAATCCCCAGCTACAATGAATGCAGCCTCCGGATAAATGGATTCCAGTTTGCAAAGAGTCAAATAAAGTTCGTTCAGAGCCATCGATGTGTCTGCTTGGGGGGATATATACGGCTGTGATTATAATCGAAGAGAATTCTCTTGGTAGATAATGCGGTCTACATTTGATTGTGAGGAATTCTAAATCAGGTGAACAGAAGGATTTGAGTTCCTGTATGTTTCTTTCATCACACCATGTCTCGTTAGCCATAAGGCATACGCCCCCGCCCCTCTTCTTACCAGAAAGATGTTTGTTTCTGTCGACGCGATGCGTGGAGAAACCCGCTGGCTGCACCGCCTCCGATAGCGTCTCTCCAGTGAGCCATGTTTCCGTGAAGCAAAGAACGTTACAGTCTCTGATGTCCCTCTGGAATGCTACCCTTGCTCGGATTTCATCAACCTTGTTGTCAAGAGACTGGACATTGGCGAGAAGAATGCTAGGGAGTGGTGCACGATGTGCCCGTCTCCGGACTCTGACCAGAAGACCGCCTCGTTTCCCTCTTTTTCGGAGTCGTTTTTTTGGGTCGCTGCATGGGAACCATTCCGTTGTTCTGTTTGAAAGGCAGAACACAGGATCCGCGTCGCGAAAAACATATTCTTGGTCGTACTGATGGTGAGTTGACGCTGATCTTATATTCAGTAGTTCTTCTTGACTGTATGAAATGAAACCTAAGATGACCTGGGGTACTAATGTAAGAAATAACACGCAAAAAAACAAAACACTGCATAGTTTCCTAGGAACGCGAAGCGAGGCGGCCATCTCTGTCGGTGCCGGGAAGTGCTGAGATGTACAATTGAAATCGGAAGTTTACATACACCGGAGCCAAATACATTTAAACTCTGTTTTTCACAAGTCCTGACATTTAATCCTAGTAAAAATTCCCTGTTTTAGGTCAATTAGGATCACCACTTTATTTTAAGAATGTGAAATGTCAGAATAATAGTAGAGAGAATTATTTATTTCAGCTTTTATTTCTTTCATCACATTCCCAGTTGGTCAGAGGTGTACATACACTGAATTAGTATTTGGTAGCATTGCCTTTAAATTGTTTAACTTGGGTCAAACATTTTGGGTAGCCTTCCACAAGCTTCCCACAATAAGTTGGGTGAATTTTGGCCCATTCCTCCTGACCGAGCTGGTGCAACTGAGTCAGGTTTGTAGGCCTCCATGCTCGCACACACTTTTCCCAGTTGTGCCCACACATTTTCTATGGGATTGAGGTCAAGGCTTTGTGATGGCCACTCCAATACCTTGACTTTGTTGTCCTTAAGCAATTTTGACACAACTTTGGAAGTATGCCTGGGGTCATTGTCCATTTGGAAGACCCATTTGCGACCAAGCTTCAACTTCCTGACTGATGTCTTGAGATCTTTCTTCAATATATCTACTTAATTTCTCTTCATGATGCCATCTATTTTGTGAAGTGCATCAGTCCCTCCTGCAGCAAAGCACCCACACAACATGATGCTGCCACAACGTGCTTCACGGTTGGGATGGTGTTCTTCGACTTAAAAGCCTCCTCCTTTTCCCTCCAAACATAACAATGGTCCTTATGGCCAAACAGTTCTATTTTTGTTTCATCAGACCAGAGGACATTTCTCAAAAAGTACGATCTTTGTCCCCATGTGCAGTTGCAAACCATAGTCTGGCTTTTTCTATAGCGGTTTTGGAGCAGTGGCTCCTTCCTTGCTGAGTGGCCTTTCAGGTTATGCCGAGATAGGACTCGTTTTACTGTGGATATAGATACTTCTGTACCTGTTTCCTCCAGAATCTTCACAAAGTAATTTGCTGTTGTTCTGGGATTGATTTGCAGTTTTCTCACCAAAGTATGTTCATCTCTAGGAGACAGAACGTGTCTCCTTCCTGAGCGGTATGATGGCTGCGTGGTCCCATGGTGTTTATACTTGCATATTATTGTTTGTACAGATGAACGTGGTACCTTCAGGCATTTGGAAATTGCACCCAAGGATGATTTCTATTTCTGAGGTCTTAGCTGATTTCTTATGATTTTCCCATGATGTCAAGCAAAGAGGCACTGAGTTTGAAGGTAGGCCTTGAAATACATCCACAGGTACACCTCCAATTGATTCAAATGATGTCAATTAGCCTATCAGAAGCTTCTAAAGCCATGACATTATTTTCTGGAATTTCCCAAGCTGTTTAAAGGCACAGTTAATTTAGTGTATGTAAACTTCTGACCTACTGGAATTGTAATACAGTGAATTATAAGTGAAATAATCTGTCTCTTGTCAAAACTATAGTTTGTGGACAAGAAATTTGTGGAGTGGTTGAAAAACTAGTTTTAATGACTCCAACTTAAGTGTATGTAAGTGTATCAGCCTGAAACTTCTGAAACCTATAGCAGTATCCATTGCACGGATTGAGGGAGACAATGCCATCCTGTCTGATGTTCAGACTCTGCTTGCAGATGTAAGAGAAGAAATCCGTACTGTCCTGCCCACTTCACTGTTGCTCCAAGCAGAGGAAACTGCAGTTCTGAAATACATCAAAAAGCGTGAAGACTTCTGCCTGAAGCAAATACACGCCGCAGCGTGTTGGACCCCAAGTAGGGTAGCCTAGTGGTTAGAGCGTTGGACTAGTAACCGGAAGGTTGCAAGTTCAAACCCCCGAGCTGAAAAGGTACAAATCTGTCGTTCTGCTCCTGAACAGGCAGTTAACCCACTGTTCCTAGGCCGACATTGAAAATAAGAATTTGTTCTTAACAGACCTGCCTAGTTAAATAAAGATAAAATAAAAAATGAGTAAGTATGCTGGCAAGAACATCTTGTCTGGTGCAGAGATCAACAAGGCCTATGGTGTCATCACTACTGTGTCTCACAACCTTGGCCTGGATGAGGGCAAGATTCTTGGCAGTCTGGCGAAGTACACTTCCAAGCAAGGGCTTTGGGATGAAGATGCAATATCGTGCAGTCGTGCCAACATATCTCATCAGCCACCTGGTGGAAGGGACATTGTGGATCTGAGGCTCTTTCCCCGGTTGCCTCAATCTTCCTCAAAATCCTACCAACAGCAACCGATTCAGAGCACAACTGTCTATTGGAAGGATTTCATTATTTGCAATTATGTCTACTTATGATAAGGTAAAAGGTTTATATTTCTGTCTCCACATGATATGGTAAATATATTCAATGCAAAAATCATCTACATTTAAATGGTATTAATATTCATTATATTCCCGTTAATTCCCATGGAAAGTTCCACTTCTGAACATTCCACAAAATGTGCAACCCTAGCCGTTACTGAATCAAAATATGGATTTCTACCCTGGCCCGGCCTCCAAACGGTGCAGAAAAGGGTTGAGGGGAAGAGAGAGCGGGAGAGGGTGAGAGATAGCAAGTGCATAAGAAAGGGAGTGGGAGAGAGAACACCAGAGGGAGTCATGACTAACCAATAAGTTAGGGATCCATTAAGATGGTCTGGGGAGAGTAATACCATTTCCCCACTGAGCTGCCCTCCATTAACATGGGCCACGGCCACCAGACTAGTAACTGCCTGCCCATCTAGTTGTCAGTATGCCTCCAGTCACTCTGTCAGCATGCTGTGTGCAGTTACAGTAGCTACAGTGGTCCAGAGAGGTGAGTTGGCCCTCTATTGTAGAAGTATGGGCCAAAAAGTTAAGTTAGAGCTTGGAATTAGAATGATCCCCTTGTCACTGAAGTCAAATGATGACAACAGCGTTTGAGTGGGGCCCTAGCGGAACAGCCAGAAACAGAGTGGTAGCTACGTGAGGGGGGATATTTAGAACACCAGCCAGCAAGCCAGTCAGGAATGATTCATGTGCTGGAGCATGTTGCTAATTGATTTCTGGGCCCGCGTCTCAGATTGTCAGAGGCAGCTCGCTGCACAGAAATGAAAATTAATTTTAAAGCGTCTGTTTTCTCCTTTACACATCAGCCGTCATCACATCACCACTTCTTGGTAATGCTCGGCTAGCATGACAAATGAAAGGGACAAGGTTTTAAACACAACAGGTAAGCCTAGTAGACGTGCGGGGGAGTACCTGAGGCACAACTTAATTGTCTAGACAATGGCAACTTAAAAGCATTCCCTAGGTCTAAAGAACAGATATAGGTTTTGATGTACTGTAACCTATACCACTAAAGTGAAACACTAGTAGGGTATTTAGCTTGCAGTAATCTTGAGTTAAAAGGTAATTGTATAGCATAGAGTCTCCCCCCAAAAAATGACATAGACTACTCTGCTAAATTGACTCCATTCCATCCTATACAAGTTTTCTACACATTGTGCAATGTTTAACCTCATCAATATTCACCACAACACACCTGCCTTCCAAAGGCCAGTCATTACTGCCTCCAATCAAGTCATAAGATAATCACTTCATAAAAGCTAAATAAGGTAGCAACGAGCATGGGGAGAAATAGAATTCAGCAGTTAGATAAGCTGAGCAAACTTTCTGCAGTTATTTCAGGACTTTTAGTGGAGAGAAACGAAGCTCACACTTGAACATATTAACTGAACTCCCCAGCCCAATCTCCCGCCGTCTGCCTGCGGGCTCCCAAGCTGTGTGCCAGACTCAGCTATGTCAGTTATTTTCATTTGAGTTCCAACCTGCGATATATCTCGGCTTATAAATATAACCTGGAGTGAGTGGGAGGGACGGGTGCAGCAGGACAGGCTTTGACTTCTCCTCTGGGCAAATCTAGAACACTCGTATTCAAATAGAGTTTATGCCCCAGTACTATACTAGCGCAAATGTTACAGCTTATACTGCAGTACTACTGAGGCTTTTGAAACACTTCTGTGTTTAGACACATTGGAAACTGTTTAGAAATCACTTACATTTTGACACGTTATTCATAAAGGCAAAAATGTTTTTTGGCATATACAGTGGGCTCCGAAATGACTGACTACTTTGACAAAGATTGGGAAATATGACTATCAAATCAATTAAAATACTGAGCTATATTGTATGCTCCAAAAATTTGGGAAAATATATTGTTTCATACTAATACAATTTCTCAAATAAAAATATAAAAAATGATTGACAAACCTGTTTTCAATACCTCACCTAGCAAGGATAACAGCACTGAACCTTTTTCTAAAATGTTATACGAGTTGGAGAACAACATTAGGAGGGATCTTAGACCATTCCTCCATACAGAATTCTTCCATATCCTTGATATCCACCACAATATTTTACAGTAGGTATGGGGTTCTTTTCTTTTCTGCTCATGCATTATCATTTTAATGCCAAACCCACCACCAGTGTGTGGACAAATAGCTATATTTTCATGTCATCTGACCAAAGCACCAGTTCCAATCCAAGTGGCAATGCTGTTTAGCCAACTCCAGGCGTTTACATTTGTTGGATGACATACGCATCAAAATGAGAATCCATGAACAGAAAAAGACCCCATAAAATATGGTGCTGGATCTTTGATGTTATGGGGCTATTTTGTTCCACTACTCCTGGGGCTCTAGTTAAGGTCTACAGTATCATAAACTTTACCCAGTGCCAGGATATTTTAGCCAAAAATCTGATTGCCTTTGCTAGGAGGCTACGTGGATCTTCCAGCAAGACAATGACCCCAAGCACACATCAAAATCCACAAAGAAATAGTTATATTTGCCACAAAATCGAAATTTCACAATAGCCATCTCAGTCTCCAGACTTGAACCCCATTGAAAACATGTGGTATGACTTGAAGAGGGCAGTCCATAAGCACAGACAAAAATACAGTGCCTTCAGAAAATATTCAGAGCCCTCAACTTTCTAAATTCTAAAATTGATCAAATATTTTTTTTACTCCGCAATCTATACACAATACCACATAATGACAAAGCAAAAACAGGTCTTGAAATTTTTGCAAACGTATTACATAAAAATAAAAACAATTATTTACAGAAGTATTCAGCCCCTTTGCTATGAGACTCGAAATTGAGTTCAGCTGCATTGATCATCCTTGAGATGTTTCTACAACTTGATTGGAGTCCACCAGTGGTAAATTCAATTGATTGGACATGATTTGGAAAGGTACACACCTGCCTATATAAGGTCCCACAGTTGACAGTGCATGTCAGAGCAAAAACCAAGCCATGAGGTGAAGGAATTGTCCATAGAGCAGGGTACCAAAAAATGTCCGCAGCATTGAAGGTCCCCAAGAACACAGCGACCTCCATCATTCTTTAATGGAAGATGTTTGGAAACACCAAGACTCTTCCTAGAGCTGGCCGCCCGGCCAAACTGAGCAATCGGAGAAGGGCCTTGGTCAGGGAGATGACCAAGAACCTAATGGTCACTCTGACAGAGCTCTAGAGTTCCTCTGTGGCGATGGGAGAACCTTCCAGAAGGATAACCATCTCTGCAGCACTCCACCAATCAGGCCTTTATGGTAGTGGCCAGACAGAAGCCACTCCTCAGTAAAAGGCACGAGTGCCCGCTTGGAGTTTGCCAAAAAGGCACCTAAAGACCATAACCATGAGAAACAAGATTCTGTGGTCTGATGAAACCGAGATTGAACTCGTTGGCCTAAATGCAAATGCGTCACGTCTGGAAGAAACCTGGCACCATCCCTACGGTGTCACAATCTGAAATTAGGCAAACTATTACAATTTTAGCAAGCAGGAAATTAGGGAGCAATAACTGCACATTGCACCTTTCATCAAAATCTATTTTTCTGAGCAATTGTATTAGTATAAAATCATTTCCTACTTTTTTTTTTAAACATACAATATAGCTTAATATTTTTGTTATTTATTTTATAGTCATTTTTATCAAGTGTGTCAATCATTTCAGACCCCACTGTATAAGCCCAATACAAGGCCCATAAAGACCACCTAGAGGCTGATAACTATTAAGTCTCCCTATCTGACGGGTTATTGAATTTAATGTGCAGAGCACATTTTGAGGCTTATTGAACGCTTGGCCTTGCTATCGCTTTCATCTGGTTTCCATTGATATCGTACAGCTACAACAGCTGCTTCAAGTCATTCCAGAACCCCATCTGGCCCATGCCTCTCCTCAATCACTGAGGTAATAACCTCCGGGCTGGCAGGCGGGCGTGTGTGTGAGAATGTGTGCGTCTATGAGTTTGTATGCGTCTTTGAATGTGTGTGTATTTGTGTCTGTGCGTATGTGTGAGTGAGTGTGCACGTGTCACAGCTGTGACATTTATTTTCCATACCTGCTGGGTGCAGAGTGGGGAGATTAAGTTAAAGCCTTTAACTGGCTCCATTGACAGTGATACATCTAAACATCCAACCAGGTTGAGGTACCTTAAGGGACCTTGCAGCAGTTACAATTCAGGAAAACATTAAGTCATGCATGTTATTATTATGCGGTTCGTACTTCATTTTCAATACTTGTATTTATTTATTTGTGCAGTCTGTTAGCAGCATGTATCTCCTGTACCTATCTGCAGATAACCATTAGGATAAAACGCTCTCTCTCTGCACCCTGAAGCTGCTGTATGGGCTAGTGGAGCTACTGTTTTACGATGTGACTGCACTACAGCAGGGCTCTACACTGCCATTTTTATAAGGAGCACACAAAGAAATGGACGAGCCCAATGGAAGAAAAAAATATTCAAGGTATTAATGATGGTAACTCGATAAGTTACCATCATCTGCAGTTACCAGGTTGTTAGCTTGCGAGTAGTTTTTAGAAAGGCCCGCAACATGGTTTATGAATGTAAAATGCGATATTGCAAATCTGCGAAAGAAAATCATTTGCTTGGTTTGGGCTAGAAATAAGATGTTTTCTCTGTAGTAATGATGCAAGCATAATGGTCACTAATCAGTTTATTCTCTATGGCACAGCAAAGTCATAATTACAACTATTATTATCATCCGGGTGAATTGTTTCTGGTCGCAGTGTAGTGTACTGTCTTACCCTGTGTTTTTTCTGCCTGCTTTTTCTGCTCAACGTTATGTGTTTTTGACTGATCTTTACAGCTGTGCTGCAGTCTTAACCTGTGAGTTTGTTTAACTTGACAGATGTACTACAGTCTTACCCTGTGTTTCTCTTTGACTTTACGTCTGTACTCCAGCTTGTCAAACTCCAGGTACTCTCGGCGCAGCCTCTCTCTGGCCTCCTCCACATTGATGCCAGTTGTGCCATCATCCTCCTCCCCCTCTGTGGCTGGCACATCCGTCCTCTGGAGCGGTGGCCACTGCTGCACCATCTGGAGAGAGGGGCATTGATCAACACACAGTTAAATTACAACACTGCAACTTTGCTATCTAATTTTCAGCTGGATGGGAATCAACACACGCACACACTTACCCACACACAAACTACACACACACACACACACACACACACACACACCCACACACAAACACACACACACACACACACACACACACACACACACACACACACACACACACACACACACACACACACACACACACACACACACACACACACACACACACACACTATTTAGTGTCCTTAATTGAATTTTCAGCTGGCTGAGCATCAATACACAAAACATCACATGCCATCTAATTTTCTCTGAGTGAAAAGGCTGTTAGTGAGGTAAACAAACTGGTTTTGACAATAAGTGGTCTTCTCATTTAGCTTAGCCTGAAGCCACCAAAACGGGTTATTATTGGATCTGACTCAAAATAAAAATTTGTCGTCAGGAAGAAAAATGTTTGTACAGACCTGTCCCTCTTCCGTGAAGACTAATTTGGTGTTGACTTGGAAGTTCCTCTTCAGGACTTTCTTGGCCTCTTTGAACTTTGTCTCTTTTTCAGTCTTCTTCATGGTGTTGCTTTCCTGTGATGAGAGGGGAAATGATCAGAACACTGCATATATGTACATATCAACCTAACACAATTTCCCTGCCAATGTAACACCTCATAACATTGATCATGTTGAAACGGTCTGTCCCTGCTGATCTCGGCTAGAGGTAGCTAGACAGTAGGTCAGCAGACTGGAGACTCAGGAATGCTGACAAAGACAAATTCACAGAGAACCACCAGTACTGTCCACTCATTGATTGCTTCAGCAAATTAACTGTGCAACAAAATGAAATTCCCAGCCCCTGAGAGGGTAGTTTTGCCATTTAATTTGGTAGTAAAGAATAGAATTATCAAATTGTGTCAAAACTATTTACTTACAGGGCAGCTGGCCTGTCCTCTGAGGTAGAAATCAAGACTAAGGTCAGTGGTACACTATAGTTATAATAAAACCTCTGCATTCTGGAACATTGATTCAAGAAATGTATGAATTTTCCATTGCTCCTCTAATTAGGATCTGTGCCAAATCCAACCTGCAGGCTTTACAGTGCTGCAACATCAAACAACATTCCAATGTTTGCCCAGATAACAGATCATCTCTGGTTAAGCAGTTGACAAGGACACTAGACATAACATAAATGAAGGGAATCTTTCACTCCTGATTTGCTGTTCCGCAACAGCGATTATTCCCTAGGAATTATTCAGTGCAAACAACCCATTTTGTTGTTGTAGTCAAAGCAGAGGGTAAACAAACTTTCCTTGGCACATTCCAGCATATATTCTCTCGTATCCAGAGTGATAGAGAGCGCTCTTGCCTAGGGTGTTAATAAAACAAGCCCTTGGAATATGACTTAAGTTTAACGAGCAGTAGACTCTGCTGAGTCGGCACTTGGAAGGAGGCATAATATTAGTGACGAGACAAAAAGTATATATAGTTACATATGGGGATATTGTTTTTGACGATTTATCAGATCGACAATATCTCTATATTTTTGAGCTAGTTGGCTAGTTACCTGCACCAAAAGGGCAGTATTTTTCTTTCCTAGCTTGTTTTCCATCTTTTTAAATAGGGAGCCAATTTGTTTTCAGCTCTTTGTTTTCTCATGACTCTCTTTTCCCCCTGCAGCAGACATATGGTGAACAATATGTTCGGAACATCGAATTGAATAAAATCACATTATCGGCACTTAACTATCTTGATAATATTGTATCGTGGGGTACTTGGTAATTCCCAGCCTTAATAAATACTGCATGCCTGATTATGTTTTCACATCAGAATGACCCACTACACAATTTATGTCGGTGTGCTCGCTCAACCATATATTGAAGTATTTGGTCTCAATTGGCGAACCATTTTATGGTTTAATAACTGAAGTCATCCCTCCCTTGGGGACATTGATCACCATCTTCAATTAGAAATAACCGATGTGAGCATTTGATAGAGAGAAAAATGTGATTCAAAAGGATGTGGCATAAATATTAAATAATGGCCATCATGCTGGGAATGTTGTCATACTGAAAGATATTCAATTTCCCCCAAACCAAGAAATAATTGTTAATTCTCTCACTATACATGTATTGAAGGTAATCTCAGAAAAATTGAGAGAAAAACTTCCATTGCATTTCTATACAGTTTGTTCTGCTGACAAACATAGACTCAGCCAACAGAAGTTAGTGCCATACATTTTGAGAGCCCTATTCAAAGCCACAGCAACCTGTCGGAATACATTAAGGAACAAAATGAACTGCTCTGCACAACAATGGACACTAGCAGGCTACCGGAGCAATACAAGAATGTGAGGCAGAGGCAAGGACGTCTCTGTGTGTGTGGGGGGTCGGGGGGGGCATTTGATTCATTCCGTCAGCAAATGAAACAACCTGTGGCAAAACTCACTTCATAAACCTAGTGAGGTGAGCACATAATTAGTGATACATGACAACAACAGCTCCGCTCTGTCCCAACTCTCTTGTCAAAACGAATCAGTAAATGTTACTCCCCCTCCTGCCCCAGTTTCTATCTCCCCACTGAGAATCTAAATTGGGAGGTGGAGTTAGGAATTACCTAGCCCACCCTGTTTTAATAAGCTCTTTCCCACTGGAGGCGCAGTCTTGCCGCTATTCTGAACGAGTCAATTCAATCTCTTTGGGTGTGAAGTTATTGCACTGCATTTCTATGGCAAAATTATGGGCCCTGTCGAAAAGAGGAAAAACCAATTTGATTAGAAATCCAATATCAGCGGTTTCCACAAAGGGGCATGGCTTTCTGTATGCATTTGAAAAGATAAGGAGATAGGAGCCACAAAGTCAAATCTTACCCCCTTCTTTATTTCATCAGCTTAGGAAAAAAAGGACTGTGAGAAATGTTTGATCCCGATTTAAGAGCACGTGCTCTACTTCACCTTTGGAGTAAGCAAAAGCCCACTATTCCAGTGCATGTTGCTCTTCTCTTGCGAGTTCAAATGTTCTCAAGGTTTGGTACCTGGCAGGTTGGCTTTTTGAATGGGAGGGACATTGAAGCAAATTCTTATAGTTAAGATATCGTTATAAGCATTTTTTAAATGTATTTAGCACTTTTAGTTAGGCAAGGACAGTAAACAAACTTCAATATGGATTCAGGTTAAAACAAGAATGTACTCAGAATGAAATGTGATGATTAGACACATCATAGTAGAGGGTAAGTAAAATCTTGGAGGTGATTTATTGCTTGTTCCATCACTAGACAGTTGTGCGTTGAGGAGCATTCCTCAACACCGGTGCTGACATTCATGCCGGTCCTGAAATGAATGGCTGAGGGACAATTAATGGATTAGAGTGAGAATCAGATGCTCAGTCAAATCAATGAAACAATCAATCCTTCAATACATGGGCCAGACCAAACACAACTGTCAATAGGGGGGAATGGGGGAGTCAACACATCCTCAGAGGACTTAGCATTATACAAAAGGTGAGTCTTTATGGTCAGAGATTGAGCATTCTTTCTTTTCGCTCTTAATAATTATAAAGTAAAGGAGAGGAAGAGAGAAATTAACTAACTCGACTGAGAAGAAAAGTCCTGAGGCTCAGTGTCAAACTGTTTCATCACATTAGCTAAATGCCAGATTGACAGTAATAGTTCTCTAAAGCACTTGCTTGGGAAACAAAACAGAGCATACACCAGACATTTAAAGCAGGTACTTATTAAGTTACATCAACAACTCTATAACTTTTGAAAAAACACCAATAGACTGAAAAAAGAGCAGAGAGAACCCCAGATGGTAGCATAACAATGTACCCATCTGGAATTAACTCAGTCTTTAAAACATTTGATCACAAACGGTATCAATCGGAAAACAAAAGTTAAAAGGAGAATAGAAACAATTTCCTAAGGCCATTTTACCAATAGTAAGTGAACCAGAGAAAATTAATATGGATAGAAACATGTGGAAATTGCAAGATTATGTTATAATGCTTGTATTGTATTATAATGGTTGTTTTTTTCGACAGAATAGAGTATTCTGTTAACTATTGTGTGTGTGTGTTTTACTGAGGAGGGCCTTTATGAGATAGCACTGACGGAGGAGATTTACGATGTCTTTAGGTGATAAAACCTAAAGAGCATTCCAGATAACATGAGGTAATATTTTTGTGCTATACCGTACCAGGGTGAGACGGTTCCAGTTTGGAGTAGGAGGACCAGACACTAGTCTTTACAATGAAAAACTGTTGACACAACAGTTGCTGTCTGCTATGTATTATAGATACCTTTCATACAAATCTTAACCTTGTGACCATTCTATGTATCTGTTGTTCGTCGTGTAGGTTGCGAGGGGTGTATCTTGGCTATAAAAGATCTTTGTACTTTTGTGTTGTCACTTTCAATGGTTCATTAGAAATGGCACATCATTGAAAGTCATTGCTATTGCAAAGCTCTTATTATTAAAGATGTAGTTTGACTGGTGTGTGAAGTTTGTCTCTCTCCTCATTTTGTAATACAGAAATTAACCACCACAAACATTACCCCAGGTAAACAATAATCATGTTTTACCGTATACCGGGGTATTTTGAAATCTAAGATGTCAAACAAATTATACCCAGCTCAGGGCTCCAGACATGCATTTGGTTTGCTAATTTGATAGCTTCAAGCTTCTTGGTTACAGCCTAAATTGTTTGGTGCATCCCCCAAACTATTAAATATAAATTGTTTTGAATTAGCGCCCCTTGTGTGCACTTCCGGTAATACAGTATACCCCAATATGGTATCAAATCTAATCAAATGTTATTGGTCACATACACATGATAAGCAGATGTTAATGCGAGTGTAGCGAAATGCTTGTGCTTCTAGTTCCGACAGTGCAGGAATATCTAACAAATAATCGAACAATTCCCCAACAACTACCTAATACACACAAATCTAAAGGGGTGAATGAGAATATGTACATATAAGTATATGGATGAGTGATGGCCGAGCGGCATAGGCAAGGTGCAATAGATCATCTGTCTTAGAAGTAAATATTTACATGCGTCTGTTAGCATTTACCTATCATCTGCTATGGGGATTCCTTAGTACTTGTTAGCATTCTGGTAATTTACGTCTTTGGGGCTTATTTTTTCATTTGAAAATATTTTTCCACGAATTGTGTGCACTACCGGTAATCACATATATCCCAAGATGGCACAGGCACAGTATGAAGCAGTGGAGGACCATCCTACTCTGTGAATTTCATAAAAATAGTGAAACATTAAAAAAGTTATTATTTTTAGATAAAACATATTCACATTTTACCAAATAATTTATTAAAACACTTTTGCAATTAAGGTCTACAGTAGCCTCAACAGCACTGTAGGGTAACACCATGGTTTAGCCGGAGGACAGCTAGCTTCCGTCGTCCTTTGGGAATATTGGTTCTCACCCCCTTCCATAGACATACGCATTAATTATGACAACTTCCGGAGGACATCCTCCACCTTATCGGAGCTCTTGCAGCACGAACTGACATGTTGTCCATCCAATCAAAGGATCAGATATTGAATCTAGTAGTGAAAGCATAAGCTACAGTTAGGTAACACTGCAGTGCATAAAATTTGGTGAGTTAAACTATTGTCTTTCTCACCGAGTTAACAGTTTTGAACAAGTTAATGTTTTCAAAAACAGAGAGAGCTTGCTATATTCCATTTTTTTCTCACTTTCACAGCTAGCAAATGCAGCTACTTAGTTTAGCCTACTCAAACACCAGGCTCAAATAGAGGGATGCTATGTTAGTTAGCTGGCTATGGCTATCCAACACGGGAACTCTTCCAAGTCAAGGTAAGCTTCTGGTTTTACAAAAGTATTGCCACCAGGGGGCCACTGGTGTAACTGATAAACTGCTTACTACACTGTACTGCATGATTGTAGCGGTTTTACTAACTTGTTCCTTCTATTAGCTATGTTGACTATGACGTTACTTTACTTTAGCTAATATGGTGACAACGACATAGGCTGTGTGTAGCGGAACTGGGAGAATGTAATATGAATGACAGTCATCCAATATGCTGTAACAGAATTAAGGCCAAACTCATAAAATACATTTGTCTTTTCCTTCATCTTAAACGTCACCGACCGCTACTGGTATCAAGGTCTGGAAATCTGGATATCGCCCAACCCTAGTCCAAACACACCAAACAGTCGGCACGACAATTCCTCTTCCCCCTCAAGAGGCTGAAAAGATTTGGCATGGGCCCTCAGACCCTCAAAAAGTTCTACAGCTGAACCCAAAACATTTCTGAAGTATCGAAGGTCCCCAAGAACACAGTAGCCTCCATCATTCTTAAACGGAAGATGTTTGAAACCACCAAGACTCTTCCTAGAACTGACCACCTGGCCAAACTGAGCAATAGGGGGAAAAGGGCCTTGGTCAGGGAGGTGACCAAGAAACCGATGGTCACTAAGACAGAGCTGCAGAGTTCCTCTGTGGAGATGGGAGAACCTTCCAGAAGGACAACCATCTCACCATTCAGGACTTTATGGTAGAGAGGCCAGACGGAAGCCACTCCTCAGTAAAAGGCACATGACCTGGCACATAACCTGCACCATCCCCCAGAGTGCGGTGGGGATTTTTTCAGGCAGGGACTGGGAGGTTCACCTGACAACAGGACAGAGTGCTTAGGCGAAGGTTCACCTAAGGCACATAGCCAAGACAACGCAGGAGTGGCTTCGGGACAAGTCTCAATGTCCTTGAGTGGACCAGCCAGAGCCCAGACTTGAACACGATCCAACATCACTGGAGAGACCTGAAAATAGCTGTGCAGCGACGCTCCCCATCCAACCTGACAGAGCTTGAGAGGATCTGCAAAGGGTAAATGGGAGAAACTCCCCAAATACAGGTGTGCCAAGCTTGTAGCATCCTACCCAAGAAGACTCGAGGCTGTAACCGCTGCCAAAGGTGCTTCAACCAAGTACTGAGTAAAGGTTCTGATGACTTATGTAAATGTCATGTCAGTTTATTTTTAATACATTAGCAAACATTTCTCAAAACCTGTTTTTGCTTTGTCATTATTGGGTATTTTTTGTGTGTAGATTTATGAGGGGGAAAGGATGTAACGTAAAAAAACAAATGTGGAAAATGTCAAGGGGTATGACTACTTTCCCAATGCACTGTATTGTATGTTATTTTTAGTATTTGTTTTATTATTTGTAATTCAGTTTGTTTTTATTCATCGTGACACTATTTACATTTTTATTTAATTGATCTTATCTTTAACTCTGCATTGTTGAAAATGGACCCATAAGTAAGCATTTCACTGTTAGTCTTGAAGCATGTGACAAATCAAATGTTACTTGATCTGATTGTGAACAAGTGCTTCCATGTTATTTTTATTTAACTAGGCAAGTCATAAAAATAACAAATTCTTATTTACAATGACGGCCAACCTCCCCCGGCCAAACCCTCCCCTAACACGGACGACGCTGGGCTAATTGTGCGCCGCCCTATGGGACTCCCAATCTGTCCTGTTCTCTCTGCTACCGCACGGCAAGCGATACCGGAGTGCCAAGTCGAGGTCCAAAAGGTTTCTAAACAGCTTCTACCCTCAAGCAATAAGACTCCTGAATAGCTAATCAAATGGCTACTCAGACTATTTGCATTGTTGTCCCCCCACCCCACTCACCCACTCTTTTACCCTGCTGCTACTCTAGTTATTATCTATGCAGTCACTTTAACCCTACCTACATGTACATAATACCTCTACTAACCGGTGCCCCCCGCACATCGACTATGTACCGGTAGCCCCTTGCTACTGTTATTTTACTGCTGCTCTTTGACTAGGTTATTATTATTTTTTACTTATCTATGTAACTGCATTGTTGGTTAAGGGTTGGTTTAGGGCTTCTAAGTAAGTATTTCACTCTTAAGGTCTACACCTGTTTTATTCAGAGCATGTGACAGCACAAATTTGATTTGGTTGTGACACAGCCTGGGAACGAGCCAGGGTCTGTAGTGAAGTCTCTAGCAATGCAATGCAGTGCTTTAGACCGCTGTGCCGCTCGGGAGGCCTGTATGTGTTGTATGATTTATGTTTTTTTTTGTCTTGCATTGTGTTTGTTTGTGAATATCAGTTCCTTTTTGAAAGATTTTTTTACTTTAACATTTTGTTTAATAAATAAATAAAATAAAAATACTATATAAGCCTATAGAATACCATCTCTATGATAAAGCTAGGCCTAAACCTTCCCCATTTTTGGGAGAGACCTATAACGCGATGTCCAAGGGTATTTGGGTTTGGCAGGAGACGGTTTCTTCTCAAAGTAAGGGTGTGAGAGGACGACAAGGAAGCAATTAGCATAATGGAATTGCCATGCGGTTCGTTTCCAATGCAAGGTGTCATTTGACAAAGAGGACTGTCAACGGACTTATGTCCTTCCCTGAGATTGTTATTGCAGGCTGAGGGGGCTGCTCTCACAAGATTGCCTCAATCAATCTCATACTCACAAAGCTACATTTAAAAGGACACAATGAATGATGTGTTATTATGTTAGGCTATCACCACCTCAAAGACCAAAAATAAATGATGGCATCTACGTGTGAAGAAAATAATTAGTTTATTTTACGTTATCCAATGATGGAGTATACAAAAACCCTGATTGACCCTAACGTTTTTGGTTAAACCATGAAATTAGTAGAATGGTATGAATATGCTCGATACCTTGTACCAGAAGACGGCAGTCATTGACATGATTGATATTTTAAAACATCAATACCACCCACAACGTCAATACCACCCATAATTCTTGAAACACTATCTGAAGGAGCTTCTAAGCCCCTCAGGGGCAGGATAAGGCCAGTGACAGTAGAAATGTTGGGTGCTTTCTGTTTCTCCTGGTACTGTGACAATTTCAGAGGCAATTGAGCTGAACAGACCCTGCCAGCTGTATTGAAAAATTTGGGTGACGGGTGAAGTCACCCGGATCTCGATAGAGGAGATGAAAGCATCCCCAGGCATAGCGTCCAGACCGCGATAGTGACAGTGTCACAAATCAGCCTAATTATTGTCACATGCTGGAGGTGAAGTATATGGTCTGAAGAGTCGACAGGTATTTCAGGGAGAAAAAGCTTCTCTAGGAGTCTGTGTAAACTGACAGTTGGCAAGTTTTTGGGGGTACTCATTATAACTCGTGTTGAAAGTTGACCTGAATAAGTTAAGAAATTCCTCTATATTATAAACCATTTCTCCCCTAGGCAAACAAAGACATGTTCATTTTAATGATTTCATATACAATGGCCCTAAAAGACCCTTAACTGACCCCCGTCCTCTCATAAGCCTCTCATGAGACTGTAGATAGCCACATTTATCTAGATTATTTCACTGAATCTATAGTGATGAAGAGCAAAAAATAAAATCTTCCTCCCCCATTTGAAGACAGTGAATCATGTCTGACAAGAAAAGCACCACTCCGCAGCCTCCCACACTCTAGCTGAAGGCACACTACAGCAGCTGTGACTCTGCCACCTACAGCATATTATTATCCCACTGCAGAGGAGTCAATGAAAGAGATAGCCGGAGATGGCTAAACTCACCCTGACCTCTATTCAAACACTCTTCTTCTCCAAACTGTTTCTATCGTACGGCTGTCCTTTTTTTGCGGGAAAACCAGGATGTTATATTCCCAACTTCACATGGGAGCTAGCCCAAATTGTTTGCCTCAAGGTGCACAGTAACTCTAAATATAAGCAACAAATAGCTTGGAACAAACCATTTTCCTCCAGGAAAAACTGAGCATTTCAATCAGCCCACTCCAATTCCTGAGAAAGGGGCAAAAAGGTAATAAGCTGAGTCACACAAGTGTGCACTTGTGTAGGGGTTTAAGCTGCCTACACCTCACTTAACAGACAGTTTAGTCTCAGCCATTTAATTATGTTATAAGCTCATCACCCAAACCAGAGTGATTACTGTGATGAGGTCACCACTTCAGCATCTACATCCCCTGCTAAGGGACATACCTGTAGGTGGGCACTCAGCGCAAACAGTGATTTACCGGTTCTCTCTCCAGCAGAGAGGAACCATCTGGCCAAAATGAAATCTGACATGAACTCGTATCCATCCACTGCCAGGTGTGTGTAGACTGGAGTCATTAAGCCTTCTGGAACATGTTGTACCTAACTTTGATGGAAGTTTAATAAACAACAGAACTCTACAGAAATGCAAGGCAAAGCCAGGCTGAAGCACACCAAGCGCCAATGACTCAGGGCATCGCATATGAGACAACGACATTGCAAGTTGGCAACTCCGTAGAAAACAGATGGTTGGAGATGGGCAATAATTGAACCGCTTGTCAAACTGGAGACTACAGACGCATGCAAAAAAAAAAGCGCACCTAGCTCGTCGCAGGTGAAAGTCCACAATCCCTTGCAAAGTTCACATTTTGCTGCCTTAAAATTTTAAAAGGAAATACATTCTATTTATTTCATACCAATCTAAACAAACTAGTCCACAAGTCTAAGAAAAAATTATTACAAATATATAGATTTAAGGTTTTCTAACTAAGATGTCTTGATTGTGTGTCTTCAAAGCTCAGAGTTAATACTTGGTGGAAGCACCTTTGGCAGCCATTATAACTTTGAAAAATAAAACTATAACCCAGGGTTAGGGTTTCCTCTAACTTTTTACCTGGGATTTGCTCCTTTCATATTTATTTTGATCCTAACAAACTCCAACCAGTCTCTGCCGGTGACAAGCATACCCATAAAATGATGCCTCCACAACAATACTCCAAAATACATTAGGTTTCACATGTTGTATTGGATTTGACCCAAGCCTGGAGTTTTTAATTTAGGCCAAAAAGTTCATTTCTTTGCCATGTCGTCTTGCAGTATTATTTAACAGACTCGTTTGCAAACAGAATGGATCATTTGGAGTGGACTTTTTTAAACACAGGCTTAATTCTTTTCACTTTGTCATAGAGGCCAGTAATGTGGAGGGAATGCAATATTGTTTACCCTCTGCATTATCAAGCATTGCGGTGGCAACATCATGTTATGGGTATGCTTGTCGCCGGCAGGGACTGGGGAGTTTGTCAGGGTCAAAAGAAACATCAAAGGAGCAAAGCCCAGATGAGAAGGTAGAGGAAGCCCTACTGCCTCAGTCTTCTAATACCTAACCCTGGAGAAGAGTTGTATTTTTCAAAGTTGGGATAATTACCACCCCCTATCCAAAAATACATTATATTCTGTGCAAGGGGTGTTTAGACTTTCATCTGGCACTGTATAACAGTGCCTTCAAAAACCCCAGGCTGAAGTGATGCCGCAAAACTGCGATGCAGTACCTTAGGACCGCTGTGCCACTCGGGATGCTGTACAATAATAGTTTTTAACATGCTTTTTGAATGACTTGCTCATCTTTGTACCACACACATATGTGTAAGGTCCCTCAGTTGAGCAGTGAATTTCAAATAGATTCAACCACAAAGACCAGAGAGGTTTTCCAATGGCTCGTAAAGGGCACCTATTGGTAGATGGGTAAAAATAAAAAGCAGAAATTGAATATCCCTCTGAGATTGCTGAAGTTATTAATTACACTTTGGAAGGTGTATCAATAAACTTAGTCACTACAAATATACAGGCATCCTTCCTAAATCAGTTGCTGGAGAGAAAGGCAACAGCTCAGAGATTTCGCCAGGAGGCCAATGGTGACTTTAAAACAGAGTTTAATAGCTGTGATGGGAGAAAACTGAGGATGGATCAACAACAATGTAGATATTCCACAATACTATCCTAAATTGACAGAGTGAAAAGGAGGAAGCCTGCACAGAATAAAATACATGCATCCTGTTTGCAACAAGGCACTAAAGTAATACTGCAAAACATTTGGCAAAGCAATACATGTTTTGTCCTGAATTACAAAGTGTTTTACTGGATTTTCCCCAACATATTACTGAGTACCACTCTCCATATTGTCAAGCATGGTGGTGTCTGCATCATGTTATGGGTATGCTTGTAATCATTAAGGATTGGGGAGTTTAACAGAATAAACAAAAATAAACAGAATAGAACTAAGCGCAGACAAAAATCCTAGAGAAAAACATGGTTCAGTCTGCTTTCCACCAGACACTGGGAGATTAATCTTTAAGAAGATAACAATAACCTAAAAACACAAAGCCAAATCTACACTGGAGTTGCTTACCAAGAAGACTGTGAATGTTCATGAGTGGCCTAGTTACAGTTTTGACTTAAGACTGCTTAAAAATATATGGCCAGACCTGAAAATGGTTGTTTTGCAATGATCAGCAACCAAGATGACAGAGCTTGAATAATAATAATAATAATAAGGCAAATGTTGCACAATCCAGGTGTTTCACAATCTTACTGATTTATCCAGAAAGACTCTCAGCTGTAATCTCTGCCAAAGGTGATTTAAACACGTACAGTTGAAGTCGGAAGTTTACATACACCTTAGCCAAATACAGTTAAACTCAGTTTTTCACAATTCCTGACATTTAATCCTAGTAAAAATTCTCTGTCTTAGGTCAGTTGGGATCACCACTTTATTTTAAGAACGTGAAATGTCAGAATAATAATAGAGAATGATTCATTTAATGTTTTATTTCTTTCATCACATTCCCAGTGGGTCAATATATCTTGAGATGTTGCTTCAACATATCTACATAATTTTCCTTCCTCACGATGCCATCTATTTTGTGAAGTGCACCGGTCCCTCCTGCAGCATAGCACCCCCACAACATGATGCTGTCAACCCGTGCTTCACGGTTGGGATGGTGTTCTTCGGCTTGCAAGCCTCAACTTTTTCCTCCAAACAAAACGATGGTCATTATGGCCAAACAGTTCTATGTTTGTTTCATCAGACCAGAGGACACTTTTTTTTTAAAGTACGATCTTTGTCCCCATGTGCAGTTGCAAACCGTAGTCTGGCTTTTTTATGACGGTTTTGGAGCAGTGACTTCTTCCTTGCTGAGAGGCCTTTCAGGTTATGTCGATATAGGACTCATTTTTACTGTGGATATAGATACTTTTGTACCCGTTTCCTCCAGCATCTTCACAAGAACCTTTGATGTTGTTCTGGGATTGATTTGCACTTTTTGCACCAAAGTACGCTCATCTCTAGGAGACAGAATGCATCTCCTTCCTGAGCGGTATGACCGCTGTGTGGTCCCAGGGTGTTTATACTTGCGTACTATTGTTTGTACAGATGAACGTGGGACCTTCAGGCATTTGGAAATTGCTCCCAAGGATGAACCAGACTTGTGGAGGTCTACAATTGTTTGTCTTAGCTGATTTCTTTGGATTTTCCCATGATGTCAAGCAAAGAGGCACTGAGTTTGAAGGTAGGCCTTGAAATACATCCACAGGTACACCTCCAATTGACCGAAATTATGTCATTTAGCCTATCAGAAGCTTCTAAAGCCATGACATCATTTTCTGGAATTCTCCAAGCTGTTTAAAGGCACAGTCAAGTGTATGTAAACTTCTGACCCACTGGAATTGTGATACAGTGAATTATAAGTGAAATAATCTGTCAGTAAACAATTGTTAGAGAAATGTCATGCACAAAGTAGATTTCATAACTGACTTGCCAAGAAATGTGTGGAGTGGTTGAAAAACAAGTTTTAATGACTCCAACCTAAGTGTATGTCAACTTCCGACTTCAACTGTACTGACTCAGGGGGTTGAATACTTGTATAAATCAAGATAGTGTTTTACTTTTCATAGATTTAAAAAAATATTTTTTTATAAAGGTTTGACTTTTTCTACCATTTTGTGTAAACAGTAGTTATTTATTATATATATTTTAATCCCACTATGTAAAACAGCAAAATAAGGGAAAAAGCCAAGTAGTGTGTATACTTTTTGAACGAAATGTACTCTATATACTATAGCCATTTGGGTTTCCACAACTAGTCATTTTAGCTAAATTTTTCGGAACTATTTTCTTACCTTTCACACCATTTTTCTAATAAACTTTTAGTTTTTTTCTTACTGTAAGCTATTACATGTCGCTGTGGAGAACAACATGAAGTAATTGTGTCATGTATAACATGTTCAGTAACTTAAATGCAACGGGAGTAATATATTTTCTTAATCATGGTTCTGGGGATCCAAAGGGATGCACATTTTAGTTTTTGCCCTAGCACTCACTACACACCTGATTCCACAAATTAAAAGTTTGATGAGTTGATTAGTGGAATCAGGTGTATAGTGCTAAGGCAAAAAGGTGCACCCCTTTGCGGCCCCAGGATTAAGAAACACTGGTGTACAAAAAACTGGCACCACAACAGCCCTGACCACCTCACCTCATCATCCTGGTCTACCTCCTCCAGACTGAAGACATCTTTTCTTTTCACTGTCAGCAGGTCCTAGTCCCTCAGATCTTTATCCTCCTCTTCATCTGGACCAAAGAAGAGACCCTTAGGCCCAAGCTGTAACTTTTCCACACCCGCAACCACCTCCTCCTCCCAGTTTTGGGACTGGGCCCATCTCCTCTGAGCTGAGCCTTGAAGCTCTTCAGTTCTTTCTCGTCCTCCTCTTCAGACTCGGCCACCTTTTCCTGCCTGCTATTCTGCCCAGGGTCTGCTCTCTGCTTTTGGGCTTTGTTGAGAAAACGCACCCGTGGAGCAACAGCGAGGCCCAGAGAACTATCAAGAGTGCCACAAGGGAGAAGACGATGACAAGTTACACATTTTCTGAAATGTTATGTTAATTTACAGATTTAGTCATAATTGCTATTGATAGGTGAAAATGATTGACGATGATTTCATCATGTCATGGTCCAAAAAGGCTTAAAATAGCTAGCGATGGCCAATTCAGCTCAAGCTAAGCTAGTATGAGGTGGGGATGACACAGCTTCTTCTAATGATGCCCCAGATCATATAATCTTTGTTTTATGTATGCTCTGTAAAGAACAGTGTGCATAATGTAGGGTTTCCAATCATAAATGCATATTTTGACCAATGGGTCAAATATGATAATTGTGTAGTTAATCCTCTAAGAAAACCAATGGTCCAAACCTCATGTCTCTATCATAATCCTTTCAGAAGAGTTTTTGCCCTCATAAAAATTACTTGGGTGACTAAATCAATAGAGGTCAGAGAAAAAATATTAATGTAACGTTTTATAGAATATCACAGTAGCAGGACATAGAAATATCTACAGCATGACGTAACCAACTGCATATATTTTAGGGCAGACCATGAAAATTTACCATTAAATGGTAAATTACCATTGACCATTAAATTTAATCCAGCCCATGTTTCTTAAATCATTAATAGCAATTAAATGTACCACACCTATAGGTGACTACGTTTATACCCCAATGAAATATTAGTGCTACAACTTTTACATGTCTATAGTATCGCGTCAGCTAGGCTGGATGCTGTGCGAGAATTAAGGCTACCTGACAGGTGCACCGTTTAAAATCGTCATCTTCTCGAATGCGGAGGACATAAGAGGCAAGACAGTGATTTTTAGACATAACATGTAGTATTTACATATTTTAGTACATGTTTTTCATATTAATACGAAATTCCTGTTCTTTTAAAAATATTTCTCAGGAAAACAAGCATCTCTTTGACATGTCAACAGAGCACTGGGCGTACTGCGAGCGTCATATTTTCAAAGCATTTAATTCAGCTTGTGTCATGCTAATTTAGCTTTTTGTAATCCGCAGAAACAACTTTTAAGACCTCCACCACATGTATGATTCAGAACATGAAGACTAAAATTTGCCTTGGTAAAATGTATTTTGTAACACAAGGAAGTGTAATATAGCCTGCTGCATGCAGTGTGTGCATTGCTGCGGTTATAATGTGAGGAAATGGCTGAATAGTTTATAAATATTGTAAGCTAAACTTTCTGATCTGCTGCATCAGCCTCATTGCTTTTAAAATGTTTTATGATGTGAGTTGTTGTATTACATTTGGGATCTATCGCATCCCACAACTGTCCCAGATGGTTTGGAATATTTATTTATTTCCTCACACAGAAGGACAATAGAATAGGTCAACTTTTTTGTACTATAGGGGATAGTAGATTGACATAGGCTAGTGCTTTTGCTGTTCGTCAGGTCTACTCATCTTGTTGGCTAACGAAAAGTAAACGTAGACCGTTCTAAAATCTGTAATATGCGCATCCGAATTCGAAAAGGACACGCGCAATTGGGTCTTCACTTGTAGCCTACTCCGGAGCTGAGATAGAAGCCTGTGAGAAAACAAGATCACGTGATGGGCATTGGCTAATATGAAATTAGATATCTGAGAGAGCCATGTAAGGTGCTTTGGAACATGCAGTATAGGGATTTATAATTATTATCATTGCAGCCAATGGTAGCAAAGGGCATGGATTTTTTTTTTAGGGAGCAGTGGCCACACTAAGGGCTTGTCAAGTTGTGAATGAGAGACTGATGAATAGTGTGCATTCTGTGCAAGAAACATAGCAGAGCTTATGCCTTTCATGCAACTATTTCAAATCATTAGTCGCATCATGCAGCCTTAGAATGTATAAAAAATCCAAACATACATGGCATTCAGAAAGTATTCAGATCTCTTGACATTGTCCAAATTTTGTTCTAAAATGGATGAATTGTTTTTCTTCCTCAATCTACCCACAATACCCCCTAATGACAAAGCATTGTTTTTTTAACACATTTGCAACAACAAAAAAACAATCACATTTACATAAGTATTCAGACCCTTTACTCAGTACTTTGTTGAAGCACCTTTGGCAGTGATTACAGCCTTGAGTCTTCTTGGGAATGACGCTACCAGCTTGCCACACCTGTATTTGGGGAGTTCCTCCCATTCTTCTCTGCAGATCCTCTCAAGCCCTGTCAAGTTGGATTGGGAGCGTTGTTGCACAGCTACTTTCAGGTCTCTCCAGGGATGTTCGATTGGGTTCAAGTCTGGCTCTGGCTGGGCCTCTCAAGGACATTCAGAGACTTGTCCCAAAGCCACTCCTGTGTTGTCTTGGCTGTGTGCTTGGGGTCATTGTCCTGTTGGAAGGTGAACCTTCACCCCAGTCGGAGGTCCTGAGCGCTCTGGGGCAGATTTTAATCTTACGATCTCACTGTACTTTGCGCCGTTCATCTTTCAATCAATCCTGACTAGTTTATCAGTCCCTGCCACTGAAAAACATCCCCCACAGCATGATGCTGCCGTCAAGCTTCACCGTAGGAATGGTGCCAGGTTTCCTCCAGATTTGACGCTTGTCACTCAGGTAAAAGAGTTCAATCTTGGTTTTATCAGACCAGAGAATCTTGTTTCTTAAGGTACTTTTTGGCAAAGTCCAAGTGGGCTGTCATGTGCCTTTTACTGAGAAGTGGCTTCATTCTGGCCACTACCATAAAATACCTGATTGGTGGAGTGCTGCAGAGATGGTTGTCCTTCTGGAAGATGTCGTGGAATTATTCTAATCAAAAAGGAGAGATTACATTTCTTCAAAACAAGAAAACTTTATTATTTAATTACTGCAGTAATGGAGCTTGTCAACAAGCCCCCCGTAGGTGATTCGTTGAGAGCCCAACCAGAAGGACTAAGCCACAGCATTTTATAGCGAAGTCCACCCTCCTGAATGTTCATGACAAACAGATGTATGGAATGGATCACAAGGTTAAAATGCATATGAAAGATGAAGTAATAATTCACAGCAAACAGTTTCAGCTGTAAAAACTGATCTCATTGATTAGAAACCAGAGTCTGGCCCCCAACTCAATCCTGGAGCCATCTCCCCCTGGTACCCGGTACAGAAACATTAACTCATGCTATGGAATGCAGTCTTGTTAGGCTTATCACCCAAAGACATAGTAAAGCTTCTGCCAGCATTAAATCTGAGGCCCATCCTCAGTAGAACACACACAGATTAAAGTGTTCTAAGAACCCCCTATTCTGTTCCACCATTTGACGCCATACCAGTATTAGAACATAATCTTGTAATTTCTATTCTGACAAGGTTCTCCCATCTCCACAGAGAAACTCTAGAGCTCTGTCAGAGTGACCATCAGGTTCTTGGTCACCTCCCTGACCAAGGCCCATCTCCCTCAATTGCTCAGTTTGGCCGGGCGGCCAGCTCTAGGAAGAGTCTCAGTGGTTCCAAACTTCATCCATTTAAGAATGATGGAGACCATGGTGTTCTTGGGGACCTTAAATGCTGCAGAAATGTTTTGGAACCCTTCGTCAGATGTGTGCCTCGACACAATCCTGTCTCGGAGCACTACGGACAATTCCTTCAACCTCATGGCTTGGTTTTTGCTATGACATGCACTGTCAACTGTGGGACCTTAGACAGGTGTGTGCCTTTCCAAATCCTGTCCAATCAATTGAATTTACCACCGGTGGACTCCAATCAAGTTGTAGAAACATCTCAAGGATGATCAATGGAAACACGATGCACCAGAGCTCAACTTTGAGTCTCAAAGCAAAGGGTCCGAATACTTACATAAATAAGGTACCCATTTTGTATTGTTAATAAATGTACCAACATTTCTAAAAACCTGTTTCACTTTGTCATTATGGGGTATTGTGTGTAGATTGTTAAAAAAATAATCACATTTTAGAATAAGGCTGTAAGGTAACAAAATGTGGAAAAAGTAAAGGGGTCTAAATACTTTCTGAATGCACTGTATAGCCCAACATTTGTATCACAACTAAAGTTGCATAAATAACTAAATTAAGCATATAGGAGGACCTGTTTCTTTGTTAACCTCTGAACACAGAATAGCCGCATGTGCGCACTCCCTCAGAAATCATTTGGAGAAAACATCCTTTCTATTTTATTCAGCTATGTTCAATTGTATTCTTCATACTATAAAATAATGCCACAGAATTCTAAGCAAATCATGTCTGCTAAATGAACTAATGTAGCCAGCCCACAGCCATATGGCATAGTCAGATCAGGGCAACTCAGAATATGCTATTGTGTTCGTCTGAAATATACTACATTTTCTTCATATCATGTTTCTTTAGACCGGTCTAAAATAATGAATTGATTTATTATGATGGTGTAGGTTATATTAAATGGATTTACTCGACTTATTAAAATGTAGATGTCCCAAAGGTCTGCATCAGTGGCTCGTAGGCTACGCGTGGAAGCCAAGAGATGCTAAATGTGTTTATATTATTTAACGGTCAATTAACGTGAGACTGGCAGTTATTTGCTTGACAATCACCAGCTGACGAAATTTCATGACCGCCACAGCCCTAGCGGACATCCTACATAATGATGTACTTGTCTGAGTACCATCACATGCACAAATAACAGGCATAATATCCGGCGCCGACAGAGATGGCCGCCTCGCTTCACGTTCCTAGGAAACTATGCAGTTTTTTGTTTTTTTACGTGTTATTTACGTGTTATTTCTTACATTAGTACCCCAGGTCATCTTAGGTTTCATTACATACAGTCGAGAAGAACTACTGAATATAAGATCAGCGTCAACTCACCATCAGTACGACCAAGAATATGTTTTTCGCGACGCGGATCCTGTGTTCTGCCTTACAAACAGGACAACAGAGTGGATTCCATGCAGCGACCCAAAAAAACGACTCCGAAAAAGAGGGAAACGAGGCGGTCTTCTGGTCAGACTCCGGAGACGGGCACACCGTGCACCACTCCCTAGCATTCTTCTTGCCAATGTCCAGTCTCTTGACAACAAGGTTGATGAAATCCGAGCAAGGGTAGCATTCCAGAGGGACATCAGAGACTGTAACGTGTTCTATGCTTCACGGAAACATGGCTCACTGGAACGACGCTATCCGAGGTGGTGCTGCCAACGGGTTTCTCCACGCATCGCGCCGACAGAGACAAACATCTTTCTGGTAAGAAGAGGGGCGGGGCGTATGCCTTATGACTAACGTGACATGGTGTGATGAAAGAAACATACAGGAACTCAAATCCTTCTGTTCACCTGATTTAGAATTCCTCACAATCAAATGTAGACCGCATTATCTACCAAGAGAATTCTCTTCGATTATAATCACAGCCGTATATATCCCCCCAAGCAGACACATCGATGGCTCTGAACGAACTTTATTTAACTCTCTGCAAACTGGAAACGATTTATCCGGAGGCTGCATTCATTGTAGCTGGGGATTTTAACAAGGCTAATCTGAAAACAAGACTCCCTAAATTTTATCAGCATATCGATTGCGCAACCAGGGGTGGAAAGACCTTGGATCATTGTTACTCTAACTTCCGCGACGCATATAAGGCCCTGCCCCGCCCCCTTTCGGAAAAGCTGACCACGACTCCATTATGTTGATCCCTGCCTACAGACAGAAACTAAAACAAGAAGCTCCCACGCTGAGGTCTGTCCAACGCTGGTCCGACCAAGCTGACTCCACACTCCAAGACTGCTTCCATCACGTGGACTGGGATATGTTTCGTATTGCGTCAGATAACAACATTGACGAATACGCTGATTCGGTGTGCGAGTTCATTAGAACGTGCGTTGAAGATGTCATTCCCATAGCAACGATTAAAACATTCCCTAAACAGAAACCGTGGATTGATAGCAGCATTCGTGTGAAACTGAAAGCGCGAACCACTGCTTTTAATCAGGGCAGGGTGTCTGGTAACATGACCGAATACAAACAGTGCAGCTATTCCCTCCGCAAGGCTATTAAACAAGCTAAGCGTCAGTACAGAGACAAAGTAGAATCTCAATTCAACGGCTCAGACACAAGAGGCATGTGGCAGGGTCTACAGTCAATCACGGACTACAGGAAGAAATCCAGCCCAGTCACGGACCAGGATGTCTTGCTCCCAGGCAGACTAAATAACTTTTTGCCCGCTTTGAGGACAATACAGTGCCACTGACACGGCCTGCAATGAAAACATGCGGTCTCTCCTTCACTGCAGCCGAGGTGAGTAAGACATTTAAACGTGTTAACCCTCGCAAGGCTGCAGGCCCAGACGGCATCCCCAGCCGCGCCCTCAGAGCATGCGCAGACCAGCTGGCCGGTGTGTTTACGGACATATTCAATCAATCCCTATACCAGTCTGCTGTTCCCACATGCTTCAAGAGGGCCACCATTGTTCCTGTTCCCAAGAAAGCTAAGGTAACTGAGCTAAACGACTACCGCCCGTAGCACTCACATCCGTCATCATGAAGTGCTTTGAGAGACTAGTCAAGGACCATATCACCTCCACCCTACCTGACACCCTAGACCCACTCCAATTTGCTTACCGCCCAAATAGGTCCACAGACGATGCAATCTCAACCACACTGCACACTGCCCTAACCCATCTGGACAAGAGGAATACCTATGTGAGAATGCTGTTCATCGACTACAGCTCGGCATTCAACACCATAGTACCCTCCAAGCTCGTCATCAAGCTCGAGACCCTGGGTCTCGACCCCGCCCTGTGCAACTGGGTACTGGACTTCCTGACGGGCCGCCCCCAGGTGGTGAGGGTAGGCAACAACATCTCCTCCCCGCTGATCCTCAACACTGGGGCCCCACAAGGGTGCGTTCTGAGCCTTCTCCTGTACTCCCTGTTCACCCACGACTGCGTGGCCACGCACGCCTCCAACTCAATCATCAAGTTTGCGGACGACACAACAGTGGTAGGCTTGATTACCAACAACGACGAGACGGCCTACAGGGAGGAGGTGAGGGCCCTCGGAGTGTGGTGTCAGGAAAATAACCTCACACTCAACGTCAACAAAACTAAGGAGATGATTGTGGACTTCAGGAAACAGCAGAGGGAACACCCCCCTATCCACGTCGATGGAACAGTAGTGGAGAGGGTAGCAAGTTTTAAGTTCCTCGGCATACACATCACAGACAAACTGAATTGGTCCACTCACACAGACAGCATCGTGAAGAAGGCGCAGCAGCGCCTCTTCAACCTCAGGAGGCTGAAGAAATTCGGCTTGTCACCAAAAGCACTCACAAACTTCTACAGATGCACAATCGAGAGCATCCTGGCGGGCTGTATCACCGCCTGGTACGGCAACTGCTCCGCCCTCAACCGTAAGGCTCTCCAGAGGGTAGTGAGGTCTGCACAACGCATCACCGGGGGCAAACTACCTGCCCTCCAGGACACCTACACCACCCAATGTTACAGGAAGGCCATAAAGATCATCAAGGACATCAACCACCCAAGCCACTGCCTGTTCACCCCGCTATCATCCAGAAGGCGAGGTCAGTACAGGTGCATCAAAGCTGGGACCGAGAGACTGAAAAACAGCTTCTATCTCAAGGCCATCAGACTGTTAAACAGCCACCACTAACATTGAGTGGCTGCTGCCAACACACTGACACTGACACTGACTCAACTCCAGCCACTTTAATAATGGGAATTGATGGGAAATGATGTAAATATATCACTAGCCACTTTAAACTATGCTACCCTATATAATGTTACTTACCCTACATTATTCATCTTATATGCATACGTATATACTGTACTCTATATCATCGACTGCATCCTTATGTAATACATGTATCACTAGCCACTTTAACTATGCCACTTTGTTTACATACTCATCTCATATGTATATACTGTACTCGATACCATCTACTGTATCTTGCCTATGCTGCTCTGTACCATCACTCATTCATATATCCTTATGTACATATTCTTTATCCCCTTACACTGTGTATAAGACAGTAGTTTTGGAATTGTTAGTTAGATTACTTGTTGGTTATTACTGCATTGTCGGAACTAGAAGCACAAGCATTTCGCTACACTCGCATTAACATCTGCTAACCATGTGTATGTGACAAATAAAATTTGATTTGATTTGATTTATTGTGGCCTGGCTTACAGTCTGTCAGTATTGGGAACTGGGAAGATGTGAACAATTACAACATATGAAGAAAATGCTCCTGCACCGGTCGACAGCTAAGAGCTCAAAATGGCCCGTTTCCATCTTACTCACGCTGCGTACTCCTGGAGCTTGAGCTGGAACACATCAAAGACTTCTTTGTTCTTCATGAGGTAGACGGAGCGCAGGTAGGAGACAAAACACTACAGAGAAAGAAAGCGAGATGGAAAGGTGAGCGATATATTGACACCAGCCATCTTCTCTAACAATAACAGCCAGCCAAGGGAGGCGATGAATCACACTGGGTGGTGCAAGATTGTGATAAGGGCCCCTCTTTTCTCTTTGAGTGGGCTCTCTCCTTAAGATAAATGTGAAGCCAGTTTCAAATTATGATTAGAGGCTGAAGATGAAACAACCTGATGCCTCACAAAATGGTGTAAAATCACATTGTTTTGAGTTCAAGGAAATAACAGATCGTACCATCTAGAAGGTGAGGTTGTTAGTGACAAAGCCAAAAACACACTGTTGGTGCATAAGAGGCTATTTCGATTTTCTATCGCATTTTAGTCAAAAATGTAAATAATGGAGAATGTAAATGCAGGTGCCAAATCTCCATTTTATGGGTGTAAGCACTATAGGTGAAATGAACAACTCCTGTCCTGGAAGGCTACTGACTTGTGTGCTGATTCATCTCAACCCCCTGCCCTCACCGTCCCCTCTAGGACACTGACCCTCTGCGCTCACTCCTTCTGTTCCTTCTCTTGGGCCAGGAAGGCCTCCAGCTTCTCTGGGTTCACCCTGACAAAATAAGAAAATAAAACATTTCAATATTTTGTGAATCGACATAGCATTACATTTGTAAAATGGATTAAAACAGTGAAAAGGACACCTTCATGGATAGAAACACACTGACACAAAGGTTATTAGAGTGGACACGGTCGGTAACTAAACTTATCCCATAATGGTTTATCATCATCATTATTATCACCTCGGACAAAATATCATTTTAGCAACAAACCCCAAAGTCAATGCTATTTAAGTCACAGCATTTCATTACATCGAAAACATGGACTTAACACTATAATCTTCTTTGAAAAAGCTATCCCGCTAAGTCCATTTGTAGCACTGTAATTGATGGCAAAACAGCCCTCTGTGCCAGGCAACTCTGCAGGAGAGAGTGGGAACATCAAAAGGTCAACTATCCTCTCCATTGCCCGCCTCAGTGTCACAGACGCCAAAGGAGACTGAAGGGGGATAATATAGTGGGGATGACGGAAATTAGTAACGGTCCCCCCCTAACTGTCCAATGACAACATTAACAACCACCAGCCAAGGTGTTTGTTTTGAAGTAGGAACAAGGGCTGCATTCCAATTCCCTACCCCTCCGCTCAGTGAACTTGCTCCCTCCGCAAATGGATATAAAAGCCACTGCATGGGTGTAGGGCGTGGCGGTCATTAAAATTGTCAGCCGGTTATTGTCAAGCAAAAGACTGTCAGTCTCACGGTAATTGACCATCAATTAAACATGTTTAGCATCTCCAGGCCTCCATGCATACAGGCTACTGATGTGTGCCTTTGGAACATCATTTTAAAAAGTTGAATAAATCAATTGAATATACACCATCACAATAAATCCATGATTTATTTTAGGCAGGTCTAAGGTCTTCAGGGTACCTGAAGAAGGCACAGTGATGCCGAAACGTTGGTAAATACCCAATAAATTACTGGGAGATTATATATTATTATGTTATTTTGATAGTTTATTTGCCGTTAAGCAGCACCTCCACACAAAAAATAATTCTGGGTGTGCGCCAGCTCAAGTTTTTTTAGGCAGGTCTAAAAAAACATGATATGAAAAAAACGTATTTCAGAAGAACAGAAAACGAGTTGGCCTACTGAATGTTATCTGGCTATGCGCCATGGCCATAGGCTTATTCACTTAAACATATCTTGTCCAAGTCATTCGCCATTATTTTATATTATTTTCTAGAAAGAAGAAAATCATTTTACTTAGCTGAATAAAATAAAGGATATTTTCACTTTCCTGAGCACATATGAAGTGGCTATGTTGAGCATAAAAGAACATTTGAAACTGGTCCTATATGCTAGATTGAGATATTTGCCAACTTTAGTTATGAATGATACAAACCTTACATGCTGACCACACTGCGTGTGCCATTGCGCTCATGTTGATTTTGTCCACCCACATCAGACGCGATTAGAACTTGCAGGTTGAAATATCAAAACGAACTCTGAACCAACTATATTAATTTGGGGACAGGTCGAAAAGCACTAAACATTTATGGCAATTTATCTAGCTAGCTTGATGTTGTCAGCTAATTTGTCCTGGGATATAAACATTAGGTTGTTATTTTACCTGAAATGCACAAGGTCCTCTACTCCGACAATTCATTCACTGATAAAAGGGTAAACCGAGTTTGTTTCCAGTAATCTCTCCTCCTTCAGGCTTCTTCGGACTTGATATGGGGGTTGGCAACTAACTTTAAGGTGCATTACCACCTCCAACTGGGCTGGAGTGTGGACCTCAGTTCATTCCTAAAAACCAAATGAGGAGATGGGAGAGGCGAGACTTGCAGCGTGTCAAGCATCACAAATAGAACCAAGTTCAATTTTAGCTGCTTGCTACGCAGACGCTCGTTTGGATGAAATGGTTGAATAACATGTGTAAATGTATTTTGTAACGCGAGTGGTGTGGTCAGCATGTCAAAATGCCTTAGAAATCAAAAGATATATGGGCTGCATGATGTGACTATAGGCTACTGATTAGTGATGCACCGATATTACATTTTTGGCCCATACCGATATCCGATATTTTCCTTGCCAAATAAAATGATAACGATTGATATTTATAATTTTAGCGGCCTTTAAATCATTCTAGTACAGTTAAATAGTAAAAACACACACACGGACACAGCGGACTAAGGCACTGCATCTCAATGCAAGAGGAGTCACTACAGTCCCTGGTTCGAATCCAGGCTGTATCACATCCGGCCGTGATTGGGAGTCCCATAGGGCGGCGCACAACTGGCCCAGCATCGTCCGGGTTTGGCAGTCATTGTAAATAAGAATTTTGTTGTTAACTGTCTTGCCTAGTTAAATAAAGGTTACACACACACCAAAAAGTTATTTTGTTAGCATTTACATATGTCCCCATTACCAGTAAAACATAATCAAAACATATTTCTTTCACTTACTTGCTGTGCTGTTTCATTGTTCATTTGTTCAGTCGTTTCATTCTCAACCAGGATTTCTATGGAACGCCGTTAGGGTCTTTGCGTGTCAAAAAATATACTATTTAACACGTGTCAAATAAGCTTGTTGACCAATCAGGACCTGAATATGACTGAAAGTCACATAATAATTTAACGCATTCATAAATGTTTTACGTAGTTATTACACATTGACTACACTATCACTCGTATTTCATATGTCACAACAATTTATCGATACGTATACTATGATGCTGATAAAGTTGTCCCGAGCACCTACAGTGCTGGTCATAAAAAAGCTAGCCAGGTCATGGATGCAAACAATGTTCTTCCCCAATGACATTGCAAAATGTTTCAGTAGCTATAGTTAGCTAGCTACCTATATAGGTAGGTGTCATCATCTAAAATAACCCTAATATATAAGACAGTTTATTTTATTAATGGTGGTCAGACCCATCTATGTGAAGCTAGCCACAATAAGGATTAGCCACAATAGAGGACTTTGCGGTTAGCCTTCAGAATAAAAGTATGGCATTATTCTACTATTTGTTTTCATTTGCGTCACTGTCAATGACATACTTTCATTTTGAAGGCTAACTGCAAAGTCCACTATTGAGCCTAATCCTTATTGTGGCTAGTTTCACAACACATAACCCAGTCCTATCGGGCCTCACTAGCCAGATGAAGCTAGCTGGCTGCTTATAATGTTAGCTTTGGGCAACAGAGTTAAGTAGCTGGCTAGCTATTTATTTTCATTAACTACAGTTCAATTTCAATAAGCGAACAACAAGTGGCAACCTAGCTAACACTTACTCACAAGGAGTCCTAAATCATTGCTAAGAATAGTGAAAATGACTACAGTTTCTACTGGTCATTGTTTCAGGCTGGTTGTATTGGTGCTAGCTAGGTACCAAGCAAAAGCTTGCTGCCCCAGAAGTTGCGGTGTTGGTATTGTAAACACATCGTTCGTGGCCGGTGTTTGCAGACTTTTTTGTACAGCTTTGGCAGTGTGACTATCTTTTTTGACACGCAAAGACCCAAACGGAATTCCATAGTATGTATGTCATGTAGCTAATAGCAGTGACACTATTAGTTACTGTGGAACTCCGGCAGGGCAACATCTGAAAAATAGCGCACTTCATAGTGTGCACCGGTGCTCGACCTGTCGGCAAAAGCCAACATCACGGCAGGGTAGCCTAGTGGTTAGAGCGTTGGACTAGTAACCGAAAGGTTGCAAGTTCGAATCCCTGAGCTGACAAGGTACAAATCTGTCGTTCTGCCCCTGAACAGGCAGTTAACCCACTGTTCCTAGGCTGTCATCGAAAATAAGAATTTGTTCTTAACTGACTTGCCTAGTAAAATAAAGGTAAAATTTAAAAAAAAAAATTAAATCACCCACGATAGAGAACGGTTGATTGTCAAGTTCAATGAATTCCATTATCTTGGCTTTAATAGATTTCACCTTTGAGTTGTCTCGCTGAAATGTTGTTACTGTTTCAAATGACTGCTCTACTTGTTGATCGCTCGATCCACACAGCAGACATTGTCGGCTAGTTTAGGAATGCTGTGTTGCACGTAAAGCGCAAAATGTTATGTGGCGTCACCTCACGTACCTACGTTATATAGGTATGCACGTCAGCTTTGACATCAGCGTTAAACTAGACATCGGCCAATACAAATGTTGGCATTTTTAGCTAATAATCGGCTGATTCTGATATGTTCACTGATAAATCGTGCATCCCTACTACTGATGATTTGAGACAGTGGTAAAAAAGCTTCTGCTCTGTTCCATGCCTCTGGCTGCACACGCTGTTCTCTTATCAAGTGTCCACCCATTAGACTATTCTAAATATAATCTGGTCTTTACTAATATGCAACATTTCTTTTGATTTAGAATGGCCCATTATCAAATGAGCAAGAACAGGGACAAGAGAAAATATCATCCATATGCACTTGAATAGCGAATGGAGGCGACTTACGCGTGGTTAGTTTTTCGCTCATGTCGGCGGTTAGTTCACCACGCGACAGGTGATATTCTGGCCAAACCCTGTATGCTATGGACTCTCCAACCCTGTTCCTGCAGTTACCCAGTGCTTAATTTGGGAAACCAAATGGAATCTGTTTGGGAACATTGACAGTGACGTGTTTCCACAAAGATACATTTAATAAACTGCTGAGAGCCCATCTCAATGCGCAAAGGAGAAAGGAATGAAGGAGAGAGGGGAGGAGATGGAAACGCACAGTGGTGAGATACTATGTATCTCAAAGGTAATGTGTCAGCCCAATTATGAAAATACTGAATATTCCCTACTACTACGCTAATCAACATCAAATACAAATTCACTATAATTGTAGGCTAACTAAATTTGTTTAATTTAGGCTATGTACCAAAGATATCTTAAACCAGTATGTTTTTCTGCCATGTGTAATGTAGTAGGATATGTATTGTACAACGGCAAAATCATTTTAATTCAGTTAATATTTTTATTTTGGGGGAGGCTTGGAATCATATATAGGCCTATGCTTATGCATAAGCTCTAATATGCAAATAGTTGTTTTGAATTAATCAGCTTTGAAAGCACTGTCCATTTCATTGCGTTAGGCTTTGAAACAACATCCACAACCATGTTTTCCACTCAGTTTCAAACAGTTGTTGAACTTCTTTCTTCAAATTGATTAATCAATCACCAAAAGCACATACTGTTTTGATAAGTGTTTGTGATTTTCGATAGCATTTGCATTGATTTCAGAGTGGTTAGAGAGACAATAAAGCCCTGAGTACCAGGTCATTAGCAACCTAATGATCGTTAGCGAGTAACAAATGTCCAGAGTGCATAGGAGGAGAGAACCATGACTCAGCAGTCACATAGGAATGTACTGCTGTCATGACTAGGGCTGTTGCTGTGACCCCCGGGAGTCATGAAGGTAGTCAAATTCCACATTACCATTTAATCACGGCTTCTCCAAGCTCTGATGTTGCTGATGGTCATTAGTAGCCTACCAAACTTGCTGTCTGGTACTCAGCACTCTATTGTCCCACTAATCACTCTAACATCAATGCAAATGTATACAAACATCTAATCAAACACTTTATGAGAGCTCATGTTGTGCAACATTTCTAGGTTATGCAATTGCACAAGAAAACAGAGTGATGGTCCACTAATAAAAAGAGGATCCCTTCAGCTTTCTATAGACTAGGCCTACTATATTTATTTCTCAACTTTCCTTATATTAAGAACGTTGTCTTTACAACAGGAGTATAGCCTACCTGGCTGGCATGAAAATAAACCACAGGAAAAGCGTCCTCTATTCACTATTTAAGTGCATAGATGACATGTATTTTTTCCCGCTGCCCCCATTTCTAGACAGGTGCATGAGAATTGTACATTCTAAATCAAAACAACATTCACACATGTATTATTTAGTATATGTAAAGACAAGATTATTTCAAGAATAATCTGATGGGTGACAATATTAGCCTATCACTAATAGGCTAATAGGCTTGTGAATGATGCCCAGCATAAGAAACTGCCTTTTTTGTGTGACTTCTTTGAATCAGTCGCACACCTCATGTAGCCCATAGGCCTATATGTTTGAATAAGGTTTGTATCACACCTCATGTAGCCCATAGGCCTATATGTTTGAATAAGGTTTGTATCACAACTAAAGTGGCCAAATAACTTCTTAAAATTAAGCTCGCTTTACATAGGTTGTAGAGCCTAACTATAAGTAGCACGTGAGTTTAACCCTTTCATGTGTGAGTTCCAAATATCTTTAACAGTTGTCCCAG